>NC_054879.1:37290165-37597275 GCF_018320785.1 Cheilinus undulatus | reverse complement strand
AAAAGCTGGTCACCCAGCCAAACTGAGCAATCAGGGGAGAAGGGTCTTAGAGAGAGAGGTGAGCAAAAAGCCAATGGCCACTCTGACTGAGCTCCAGAGATCCTGTGTCACTCATCAGAGTTACAGTACAGTACAGAGATATCCTCAATGAAAACCTGTTCAGGACACAGAAGTGGCTTAGGGACAACTCCAGGAATGTCCTAGAGTTGCCCAGCCAGAGCCCTGACTTGAACCCTATTGAAAATTTCTGGAGAGACCTGTAAATGGCTGTTTACCAGCAGCCCCTATCTGACCTGAGTGAGTTTAAGGACTTACAGAGAAGAATAACAGAAAATCACCCAGTCTAAAACTGCTGTTACTTTAACCATCCCAGCTCATCCTTGTCGTATATAGCAAGAAGTGGCACCGGTTATTAAAATTTAAACAATACATGTGTAACAATATGATATAAAATAGATCATTTCTTAAGTTCAGAGATTTTCAGTTAGTATCTTAGCAAGTCTGCTGCCCATAATACTACAGTTATACTCCAATATAGTCCAGGCCCTTTCTTTTTGCTGTAGACTGAAAACATTTTGGTTTGACATCAAAAGATGAATATGAGACAGGAAGTCAACATTTCAGCATTTAATTCCAGGTATTTACATCTAAATCTGATACACCACTTAGAAGGGGGCCTTTTTGTAACAGAACACCAAATTTTAAGGTGAGCTTAGGTGATACTTTTCAAAGTATTGGAGCAGATAGGCATGAAATAGATTAGAGTAAATGTTTAAAACTTTTACATTCTTCTTTTATGATGTTTTTCCAGGTTTTCTTCACAGCCTCTTTCAGTTGGTGTTTGTTTTGGGGGGTTACACCCTTCAGTCTCCTCTTTAGCAGGTGAAATGCAGGTTTTATAGGGTACAAGTCTGGAGATTGACTTGGCCAGTCTAAAACCTCACACTTCTCACCCCTGATGAACTCCTTTGTTGTTTGGCAGTGTGTTTTGGGTCAGTATCTTGGCGCATGATGAAGGATATCTCAATCAGTTTGGTTACATCTTTCTTTAAATTGGCAGACAAACTGTTTCTGTAGACTTCTGATTTCTTCTCCTGCTGCCATCATGTGTTACATCATCAATGAAGATTAATGAGCCCGTCCAAGAAGAAGCCATGCAAGCCCAAGCCATGACATTACCTCCACGGTGTTTCACAGATAAGCTTCAACTTTTGCCTTTCCATCACTATGGTAAAGGTTAACTTTTGTCTAATCGGTCCATAGAAGTCAGTCTCAGCATTTTTGAGCCTCATCTCTGTTTTTTTTTTTTTTTTTGGGGGCAGCAAATTCCAGTGTGGCCTTCCTGTTCTTCTTGCTAATGAGTGCTTTGCATCTTCTGGTGTAGCCCCTGTACTTTTGTTCATGAGTTCTTCTGCCAACAGTATACTGCGACACCATCACTCCTGTGAATGGTAGATTGTGAAACCCTCACGCTTTTGAACTGTAGTTGTGAAACCTTCATTCCTGTGAACTGTAGATTGTGAAACCTTCACTCCTGTGAACAGAAGATTGTGAAACCTTCACTCCTGTGAACAGGAGATGGTGAAACCTTCACTCCTGTGAACAGAAGATGGTGAAACCTTCACTCCTGTGAACTGTAGATTGTGAAACCTTGACGCTTGTGAACAGAAGATTGTGAAACCTTCACTCCTGTGAACTGTAGATTGTGAAACCTTGACGCTTGTGAGCAGAAGATTGTGAAACCTTCACTCCTGTGAACAGAAGATTGTGAAACCTTCACTCCTGTGAACAAGAGATGATGAAACCTTCACTCCTGTGAACTGTAGATTGTGAAACCTTGACGCTTGTGAACAGAAGATTGTGAAACCTTCACTCCTGTGAACAGGAGATGGTGAAACCTTCACTCCTGTGAACAGGAGATAGTGATACCTTCACTCCTGTGAACAGAAGATGGTGATACCTTCACTTCATTGGACAGTAGATAGTGAAACCTTCACTCCTGTTGTTACTGATGTAACCAACATTTATTTAAGGGTCCTTCTTTGCACCTCTCCCAATGTTTCTGTCATCAGCTACTGCTGTTTTCCTTGGTCTACCTGTTTGATGTCTGTTTCTTAGTACACCAGTGGTTTCTTTCTTCTTCAGTACATTCAAAATGGTTGTACTGGCTATGGCAATGTTTTTGCAATGGCTCTGATAGATTTTCCATCTTCTCTCAGCTTCACAGTTGCTTGTTTTTGACACATAGACAGCTCTGGTCATTAAGTTGGTTACACTGCTAACCATAAATTTAGTCTGCACAGGCAAAACCCAAATCTGAAGCTGAGTGTAAATATTCAGTGCTATTTATTGTTTGAACAACCAATGTAATAGGACACATGTGCAACTAAACACATCTGTCAGTCACATGTTCCATTACTTTTGTTCACATTAACACTGGTTGGGGTGCTCAGCCCTGCTGGCCCATTTAAAACAGCCATCCCTGTTTGTCTGTAAGGGAAAAAGGTCTGCAGCTGAGTCCAGACGTAATTTTGCATTATAGCACAATGTTATTCTTTACAAAGTTAATTGCACAACAATGAGGAATTGTCTCTTTTAGTGGAAACAGTCCCTCTGACTGCAGCTTATTTGTTTATCTGTGTCACCTGTCTGTCAGTCATCTCCCCAGGCTGCAGCAGATCCATGAAGTCACCAGCCTCCACTGACGTCAGCTAAGCTCCACAATACAGCCAACAGTCTGCAAGAAGTTTACAAGTCCGTCTTTCATCCCTTAAAACTGTTGGTTACACAAGATGTACAGACCTTTTGTGAGTGTGTGCGTGAGCCTCTCTAAGTGGGTCATGTGAGTTTGCACAACCGGACGGAGGGCAGGAAAATGGGTCGAGTATGAGGGCAAGGGTTAGCATTCGTAGAGCAGATTGTTTGAGACAAGGAGCAATATTTTGTTCCAGCCCAGCAGTCAGTGGGGCTCTGCTGAATTTGTCAAGGTAATTAATGGTCTTGCCTGAAAGATTTGCCTCTTTTATTGCTCTTATTTCTTTGCTGTTTTTTTTCTCTTGTCCTCTGCTGTTATGCTCTGCGTCTCACACTAAGATCCTTACAGGCTGTGTGCCTTTTCCTGTGTAAATCTTCTGCTCAGCCATGTCTGTGTAAATTTACGAGACTAGAGCCACACTTCAGAAGTGCTCAGTTGAATCACTTTTAGTCTCCTTCACTGCTGCACAAAGTTATTGCATGGCTTCAAGACAAATGACAGGAACAAGCACTCTGTTAAGAGGAAGTGAGCGCACATCCTGTTAACGTCATGATCCTGTGATCGTTTCGCCAAAGGGGAAAAAATGGCAAACTAGTTAGCTTTATTGTATGATGAACACCTGCTTGGAAAATACTCGGCCCAGCAGAGAAAACAAGGAAGTTGGGGGATTTCTCAGGAAGTTTGGTCAGAAATTCCACAGAAGTTTTCTTGCGCCGGAACCCGTCGTCTGTAAAAGCACAGGGCCTGCAACAATAAAGCAGAGCTGGCAGCATCTCTCAGGGGGAATTGAGTAGGAAAACCCTTTCACTCAGTGACAGTCTGGAGGCATTGACGTAAGAGATGAAAAAAAAAGAAACAGATTGGGAGGACGGGAGCTCCCAAAATGGAAAATGTAGTGAGTCAAAACAGCAGCATCACACGTATCATCTGGCACAGACACCTTTAGGGAACATACACTTCCTCACACATGCAGCCACTTTCCATCAGTCTGTCATTTTTTAAAAACACTGACGTCTAAAATCAAACAAACTGTCTGCTACAATGACTTTGAATGTTGTTTTTGATAGCAGCTGTGTGAGAGGCTGTGCGGCAGATTGATCCCCCTCACACACAAACACTATACACAGCTTATTAACTCCTGTGTCAGAGCTCGTGTTACACATCTGTGAGAACGGACACCGTGACAGTTATGTAAGCCTGTGGTATCAAGGTCACTCATGGCAGAGACGTTGAGGTGCATGAGGCAGCAGAATCAGGTTAATGAAAATCATTTATAAGCACATTAACAATGGTGCTAGATCTGTAAACGTCCGAGGCAAAAGAGCAAGAAGCAGCCAGCTTTAGAGCAGGGTTTTATAACAGACGTAGCAGATGGAGGGGGGAGGCTTCTGTGGCTTTTTTTCCCAATCACAATCAGCATAAATTACTGCACAGCATCGCAAATGAATTATTTTGTTTTGCAAAAGAACAAAGAAGAGAACTAAATGGCTCTCAGAGGTGCTGGGAAAAAAAGTGATTCACATCAGAATCACAAATATTAATTTCAGCGACTCTGAATTGAATATAAAATTTCCCCAAATTTAGATTTTTTAGATCTCCACCTTCCCTGATGCACATATAATTAGCTGCACTGGTAGCTTTAGCAGCGCTAGCTCTCAGCGGTCATGATGTTTACACTGTTGTCCCTGACATATTGACATACTGCCTACACCGTCTATTACCCCTTTTCCACTGGCCCGTTAAACACTAACAGCCTGCTCCTGTCGGCAGTGGGAAAGGCTCTAATCAGCATTTAGACCCATGTCGACTGACCCTGCAATGGACACGGGTTTTTATTGGCTCGCCTCCGATCGGCTCCAGAGGGAACGTCACACCCGTGTGAATGCGGGATGACTTTGGCGTAACGTGCATACGTCATAATATCGCGCCCGTAACTTGGGGCAACAAAAGGACGCCGGCAGCAGAGGGACGAGCATGGTTGTCTCCCCTGTCATTGTTGTCTCCTCTTTGCCATCTCAGCAACAAATTCCATCCGCCTTCATATCATCAGCCCTTGAATGTCGTTCAGTCTGTGCTGAGTTTGTATATTTTAAAAGAGGGACAAAAGTACAGAGTACAGAAGACAGTTGACCACCGTGTCCATGGCTTCCATGCTCCATTCCATTGTTTACCTAGCTGTGCTTTGGCGCTGATGACGCACCAGAGGAAAAAAAAAACAGCCATGCAGCTCGTACTGGCGATCAGACCCAGGTCTGCTGGCAATGGGAAAGGAGTCACTTGCCACATGTTAGCGGGTTTACCCATGTAAAAGAAAAAAAAAAAAAAAAAAAAAAAGCTTTTACGCGCTAATTTTAGTGGGAAAGCGGTATATGGCAGTGTTTCCCAACCATTTTTCCTTGGAGCCCCCCAACGTGTACCTAAGAAAAGCAGTGCGCCCCCAGGACCCAAAAGAGAAGAAAAAGTGGCACACTCCAAAAAATCAACATAGATTTTAAGTGTATCACTGATTTAACCCTTAGAAAGGCCTATGCATGCTTTTCTTATCAAAAGACGTTTGCATAAACAACTTAATAACTGCTTCCTGTGGTTTCAGTTAAAATTTGCAAATCTAATTTTGCAGCCTCAGAGCAGACAAAGCCTCACACCCCCTCTAAGATCTTTGGCGCCCCCCATGTGGGGTCCTGGACCCCAGGTTGGGAATCAATGGTCTACGGAGATGTGAATTACTAAGCCTGTCCTGTTTCAAGACTCAATGTGGATTCTACAATCCCAGCTGAAAGGAAATCCTGACCCAGCTTCTTTGCAAAGTGTGCTAAACAAAAGTATTGGTGCCTTTTTCAGGAATGGTTCATTACGCCAGAGTTCACATCATACAGACACATTCACTCACTGTAAAAATAAGAACAGCCAACAATGAGAATGCAGACTGTTTATGTAAGACACCATCTCTGTCAGAACAAAAATACGCACAAAAACATTGAAAAATTGGATCAAACACTAGGGTTAGGGTAAGAGTTGGATACCAAAGTTAAAAGTGAAAAATCTGACCTGCAAAACCTGATTACAAACTATGAAGCTGAGTAAACAGTCTTCTTACAGAGTAAAAACTTCTCCTCTGTGAAAATATTCCTGTGCAGCTAATGTAGCTTACATAGCCCAATAGCTCTGTTAGCCACATTGGCTATGTAGATAACATAGCTACATAGATAATGTTGCTAAAGCTAAGCTCACGAGCTGCATAAACTACATAGCTACATTATTGATATCGCTATGGAACCTTTGCTGAATTTACACTAGCTAACATTGCTTGTAACATTAATTATGTGGCTAGTGTAGCTAAGCTAGCTTTAGCTAAAGTTACTGAAGCTAAAGTGAGCGACCGGTTGTGCCCCTACTTCTGAAATGGGTTGATACATATGAAGATAATGTAGCCTTGTGGATAATGTGGCTAAAGCTAAGCTTACAAAGTGGCTGCGTAAGCTATGTAGCTATATTATTGATGTAGCTATGGAAGCTTTAGCTATATTTGCTAAAGCTAACATTGTGAGTAACATTAATTATGCAGCTAGTGTCGCTAAGCTAGTTTTAGGTAAAGTTACTGAAGCTAAAGTGAGCAACCAGTTGTGCACCTACTTCTGAAATGGGTTGCTACATATGTAGATAATTTTATTTATTTTATTTTATTTATTTGTTTATTTAAAAGGGACAGTGCATATTAATGTACAAACGTACGGGGTACATACTGCAAATGCGCCAGAGTTAGCAAAAATGCTAATTTGCATCTGTTGTCCCTTGGCAGGTCGCTAAAGTTAATGAAGCAAAAGTGAGCGATTGTCATGCAACTACTTCTGCAATGGGTTGATACATAATTTACTCCCAGATTTGACCTCTGATGTTTTTCTCTGTTTTCTCTATGAGATATTGCTTCAACTGTAATGTTTGCAATGTGGTTATTTTATGAAAGTTACCGCCAGACTTTTTTATGAGTAAAGTTGAATTAAAAAAATTTTGAAACTGGAAATACATCATACCAGCAAATTACGACACTTCCGTTTTGACGGGGCGACTTCTCGGCTGTCTTGCCAACACCTGCTGTCCAGCAAGGACAATAAAAGTAACAGGATCTATCGTCTGTTTCACATCAGAGACCAGTGTCACCAGTTAACATGGTCACTCCTTGGTGACTTTATGTCAAATGCAGCTGTGGTTGTCTTAATAACAGATATCAAAAACTTAAAGGGCCCGAACATGAGCATGTTAGTCCTCCATTCAGGTTGAAGTCTTAATTCCAGAGCAGCTCCTCTTCCTTGTGGGTGGGCATGGTTTGGCACATTTATCCAACATGTCTACAGCATCCTAGAGCAGATTTTCCTGCCTCACTTTTCATGAATCTAAAACTTACATTTTTACCCAACAATCCTAAAAATGTCAATCAGTATTTTAAGGATTGTTGCTTAAAAACTCAGTTTTAGAAAAGGAAGGCAGATTCTATCTCAAGTAAGGTGGGTTTACATGCCCCTTATAGTCTCCCTTGACAGCTGGGCAAAATACTCAAGAAGATATTTCAACGTATAGTTAAAGAAAAACAGACAAACTTTACCCTCTCATGAAACAAACTAATGAAACTAGAAGGTAAAACTGTGAGTCATCTGCATAGCGGTGATACAGAGATTATATGTCTTGAAATGAATAACATAGGCAGGCCTGCCCACAGATTTGGCTGGGCCCCTAAGTAGCATTATTGCTAACATCCTGGAAAACAGTTCATTTTGGAACTGAATAATGTGCCAAACTATCTTTTTGTTCTGATGTTGGTTTAATTCATCGGTGCCCATTTTTTAACCCCTTCAAACCGCTTTTTCCTCCCATTTTTGCCACCATTGTTTGCAATGATTTGTCAATTTTGTACACTTTTTTGCCCATTTTGACTTCTTTTGACCCATTTTTGCCGTTTAAACACATTTTTTGCCAGATTTAACCCCTTTTCAACACTTTTCCTCCTATTTTGACCAGTATTAACCCATATTTGCTACCTCTAAAATTGTATTTCTACCACTTTTATACCCTTTCATATTCCTGCCCATTTTTTATCCCATTTCCGCCTGTTGTTGCCTCTGTTGACAGATTTTTGCCATTATTAACACATTTTTACCACTTTCTTTACCCATTTTTATCAACTTATCTGCAGTTTACCATTTGCCATGCCCTTTTTCCACTTTTAAACAGATTTTTGCCACTTTCTGTCCAATGTTTGCCTCTGACAGCCCATTTTTTGCCACTTAAAATTTTTTTGGCCAATTTTAAACCAATTTCTTCTACTCTTAAAACACATTTACCACCGTTTCTGCCCACCTTTGCAATTTTTTTTACCCATTTTAATTGTGTTTAAAGACGGGAAGGTTTACATTTTTAAGAATGCTATACACTAAAGTATGAATACGTAAATTACAATATTTGTTGCTTTGATAAGGGTGTTTATTTTTCAAGTTTCAAAAAGATAAAATATGGTTATAACAGCTTAACTTTCATTGGCCATGATTTTGCTCTACATGGGCCCTTTTTTGGCTGGGCCTCAGAAAGCTCTCCCATCTATCCACCCTTATGGGCGACCATAAATAGAGGCATGAAAACTAATCAATTTTAAAAAGACCCTTAGATTGAGCCTTCGGGGTTGCCACATTAATGCCCCATTTACGCGACCATGTTTTTGAGTGAAAACGCAAAAGTTTTGTAGCGTTTTGGCTGTCTGTTTACATGGCAACAGCGTTTTGGTGCCTGAAAACTGAACTTTTTGGAAAATTTTTCAAAACGCCCCCATCTCCGTCTCCATATAAACAGGGAAAACAGCACTTTCTGAAAACGAACATGCACACTGCGGCTGCAGTAAATATCCATATGCGAGTAGGCTTATAACGCATGCGCGGATGGGAAGCCCAGAACAAAGATGGCCGACACCAGTGTGCTGTTCGTGCTCTTCATTCTTTTGAATTTAACTGTACTTCTCCAACAAAGTGTTGATTTACCTCACTATCACTTGGATCAGTGGAGACGTATTTCGTGCCTGCACCAGATTCTGACTCGACCCATACGCCAAAGGGCGTATGAGTAAAGTCAGAATCTGGTGGAAAATCACACCGCCATCTAGTGACCTGGCATGTATACTACATCATTTTTAGTGTTTTCCGCAGTCCTGTGTGAACGGAGATCGTTTTGCAAATATTGCTGTCTGAACGTGGAACTTTTTGGAAACGGAAAATGAAGCAAAACATTGTCATATAAACAGGGCATCAATTACAATCATGCTAAGCATGCTGATTCTATGAGGTTCTTTAAAGAGTTTCAAGTATTTTATGCTCATATGCATTGCATTTTCATAAGTTTAATCATTGCTGTTTCAACACTGTTGAAAAGACAGGTGATTCATTGAAATATCTGGTAATTTTTATTTCACATGTGAAAAGGCAGTGAGAAAAGCCTTCTTTAGGCCTCACATGAGAGCATTTTGTTGAAGCAGATTAAAACTGTACAGAACAGTTTTGCATTTAGACACATTTTTTCATATCATCAATATTTTAGAGATAAAACACAGGTTGGTCGGACATTTTGCTTGAGATAATATACCAACATTTGTCAAAAGAATCCATTAATCCATAGAAAAGGTCTGAACTGAGCCTGGAAAAGGGATTAAAACACTCATTGTGAGCATGTCATGTAATGAGTCTTTCACAGTGAGGTCCAGAGATAATCTGTTAATGGATGTTTGATTTAAAAACATTTTATTCTGCTGCACCGTGACCCTCAGATGGAGTACTCTGCTGTGTTACCAGGCAGGCGGCCCTTGCATGTCATGAAGTATTGAAAAGCTGCAGCGGGCTCCTGGACCGAACTGCAGGTTTTGTAACAGAAAAGCTCAACTGTCCCCGGAGAGACACCTACACACAGCCGGGAGAGCAGTGTCTGTCTGGACAAGCTGACACGGCAGCACAGCCTGACTCACAGCAGCTCTACACTCCATCTAATGCACCACCTCTGCCTTTCACTGCACATCAGCGTCAAACTGTTCTCAGAGGCACCACTGGGTTTGTGTGCTTGTGTATGAATGAGTCTGTGTGCCAGTGAACTTGTGCACTTGTGGTTCTGCCCCATTAATCTTGTTCTGTAAATTCTCTGTGCGCTCCTTGCAGAGTTTTGGATAATTAGCACATGGAAAGTGCTGTTGAAATACCCACCCATCATTTTCAGAGTTTTAGATTTCTATCCGTCTGGCAGCTGGTGGGTGTGCACCTGGGAGAAATTGGGTTGCAGAAAAGTATGGACTGTTGTTCTCTAAAAGTAACTTAATAATCACTCATGTCCAAGAGTAAGTTTGTGCAAAATTGGACAAAATCCGCTTTATCTATTCTTAATATTGTCCTCAGCAGGTTTTAGGTCACAGTGACCTTGACCTTGTACCTCCAGAATGTGTTTAGTTTATTCCAGAGTCAGAGTGAACATTTAGCAGACTTTAAAGTAAGCTCTTAGTGCATTCTTGAAATGTCTTGGTCACAAAAAATGGATGGACATCAGCCCCAATGACCTTGACCTATGACCTTTAAAATCTAATTATTTCACTGTTGAGTTAGAGAGGACAATTCTGCAAAGTTTGAAAAAAATAACACTACGCTTTCCAAAGGTTTCCCATTTGCAAGAATTTCCCAATGCTGCCATCGATGTAGCATTTAGCTCAGATGCAGCCAGTGTTGTTGTGAAGGGTAAACACTGGCATACAGAGTATACCCACTTTTTTTTTTTTTTTTCTGCAGATATCAAAATTTCTGCTGATATTTCTGCTGATATTTTTCCTTGGTCATCCTCAAGTTTGTTTCCTTGGTCATTCTCAAACATTAAAGTGTGTCCAAAAGGCAGAGGTGGGTAGTAACGTGTTACATTTACTCTGTTACATGTAGTTGAGTAGTTTTTTTTTTAAATCCTACTTCTGAGAGTAGTTATTGAGCAGACTACTTTTTACTCCTACTCCGGTACATTTGTGATGAAAAAACTATACTTTTACTCCGTTACATTGGGCATGCACTGGTCGCTACTTTTACTTGTCTCTAATTTATTTTCACTAATAATTTTTTTACACTCAGCTGAGCTCTCACAGCAGCGTGAGGTAAAATCCTCAGCACCGCAGAGTAAACGGAGGAGTGACCCCGCCCCCTTAACTATCAACAGTTGGAGATTATGGCGGAAGATGTGATACCTGCATCTCCTTCAGAGGAGCATGTTCATCCCGGGTCCAACATCAAGAGTCTTTGCCTTTCGAACGACGAGGAACAACAGCCACATAATACGCTGCCTACTCTGTCTACCTAAAACGGTGGAAATCTCAAGCTCCAAAAATATCACGTCAAATCTAAGAAAGTACGTTATGGTAAGAAGCTAAACAAGCTAACGACTGCACTGCTAGTTAGCTAAACGAATAAGTTCAAATCTCTGTTTTAATTTGCAGACTGCAAAGACACAGTTGTGTCTGTGATAAATGATGTGTTCAACCACCTCTGCAGTTCTGCCAAAAATGTGATTTTACACGCCATTTAACGTTATGTCATAGGTGATACTATTATCATGTGCGTGTGGCATGTCTCTAATATCAGTGATTATACCTAACGTGGTTATAACGTGGGGCTAGTAGGCTAAATTTGTTAAGTGATAATCAGGATAAAAATTCATAAATTAGAGCAAAAAGTAAAAATCAAATAAAAAAGGACCAAAAGTCAGAAATGGGGACAGTTCATAAGATTAATTTCATAAATACAAGCCAAAAATCATTCACACATGATGAAATAAATCTAATGTGATTAAAAAGAAAGAACTGCAAGGTACAAATTCATGTGAGATTAAAATCAGCATGTAGAAATAAGATAACTATGATGAGAGAGTCCTTTTTTTTCATTATATTGAATTTTTTTTTAACCTCATAATTGTGATTAACAAACATAACGTGACTGCTGCTTTATGCATTAAGTTAGATTTTTTATTTTACGTTTGGCAAGTTATGCTACTTTATGAAAATGTGCAGTTCACATTACTACCCCTGAATAATGTCGTAATGCAATACGTTTTAACAAATTGCACAAAATGAAGTTATGCACTACTTGCAATAAGGTACTTTTTTACTCTTACTCAAGTATTTATTTTTATGAGTACTTTTACTTCTACTTGAGAAATTATTATTGTTAAGTAACAGTACTTTTACTCAAGTACTGTAACTGTGTACTCTACCCACCACTGCCAAAAGGATGGAAATTTATTGTCCGAAAAACATAATATCGGTATCAGTATCGGCTAAAATCCAGTATCGCGCATCCCTGCTTTTAACCACTTAGTTGCATTTTAAAGCTCTTTAAAAGGTCAATTCAACAGGACAAGTGTCTAGAGTTAACTCTTGGCCGACTTTTTCAACAAGGACAGAAAGAAAAACAGGAACAGAGCAGTTAAAACTCAACCTCTCAAGGGAGGTTGTGAGAAAATATTGGAAACAATAAACACATTTTACCAACCAACACATCTGTCCCCGTTCCCCTCCCAATAAAGTGCAAAGGTTAGTTTCAAACTGGCGTGCTCGCCCTGAGGGGCCTGAGTGTGACGCAGAAGAGAAATTAGAACAAACAGTCGCTTTGCCCTCTATTTGTTTGCCTTTTTTCTCTCCAGCGTAAAAACTCAATCAGATACTTGACCTGTCTGTCTGTCTCTCAACCATCTAAATTCAAACTATCTGTAATTATATTCTTTTATTTATTTTCTGCAACTGCAAATGGAAATAAGATCAAAGCCGTAGAGGACATGAAGCAGAGAGATGATGAGAGATGGAACAGGCAGGGATCTCCTATGTCACATGGAGACACGCTTGTAATTTACAGTAAATGTTTTGACGGAGGAATGACGCAAATTAAGAAAATTAAAACCAGTACATGTTCTTCTACTCAGCTGCCTCCTACCTCCACTTCACTACGTTATAAAAACCCTGTGATTCCCCACAATGACCCCCATTGTGTGGTGTTCCTGTTGGTTAAAGAGGCATTTCCTATCAGGAATCAACATCAGGATCCCCACAACTCTTTTTTTCCACGAGCAAACTCAATGTTCTGAAGGGAAAAGTCATCTGAGCAAAAAATCTGTTGCTCTTTAAGCTTCTGATGAGATTTGGGTGGTTATGAAACAGACTGAAGTGATCATGATTGCTCTAAAACTTAGGCGAAGATTTATTTATTCTGTATAGCCGTAGTTCATTAACATGGCTTTCACTACTGCCAACAGGTGTCATGAAATCATGTTATACACTTTAACATCCATCAGCATGTTGATAAAGTCTATATAATAAGAGCATAAAATTTATATTTCATTATATACTATATGGAAAAAAGTATTCTGCAAAAGTATTTTTGAATTCAGGTGTTTCACACTTCTCTGTTTGGCTGTCAGAAGGGCAAGTCTGAGTTTAGTGGATACCAGGAGAAGACCTGTCTGACCACATTGTGCCAACTGTGAAGTTTGGTGGACGGAGGATAATGATGTGGAGCTGTGATTCAGGGATTGGGCTAGACCCCTTACCTCCAGTGAAGGCTAATCTTAATGATTCTAGATACCAAGACATTTTGGACAATGCTATGCTTCCAACTCTGTGGCAACAGTTTGGGGAAGGCCCTTTTCTATTCCAACATGACTGTGCTCCAGTGCACAGTCTTCCAGTGGGGAAGAACTTGACCTGACCTCAATCCCATTGAGCACCTTCGCAATGAACTGCTTTCCTTGTCCAACAACACTCCAAAATGTTCTGGAAATGCCCCCAAGAGTGAAAGCTGTTACAGCTGCAAAAGCTGGTTTTGTGTTTTTATTGACGTATTAGTCGATGTGCAGCACTTTCATAATCATAATGTTTTAAAAATGCGCTTAATAAATAAAGTCGATTGGATTGGTTTTTTACATAATCCTCAAAAAGTCTAAAAACAGTCACAGCTGTAAATGTCCAGTTTTATTAGGAGAACTGTTATGTACAATGTAGTGTTTAGGTGTTCAAATTGCAAATCAAGTGTGCAGAGATAAATTATGAATCAAGTAAATGTACTGATACACTGATGAAGTGATATGACTGTGCAGATAAAATGCACATATTTAGCAGAGCAGAATCACCAATCAGTGAAGAGTCTATATATCTTTACTGGCTTTCATATCTGAGAATTTATTGACACCCTGATAGGTCAAGTCCTCTGAAGCCTTTTTATTCACCACACACCAACCCTACTTCAGGACAGAACACACAGTTTATTGTTCACTTCACAGGAGCTGTGGACACCATGTATTCAACATTCAGCACCGAACTGTGCTATTTTCAACCTCTATTGATTTCCCAACCAGAGCGGCGATGATAATGGCTCAGAGCTTGAACCATTTGGAGCGCTGACGCAAGTGTAACTTTCTAGGCGAGGGTTTGTGAGCGCGTGTGTCATGACCCAGTGACTGCACTCGTGTGAGTTAGATAATGCCATCCGGGAGGTGTGATGGGCCGCACCAGCAGGGCTGTCACTGACACTGGCTGCAGCATCGAGGGAGAAGAGGCTCCAGTCTGGGTCACATCGCCGGGGGCAACGTTCTAGTGACGAGAGTCCTCCGTCATTGCCGGGAGCTGTGCACTGGCTCAGAAACTGGCGGGGTTCAGTTTGTGCCACTTAGACGGGGAACATGTCATTTACAGTACAGAGACTATTTTTGTTTGTGTCAGAATCAAGCAGGTGTTAACAGGCACATCTGTAACATCAGTATTAAAGCCCTCATTTACATCAAATGCCATCTTCTGATTCTTCACAAAAAGAGGAGATCTAGACAATACTCTTTATTTTATTGGCTGAACTGAAGGACCCTCACATCCTAGTGCATGTTGAGGTGTGTTTCAACTATGGGTTTGAAGCCTCTGCCGGGTGTTGACAGCCAATGCAGTGTGCTGCAGTGCAGTAGTAAGGCCATGATATCCTCCCAGGACTGTCATCCAATGTGAAATAATGCGCATGATGCATTTTCTGTATGAGGTAGTACTGTTCACTCATAATAGGTGGCAGTGTGACAATGCAACATGATTATATGTAAAACTGAATGATATTTATCATGTAGAATTCAAAGAAGATTGGACATTCTATGTTAGAGGCCTACTGGCTTCTCACAGTGGACGGCGCTCTGGCAAAACCATAAGATTCATCTTAGAATGTGAAGAGGGGCAAAACTTGAACATACTGTACATGTGAAATTTAAAGCAACTCAGATGTTTCATATGAGTATTGTGGCAACTTCCTGTGAAATTGGCGGGATATCTAATTTGCCATTGCCACTGGGGTGTTTTTTAATAAGTCATGTCTATTAAACAATGTAAAGTTATTTGCTACAATCAAAAATGCTTTATTTTGAAATCGAGGTGAAGCTGCTGGACTTCCTGTTGGGATTTGGGCATGATTCAAAAGGCTTTTTTGTAGGTTTCATGATGATCCATAAACAGACTTAACATTCAGGCCCAGTCCACACAGAGATGAATTCAAGAGTACACGCAAAAGTTTGTTGTCGTAATGGCGTTTCATCCACATGGAAACTGGGTCCCAGAGTGCACAAATCCGTAAACGACGACTGTTTCATCTCCGTGTGGACAGCCAATCGCATCTTTCTTGAAATGATTACATCACACAAAGTGTGGCTCTCTTAAGATGCCTGCCCGGGTCAGGCCAAAACAACAATGGTGGATTACAGTGTTGTGTTTGTGCTGCAAAAGCTACTGAGCTTACAGCTTTTACAGCAAAATCTGATGCTCCTTTACCACCACTGCAAAACACAGACACCATATGTTCTTAAATCCAATGCGAGAACAACCAGAAGGGCAACTAGAAGAAAGTTTGAGTCAGTTTTCTGTGATCTTCTTCTCTCTTTTGGTGCATTTCCGTGGCAGTGTTACAGCGCCACAAACAGGCTTGGCATATGCACTACAGCGTTTTCAATCATTTTCAGTCGTTCTGTGCTTACGTGGATATTTCCTGAAACGATCCCGTCTTTACGGAAAACTTTTTCAAAACGAAACGGCAATATAACGTTTTCGTCTCCCTGTGAATGAGGCCTCAGTGACAGAAGGGGGCTCTCTGACAAAGTGTGATCATTCCTATGATATATCGGGATGATTTATATAAGCATTGCAGAGTAAAATAGAATCAAAATAGTTGGCACACTCTAAAAAGTAGCGAAAAGAGGTTTTCCAACTTTGGACCCCAATTACAGCCCCACCCCATTGTGAAAACTCATGGTTGGCATAACTGTAGATGTCCAGAATAAGGTACAAAATTCTAGAATAAGCTCAAAAAATGTGGATACAGGCCTATCCAAACTGTAGACAGCGATCCATTACTAGATGTAGCCAGTGGACTTTATGGTGTATTTCAGATCATTGTCCTGCTAAATAACCTAGGGACGCTTGAACTTGAGGTCATGAACTAATGGCTGGACATCCTCCTTCAGGATTTTCTATTAGAGAGCAGAATTCATGGTTTCAATTCAATTCATTTACAGCAGGCCATCCAGGTTCTGAAGCAGAAAAGAAGCCCTAGACCATCACACTTCCACCACCATGCTTGACAGTTGGTATGATGTTCTTTAAAGTGCTGTGTTAGTTTACACCAGATGTAACTGGACACACATCTTTCAAAAAGTTCAACTTTAAACCCATCAGTCCCTGGAATATTTTTCCAAAAGTCTTGGGAATCATCAAGATGTTTATTTGGCAAATGTGAGATGAGCCTTTGTGTTCTTTTCGCCTAGTCTCTTTATTTATCATGAACACTGACCTTAACTGAGTCAAGTGGGGCCTGTAAGTCCTTAGATGTGGTTCTGGGTTCTTTTGTGATCTCCTGGGTGAGTCAACAATGCGATCTATGAGTAATTTTTGTAGGCCAGCCACTTCCGGGAAGGTTCACTATTGTTCCAAATTTTCTCCATTTGTGTGTAATGGCTCACTGTGGTTGGTGGTGTCCCAAAGCCTTAGAAGTATCTATGTAACCCTTTCCAGAATGATAGATGTCAATACTTTGTTTCTCATCTGTTATTGAATTTCTTTAGATCATGCCGTGATGTGTAGCTAACAGGCGGTAGATAAGATCTATTTAAGTATTTTCTTGGTTGAACAGGTCTGGCAGTAATCAGGGCATGGTGTGGCTAATGAAAGTGAACTCAGTTTTTCCAAAAGTGTGGATAATCACAGTTAATTCATGAGTATTACAAAAGACTAGGTAGGGTTGGATGGGCATTTTCCTTAATAAATAAAACCAGAATTTAAAAACTGCATTTTGAATTTCATCTGGTTATCTTTGTCTAATATTAATTAATCACTGAATAAAAACGCTTCATAACATGTCAACAAGCATACATGAACTGAGTTTTTTTCAGTAAGTCAATAATGTCAAGTGGCAGAAAATATCATAGCATCAGTGTTATGCACCAGTCAAACTTTTATTTTGAAAGCAGTGAATTCCTTTCACAACAAACTATGCTGTTTATAGAACTAACTGGATATAACTTCCTTTGCTCTTCTTTAAAACTATACGTAAATGTCCTTTCTTGGGAGGGAAATAAAATATGTCAGACAAGTGTTTTAGATATTCTAGTCTCCTTCCTTTTCACTTTTCATCTCATGTTAGCATTAGCACTCACAGGGTGAAGAGACAGATGGTGAGTTTGACACAATTCAAGTGAGGGGATTCAAATGAATGATTTTAAGAAGTTGGTTGGACTTGTCCTATTCGTACATGGGCTCTAATTCCCAAAAAGTCTGATAACCTAGTAGCTACCATCAGAACGCAGCTAGCATTAGCACTCAAACTCCACGGTTATTTCAGTATTACTGTACATGAAGACTGATACTGCTCTTAGTGAAAGGATAATAGATCTTTTCAAGTTTGTTTGAATATTCTAGTTCCTTATTACTTGAATAGTGTTTACATTGATGTATCCGTTCATTTTAGCTTCATGCTAGCTAGCTAAAAACACACTTCTTTATGGGATGCATTGGTCTTTACCTCAGTGTGATCAGAAAAGCTTTCATTCCATTTCTGTTATACTTTTAAGTTCTCCTTGTTGTTGTTCTTGGGAAATTCACTGACCTTCAGTTGATGGGGAAGAAAACTTTATTGAAAACCCACAAATATAGAAATATATGTGAAGCTTCAAGAGTGAGCTATGTGGCTAAAGTAACATTGCAAACGCCTACAGTAAGTTTAAGCTCAGGTTCTGATGAATGTGGTCAAGATGAACGTTCACATTTTTAATAACTACATGCCTTTCCTATTGTATTTATGATTTTTAATTGCAAGTGTTACCTTGAAAGTGACTGAATGCTAATATTAGCTGGGTTCTGATGGTAGGTTTGAACATGTCACAGCCAAAGCTACTAGCTGTTTCTCTCGCTCTTTTGCTAGCTAGCCACTAGTAAGAGCATCATATTCAACCCCTTAAAAATCCACCAATGGGCCAACATTTTTTTTTCCAAAAACTTCTATTATATCAGAGATTGACTGTTTAAACTTATACCACATGCCATACACTGTGAAAAAGCTCTGATTCTCAGGATTCTGGCCATGTTAACCATTCCAGGGTAATACCACCACCGTAGCTATGATTAATGCATTTATCAGACTCCAAACAAACAACAAAAGTGACAAAACTCACCGTTACAACCTCCCTTCTTCTCTCCTTATTATAATATTCCACCAAAAACAGACCTGCTGCATCAGAAAGAGTCACCACAATCTAAATCCAGTCAAATATTTAACCATTAGACAAGATTACATACAAAAGATCCATGGACTGGTGTAGGCTAATTTTGATTTTTTTTTCACTTACACCTCATTTTACCAGTATCAATGTTCCTTCTGTCTAAAGCCAACAATAGCCAATTTTGGCCTGGGTTGAGGGGAAGTGCCCGCCTCTCTTGTGATGTCATCAGGCCATGATATTAGCACTGTAACATAAAAGTAGTGAAATAATAAACAAATAGTGAAAAAATGTGTCTCATAATGTTAATATGTGTCCAGTATGATATGTAAATGTAAAACCCATACTTTTCTCTCTCCTCCATGACATTTTTTTCATGCTCATTAATTATGCAAACATTACAAAAATGCACTTTACTGTATCTATTTGTCTATTTCTGTGGCAGTAATACTGATTGTGGTTGTGGACAGCATTCCTTTAAGTGTCGTCTCTCCATAGAGACCAAGATTGTGTCTGTATGTTGAAGCATTTAGGAGTAGCAGCCTTGTTGTTGTCATATGACCATGAGTCCTTTCAGGAGTCTCCAGTTTGAAAATTTCAGGACTTTTACTCATAAATTTAGGTGTAAAATACTCATTTTCTTCCCCACTGGCATCAGCTTCGAACCTGAACTAGGCAAGACTTCATGCTTTGCTCCTGACGAGTTTTTCTTCTAATACCTCCAAGTCATCTGCAGGCCTCTGTTTCACTATAAATACTCAGATGGGATTTTTTGGATGGGTGTTTTCGACTTATTTTACCCAGATTGTTAAGGGGTTAAAGTGTTGTTAATGTGCTATGTAAATTTACTACAACACTGGACATGCGTGCAGTAAGTTGGTGCTGTAAGTACTTCAAGCATGCAGTTTTTATGCTTTCTCTCCTTTAAGTTTTCTTCTCACTTCGTCTTTGTGAAAAATAACTTCCCCTCTGCCTGTCACTGAAAAGGAATCAGTGCTTGGACTTATTTTGTGACTTAATATTCACTCTCTCTGATGAGTTTATTTAGGCCTCAAGCTTTTAATTAACCTCTAACTTTGTAATTACTTTCATTAGCTGAAGAAAGCATAGAAAGGCTGAGAGAGAACTGGACGTGCGTCATAGTTCATTTTCAAATGCAGCCTCCGTTTCCATCAGCCGTCGCGATCTGGCAGTGATTTGTGGCACCTTGAATGATCTGTACATTCTGATAAATGGTCTAATTTTCTTATTACGTCAAATAGCCGTCAGATCAGAGGAGTGTATCTAAACTAAACAGACCAAATCAGAGTCCAGTTGAGGACAGCTGTTGGTTTTTACCTTTTATGTTCAGTGATTACATGTTTAACAGCACCGATAAGAGGGGTTCAGTTTGAGATGATATGAAGCAGAACCAGCACATTTATACATCTCATTAAGTACATTTACAGGATGTTAGAAAAGAGGATTATTGTGTAAGTCCCACTAAAACGTGTTTTATTACAATACCTGTAACCATGTTAAGTCTGGTGTTTGTTGAGTCTACACTGCTGTGTAGCCCTGAATCCTGCAGAGACATTCACATGTAGCTGATGTGCAAATCCTTATAAATGTAGCTGCATGTCAAAATGTCAAAGGCCGCAAGTCCTGATTGGTTTCCTGGCACTGGCTGACAGGCATATTGCATGTACTCTAGGGGAGATAAATGGCTGGAGATGGCAACTTGTCGAATCTTGTTGAAAATATCAGCTATAAATTTTTCATCCATGTCTCTCTCAGTGACAGAAACCTAAACCTCAGCTGATAAAGTGGTTGTACTTTCCATCTCCTGCCATGTCACAGTCATTGTTAGATTGTTCAGAGCTCCCATTAATACTGGATGAACGGATATTATGCTAATTTGATTCATATATAATGTGGTGTCATCTCTTTCCAAGCTATTCAACCAGACAGTAAAAATATCTAGGAGTGACATGTCGGGCCATTGAAAGGGATCAGAGTATTTCTGATAAGTCAGCTTATAGCAAGGACTCAGTGTTGGACAAATCAGCTTGTTAATGTGTTAGCTGTGCATTAGTTCATGCAGGACATGGTAGTCATACATCCAGCCGTGATCAGCTGACCACCGGTTGATCCCAATAATTGCCTCCCAACTCCCACAGCCAATCAAAGCTCTTCCTTTCAGCACATTGGTCCATATAAATATATCATACTTCTCACTAATCCCTGCTTGCATTAATGCTGATGCACCATGCTGCTGCTGGCAAAGCTTAACCTCCACCACCCCAGCCTCCTCCTTTATAGCACAAAGCTTATTGGACCCTCATATTAAGATTTATACTATGGGTTAATTGTAACCCTGCTACCGGCCCAAACAGAACACTAGGCTGTGCTTACTGGCCACATCCTCCCCTTACTCTGCTCTTTTGATGTGGACTTTGTTATTTTTCAACAGATTATTTTCCCATGCCCCTGGTGAGATGCGAAGACTTCCAGAGCCCGACTGGGGTTGTGTCAATCCCCTCTCCTGCCCGATGGTGCGCTGAGGCAGTTTACTTTGGTGCTATTGTCTTCTTCACTTTCACCACCAGTGGTAAGTCATGTGAATTGACACACTATCTCATCCTGTCTCTTTCAACGGTTAATTGTTAGATATCACTCACTGTTAATGTTTGCTGTTACAGTGTCAACAGTCGGTTTCTGCACCATGCTCTTAACTCCTGAATCCTGCTGACAGCAGTAACATTTGAAAAATCACTACAAAGTCTAAGTCTTGTTTTTGGTCACTCACTCTTCATTAAGTCTTAGAAAACATCAATATTGATGTCATTCTGGTTCATAACCAAATGAAAACTCCTCATGAGGCTTTAATAGAATCCTTGAAAAAAAAAAGAGAGAAACAAAACTGTGGGAACAATTTATTAAAAGATCACGTTAACAAAAATTAACGTTGCATAATTCCATAAATATGAAACACTAGATGAGCAGCCTGGGTTCGTTTTGTACACTTATGTAATATGCCAATAGGACTAAATCAACCGATGAGTAATGTCTCGTTTCAGGATTTTAAATAGAAAATAACAAAAGTTTCCAAAGCAGCAAAAATATGACTCACTTACTGAATCAAAAAGTGTTTGACCCAACCATCTGAATTCTTGTGATTATTTCCACGACAGGATGAGCTGCTTGCTGGAGATTTTAATGCAATGTTTGCTTCAAGCTTTAAAATGAAATACATATACATAGCTTCAAAGGTCACATATTTTACCCCTTTAAGACAAGTTTATATTGGTCTCAGAGGTCCCCAAAACAAGCCTGTGAAGTTTGTTGCTGAAAAACCACCCCAGTACTGGATTTTTGCATGTCTAAAAGCCCCCTCTGTTTCAGCCTTGCTCAGAATGAGCTGTTTCTGTGTCCGTAGCTCTAAATGTTAATGAGCTGCCTGGCTCCGCCCCTAACTCCGCCCTGCTCTGGAAATAAATGTGGCTTAATGGATGCTGCTCTCCTGATCCTCCTCTTCGCTCAGGAGAGGAGGGCAGAACTTTCTTCCAATCAGGGAGGGGCCAGGCGTACCTGGGGGCGGTACTAACTCCCCACATGACATCATGAGGGGAAAATCTGAGAGCGGCTGGTTTTAGCAGACATTTTCTGAGAGATGGAGGGGGGTGGGGGGATTTTTTTGATTCCTTGAGGGACTGTGGACAGGCCAGGGGCATATATTTTTGCGAGAAAAGCCTGAAAAAGTGACCTTTAATGTGGTCCGTAACCCCAACTTAATCTAAATAATGCAAATGTCGCATCAGTGAGGCTAATTTTACATAAACATCAAGTTTGACTTTTGAAATGCATTTCTTTTTTTTTACAAATAATGGAGTCATGTTGGCTTTCTAAGCCAGAGACCTCCTGCTGGCATAAGGGTCGTTTGCAGCTGATTGTGAAGCACCCAAGATTAGGGTCAGCCCCTTCAAGTCTAAGGTCGTAGTTCATCACTTGGAGTCTGTGCTCCAACTAATGGAGTATTTCAGGGTCCTTCTCACAAGTGAGGGTAGAACGGGCCGTGAGATCGGCAGGCAGATTGGCGCAATAGAATAGAAGTCGGGCATTTCACTTGCGGAGAAGAGGGAGCTGAGCTGGAAGGTCTCTATTTACTGGTGATCTCTGTCGACTCTCACCTGTAATCACAAGCTTTGGGTAGCAGCCAAAAGAAAGAGATTGTGGATACAAGCAGTCAAAATGAGATACTTCAGGAGAATGGCTGGGCTCAGCCGTAGTGATAGGGTAAGGAGCTCAGAGTAGAGCTGCTGTTCTTTCACATCAACAGGAGTCAACTGAGGTGGAATCTGATCTGGGTGCCTCCCTGTTGAGGTCTAAGAGTCATGTCAATCGGGAAGGAGACCCCAGCACAGTCCAAGAACTCATTTGAGGGGTTATATTTCCCACAAGACCTGCGATGCCTTTGAATCCCCCGGGAAGAGTTGTAAAACATTGCTGGGGAGAGGTACGTCTGTAAGAAGATGGATGGATGGAAACCAGTGTGGACCAGAGACGGTCCAAAAAATAGGAGGGAGGAAGCTGGTACATTGATGGGGAGGCTGTTTAAGAGGGAAAGTTTAATTCCTGTTGGGGCTACCATGATGTCTGCGTTATTCATAACACCAGTTCTTCATATTCAAGGCTATTTTAGGTCTAAAAGTAGGTCTGAAACTTAATGGGTGGTTCTTTTCCCACTGATGGCCACACACAGAAATATAAAAGAATAGTGGGGCCACTTTTCTGTTGAGGATATTTAAGTAAGTAAAACCAATCCAGTGTAAGTTAATACATGCTTAGCGATTAAATACACCTCAATGGCTTGTTAATGACTGACAAAGCAAACAGTCATTTTTTTCAGAATTTGGGGAAGCAAATCAGATTTCAGGGGGCTCTGTTTGGCTCTGGCTACCACTGGCTCTGCCCCAGAATGTTATTGGTGCTGCAATTTGCTGCAATAATCTATTAGGACATTGTGACTCAAGATATCTTCTTGTCAGAAAGTTTGTTTACAGAATCAACATAGTAGCACTGCCTAGTGCTAAAACTAAAAGCACCATACAGTTGAGCACAAGCTTCATCATCTCATGTGGGCCATATATCATTTTATTTCTAAAATTTGCTGCGGGCCAATCAAGAATGGACCACGGGCTGCATTTGGCCCCCGGGCCATAGTTTGGACACCCCTGCTTCAAGGGATTTTCAATGACTTGGATGCAGAAAGATCTGGCTGTAAATTTTGTGGGTGATCCTGATGATATTTCCTTTTTTAATGTAGCGTCTTTTAAGGTTTTATAGTCAATTCAGTTGTCTCTGGGTGCTGATCGTCTATCAGAAGTAATTTTTCATCTCATAAATGGAGATTAAATGAATAAATTAAGTAATCAGTTTGGTTTGAGGTGAAAGAGCTGGCATATAAGGAAACTAAGGACAACTAAGACGTTTCAATAAAAATCTGAATAAATCTACCATTTTGTTATTTCCTGGAGTTTTTTTGATGCAAAGGTATCTGTAAACCCACATAAACCTCTGGACTTAATAGGCCAAGAAAGTTTGTAGCAGCAGTTACATGAATAAACCAACTGTGTGCATATTGCTTATGAATTAAACATTAGTTTGAAAACAGAGTAAAAACACTGAAACCCTTTGAGGGGAAACAGAATCTTTTCATGACCATCACAGTGCAAAAAGGCCGAGTGACTGTCTTCAGAAACAATTATTTCATAAGATCAGAGATGAATCAGAAGAATTACACGAGAGAAAATCAGATAGATGTGATTTTCATATGAATTAATATTTTAAGTGTTCTCTCTTTTAATCTGTTGTTGCATTTAGCCTGTAAAGATCTCCACAATAAGATTTTTTTTTTTCACACTTAAGTGGTGATATATAGCAAATGACTTTATTACACCAGATTAAAGAATTCATGATTTTGATGGTGTAAAAGCTGAATGAATGCACAGAAAAATATGTTTAAACTTAAAAACATTATGGTAATGGGCATCATGTAAAACTCACATTTCATTATGCTCTGCCTGTGTCTTTGCATGGCTTCACACTGCCCCCTGCTGGTCAATTTAGATACTATGAATAGTATATTCAGAACAAGCCTGAATGAGTAGGGGAAGAAGTAATCATGACTTTATTTTCAAAACTGGGAGAAGATAACATGCAAGCTGAGTGTGAAACACACTTCCTGGCAAAGATAAAAATATTTAATCTTTAAAAAAAAATACACACTTTGATTTAAAAAAAATGTAAGTAATTCAGCGCTGTAGTTTTCAACAAACAGAGCTCAAAAATTGATAGCACATTTTAACATGATAGTATCATGGTGTTGGATAAATATCCAAGCATACATTATTTGTTCTACTTGCAGGGGGAGCTGGAGCCAGTCCCAGAACATGCAAACGCTTCACAGAAAGGCTCTGTCCAACAAGGATTCAAACCAGAAAACCCCTCGTGGCCCCTGCCACTGTACCACCGTGTAGTGCCTTGAAATAAATACATAAAATAAATACATATCTCCATTTTAATGGTTATGTGGCAATATGTCTACAAAACTCATTTCTCTTCTTCTTTATATGTTTGAAAGTAAGTAAAGAATGCTGTCAAGCCTAAAAATTATGTTTATTTGTAAAATGTTACATATTTGAACCCTACAGGGAAAAATAACCTCTAAGCATAGGCATTAAGGTGTTGGACACACAGACAAGACACTTCATCTTGATTTATCCAGAAGTTCTCAAGTCCCGCTGCCTGCTGGTACACAAGCTGTATGCATAATCACATTGTGTCTAGAGAGAGCACTCAGAGGGGGAATGACTCGCCCTCTTGTCCGCACTAATGTAGTTGAGAAGGTCGATTGCTGTCACGACAGCGGACACCACCGGCCTTTGGCAAGCTGACCCATCAGCGTTATCTAGAGGGATGGCGGACAAGATAAAAGTTAAACAGTAAAAAGACAGATCACCCCCTTCTTTAAAAGCTAAAATGTAAAATTTAAAAAATTGAAAGCGTTATTGTTTTTTGTCAAAGAAATCTAAGACAACATATCAAATGTTGAGAAAATGTCCCTGATTTTGGAAAAAAAAAACACCTAGTTTGAATTTGGTACTGACAACATGTTTCACAAATGCTGTGAAAGGGTCATATTTGTTACTCTGATGACTCATTTTTCCTTTAACATCAACCTTTCATTCAAATTGTGTGTTTTAATTGCTTTCAGATGATTAGATAGTTAGTCCTAACTTTAAGGCAGGGCTGTCAAACTCAATCACAGCAGGGGCCAAAATCTGAATTCAGGTTTAACCTGAGGGCCTAACAGGGTCAAGATTTAACTGAAAACTGTCAATCGTGTTTTCACAGGTAATTACTTTTGGGCAAAATTAAACAGTGATGATAAATGATGGGAGAAATGAATGGGAGAGCTCTGTGGGATCATTATCTTCTATGTTCTTTGTCATGTTTTTGACTTTTTGTTTTTCCTTTATGATCATGTTTGTTGTTTTTGATGTCTGTGTTTTTGTAACTGCTGATTGTATGGCTGTTGTTCTTGCACTGAGTTTGCTTTGTTGGAGTGCACCAATTAAGAGTACACACCCACTTTTTTCACTGCACCTGAGAAGCAGTTGACTGATTGCAAGGCAGCTGCCACAGCCTTGAAATTCTGTGGACAGTCACTTGTTTTTAAATGCCCTGATGAAGACTTCGTGAGTTGAAACGCGTAGGCGCTTTAGCCCATTTATTAAAGGTTTTTTAACTTTTTCAACACAGTGTGCCTTAGTTTTTTCTGGTTATCACTCTTTTTACCATACATAATACAAGTCTGACCTCCCCCTCTGTTTTTAGTGATGATAAATGATTAAGATTTAAAAAAAAAAAAAAAAAAGTCACCATGATTAAATATCACAGCATTAATGTTACTGTGTCCATGTCAAATAAATGCTAAATAAATAAATGAGTTTAAAGGCTCAAAATCTGAGATAAAAAGCCAACTTTATAAGTCCTAAAGGTCAAAATACAAAATTAAAAGTCAAAATAAGGTTTTTAAAAGGTAAATATGTGAGACAAATTACAAAACCAAGAGTTCAAAAAGTCAAAATAGAAGATAAAATTCAAAATTGGGACTCTAAAAGGTCAAAATATGAGATAAAATTCTCAATCAGGTGTTTAAAAAGTGAAAACATGGGATTAAGAGTTAGGGGTTGAAAAGGTCAAGATTTGATTTAAAAGGAAAATTTGTGAATTTAAAGGTCACAATGGGAGAAAAAAAAGGTAAAAATTACAAATTTAAAACGTCAAAATATTAAATAAAAAACAAAATCCTAAGTTTCAGTCATAACCTTGGGATGCAAAATGAAAACACAAATTAATTTCTTTCCCTCATTCCTGACTTCTGATCTAATTTATTTCTACTCTCTTCTTTTTCAGACTTGTATAACTTAACAAGGATTTTATATATATATATATATATATATATATATATATATATATATATATATATATATATCTTCAAGGTTAAACTTACATTTTTATACTGGAGGAAATTTGCAGGCCAATTCTATGATCTTGTGAGCCGGGTAAAACTGCACCGCGGGCCACATTTGGCCCCCGGGCCTTGAGTTTGATACCTGTGCTTTAAGGAAATGAGTTTGTAACAGCTGGGAAATATTTATCCAAGGCAAGGCCCTAAAAATATCTTTAACCAAGTTCTTCAGAATTCTGCTGCATACACACACATATAGTGCCTAATACAAGTATTCACCCCCTTGGATGTTTTTCCGTTTTTTTTTTTAATTTTATAAATCAATCATGGCCGATATAATCCAATACAGCATTGACCGGAGAGCCGGGGCAACAGTTGTTTTATGCAGTCTCTCCCATCTCAGCTGCTGAAGCTTGTAACTTCTTCAGAGTAGTCCTGATGGCCTTTCTCACTAAGTTTCTTGTTGCACAATCACTCAGGTTGAGAGGACGGCCTGATCTAGGCAGATTTACACATGTGCCATATTTCTTCAATTTCTCAATGATGGATTTAACTGAACCCTGGGAGTATTTGGTGCCTTAGATTTTTTTTTGTATCCATCTTTGACTTATACTTTTCAGTGTTCTTTTGTCTTCATGGTGTAATGGTAACAAGGAATACTGATTAACCAGTTACTGGGCCTTCAAAACACATGTGTCGTTATACTACAGTCCCTTAAGACACATTCACTGCACATTCACTGGTGATCCCTACCTCAGTTGAATTAGGTCAGTCACTTGTAAAATGGTGAATATTTGTGCAATCAATTATTTTTCCCTACATATTTTTATTTCATTGACATTACTTTGTAGAAATCTTTTGTCATTTTGACATTAAAGAAGGGGTTTTTTTTTTGGTAAAAAAAAAACAAACCAAATTATACTGGCCATGATTGATTTATAAAATCAGTAAAAGGGTAAAACATCCAAGGGAGTGAATACTTGTTATAGGCGCTGTATTTGCTGCATACTGCAAGCTTAGCTAACAGTTAGTATGCAGTTGGACCGTACTCAGAGGCCTGACATCTCTGCATCATGCAACTGTATTGTTTAACCTCCTAAGACCCTGTGTGCACATATTAAGACATTGCTCTCCCACAACAAAGTAACCATTTCTGGATGTTTTTTTCTGTGTGGATATCTGGGGAATTTAGGAATTTAGGGGACATGTTTGAAGATTTTGGAGAGTTCCATTAGAAGATCTGAGGAAATTGCTTTGTATTTTTTGGGGCATCTTCATGGGAATTTGGGAAATTTATTAGTAATTTTTTGTAAATGGGATCAGGAATTTGGGGGAAGGGGTTATCCTTTGAGATTTTCAATCATTTTCATGGATATTACAAAGAATTTGCTTGGATGTTTCAGTCATTTTCAGAAATTTTGTTGAATGCATGTGTATCTTTTTTTAGAATTTGGTAAAAAAAAAAAAATTAAAGGGGAATTTGCTTGGCAATTTCATGTGACTTTTTTTCTGGAATGTTTAGACTTTATGATGAAGCTTCACTGAAAGATCTGAGAACTATTTAAAGAAATCTTGGGTTACATTTTTATAAGATACTTTAAAAATATGTTTAAGAATTTCAACAGGAATTTTTGGTAATTTCTTTGAAATCTTAAGAAATTTCTTTCGATTTTGGAAAGTAAAGTTTCCAAGAAATTCCTGTTCATAGAAAGGGCTGGAGTTTTGACTTATCACTAGACCCTACTTATCCCAAATAAGTGCAAGAAACTAAAATGCTTTCCAGACAAAAAGCTCAGGTCTCAGGAGGTTAAGTATTTCTTGGTTGAGCTTCACTGGCTATGCTTGCAACAAGCTAATGCAAACTCTCTAGATAGTCTGAAAGCCACTATGTATTTTGGGATGGTTGAGTGTGACCAGTTTTCTCCCAACACATAGTAGAAAACCTAGCTGATCATACACTGGGGGGTTTCTCACAAACAGAAAATTGCATAATATGAATTTGTGACTAATTTCAGACAATTAAATACAAAGAAAGTGCCAGAAAAAAAGCGTCTTACACTGGATTTGATCATGCACCACCACTGCGTAGTTGTCGGTTTCGAGAATATGAGACAGTTTCCCCAGGATGTTGCTGAGGTGCACCTGAAAGCAAAAGACAGGCATGTTGTTAAATTACACAAATATATTTGATGAGTCTATTTTTAAACAATCTGACCACTTAGTGTGTCCCCACTGACTGACCTGTTTGAATTTTTTGCAGAGGACCTTCAAGACAGCGTCTGAGGGTTCAACCTTCCCCACTGCTACGGAGGACAGGATGGCTCCTAGAGTCACCATTCCCAGGATCCCTCTGTTTTAAACACAAACATAACCACACAAAGATGACTGTGATACACATGTCCACCAAGCTGCTGTCTGTATATGTGGACTATGTATCTATTTATTCAAAAAAACTATAAGACAAACACTGATAAAAAGCATAGAATGCACAAAATATTGTGAATTTTATCTGTTTACTCTTAAGGGTTATGCAGCATGTTACTCATTGATGAAGCAGATATCAGCTATATCCTAACTGAATACATCTTTAAGTAGTGACTTTGGTTAAAAGAAGTGAAGTCAAACTCCCTTTGGGTTTGTTGTTCTCAGCTCTAACTCTAACCCTAACCCTGGCCCTCACCCTCACAGATGCATGTGACGTACCGCCCCAGTCCAGATAGCTAAAGGGATAAGTAACTTACTGGATGGATACCATCTATCCATCCATTCTTCCATTCAGGTCGCAGTGGTAGCAGGTTGAGCAAGTCAACCCACACATCCCTGTCCCTACCAAACAGTTTCCAACTCTGGTGGATCCTGAGGCCTTCCCAGACCAGACAGGATATAAAATCCCTCCAGCATATTGTGGGTCTTCTCCCAGGAGGTGCCTAGAAGGCATCCTGATCAGATGCCCAAACCACCTTAACTGGTTCCTTTCAATGCAAAGGAGCAGCAGCTCTGCTCTTAGTTCCCTTCAGATGTCTGAACTCCTCACCCTATCTCTAAGGCTGAGCCAGCTACGCTCAACACATTTCAGCCACTTGTATCCACAATCTCATCTTCTCAGCCATTACCCAGAGTTCATGACCACAGGTGAGGTTTGGAAGGTAAATCAACCGGCAGATTTATAGCTTTACCTTTCGGTTTAGCTCAAAAATCCGGCACAGCGCCTGCAGTTCTTCTGACACTGCACCAACCCACCTTTCAATCTCATGCTCCCTTCTACCCTCAACAAGACCCCAAGATACTTGAACTCCTTCAGCTGAGGCAGAGACTCACTCCCTACCCAGAGGGAGCAATCCACCGTTTTCCAGCAGAAAACCATGGCCTTGGACTTGCAGGTGCTGACTCTCATCCAGACTACTTTGCACTCAGCTGCAAACCCATGCCTGCTGGAGGTCGCCAGCTGAGGAAGCCAACAGAATCACGTCATCTGCAAACAGCAAAGGTGGAATTCTGCAGTCCTGAACCCCCCTCCCCTCTGGATGGATACCAGTGCCAAATAAATACTCTGTAGACTTCTGCCAATTTTGAAGCAGAAGCAGATTGTGACATCCTATTATACAGATTTTTACCCTGATTCATCGACGACAGGGGCCTGGTCGAACGCTTTCTCTTCCAGGATCTTGATGACGCTCTGGCAGGACATGCTGGGTGATACTGTGAGGGGAGCAGACAGCTGTAGACACTGGACGGTCATGTTCCACCACCTTGGAGACACAAATAAGTTATCTACAACTTATCTATGTTCTGGATAAGTTTTATACCACCTGGTTGACTATCTCACCATGGTTTGAGCTCAATCGGGGATTCCAGACTGAGGAAGCCTTTCTCACACATCCACTCGTCATTCAAGAACTTTGACCTGAAGGACAGAGTTTGAAAAATTGAAGACATAAATTAATTGTGCTATGTAGTTTTTCGTCTTGTTTTGGTCATCATTTTGATCGTGGCTCAACGTGCCTTGACTCAGCCTTTTCTTTGTTTTTGTCGTTTTTCAATTAGTACTGTGTACCTGTTACATTTTTGGTATCCCCTCTGGTGAAATTGAGAGCAAGCTGGGCTGAGACCAAAATTTAGCTTCAAGACATCACTGATAACTGGATAATCAGAGAGAATTGAGAACTGTTTCAAAGCTATCTTTGAAACAAAACTTACGGTTAAAAAGCGTGGCAGCCTGAGAACCAGGCACACTATCACCTCGGTGTCTTCTGTTGTTGCTTTGAACATCATGGCAGTTTTGGGCATTTTTCTGCCTACACTAAGTAGGTACTATCATAGTTTGTCCTTAAATGGGGCCAAGAAGAGTAGAGTCGTGCTAGAGTCAAGTCTGAATCGAGCTGGTACCACTGATGGAAATGCACCAAAAGTTTCTCTCAGCAGCCAGCTATAAATGGCTGCACTGAAACTGGTGGTAGTGCCAAGAGACATGGTTTGAACCTCTCCTGAAAAAATTTCAAAAGTTTTGCAACTTTTTTAAATCCATGTGGAAGCTAAATGACTGCTACTAGAGTGATAAAGTTTTATCTTAGTGCTTACTTCTTCCCACCTGGTCCACATGACTTGATTAGTAACACCCATAGAGCCTCTATCTAAATATGACAGCATACCTGTTAATGATGACTTTGACGCTAAAGTGTTTTAACGATTGATTACTGATGTAGAGTTTGAGTTTGTGCCGGTCAGTTTGACACTGTTTGCTATAAGAAGGATCATGTGCATTTGATAGTTCCCAAGATGCAACGGGACTCGATAAGAAATGATGATGGGGCATTTGGGAAATAATGTTGTGCAACTGGCAAATGATTTCTGAGCACGATCTGTTTCATGTGATAATAAGTACTATAAGAATTCATACTGAATCAAAAAATGCTACTTCAGAAGGTCTACCATCAACAGAGCATGGGTAAATTACCACATCCACAAGTACCAGACCCACCAGACCACATCACTGTCATTAAAAAAAATCTTTAGAACACTTCATCAAACCTTTTGTGGAAACTTTCAACAAAAATTTTCAAAACATGTGTCAATTTTTTTAACTTCCCTCAAAGACATTCATCAAGTCCCTCCAAAATGTTTCAAAATTTTTGCCAACATTTTTGGAAACTTAAATATTCAAACTTGCCTCAAAAATATTTTCCAATTTTTTTTTTGGGGGGGGGATTAAAAATTTCACCCAGAAAAGTTGAACATGGGGCACTAAACGGGTGTGCAATCCTTTGTTTTTTGTATCCCAGCATGATATTCATTAAAACTTTAAACAGGATCAATACGAGGATGTGTTAGTTTTAAAAGAATGGACCCACTCCTCACATGTATCAGGAGAAGCACCTTGTAATCCAGCTGTAAATTACCACTGGGTATGTTTGAGTTACATAAACATGTATCTTACATGTAGTTGCGGATGGAGTCGGCGAGGATTACGACACAGCGCTGCCCCTCCTCAAGCTGCTGGGCCATTTTTACAGCTGCTGCCATGGCTGAGCCAGAGCTGCCCCCTGCAATAAAACAAACCAATTATCACACATATGATAACAGGAAGTGATAAAGACAGAGCAGTAAACCTCTAGGAGCAGGAAATTTTACCGTTCAGGTTCACTCTGAGAACTTACCACACAGAAGACCCTCCTCTCTGATGAGCTTACGTGCCATGGTGAACGTCTCCATATCTGACATTTTACACCACAAGTCCACAAGCTGAATGAAGAGGACAGCAGGGCAGTTACTGAATGAGTGCCATAAAACATGAGTGCTGCTCTGCTACAGTATCTTAAAAAGCTAAACTTGCAGGTTAAAGTTTTAACATTTGTACAGAAACACTCACTGATCTGTCAAACACTGCAGGGACAAAGTCATAGCCGATTCCCTCCACCTCAAAAGAAGTTTTCTCGCTCTTCTCTTTTGTGCCGCCCAGGATGGAGCCTTCAGGGTCAACGGCAACAATCTAAAACAAACAAGACATGGGCATAAGTTCCCACAATCTGTGGAAACTGTTTATGGCTGCAAAAGGAGAAAACTCCACATTAAAATGCATTTATTTCAATACAATGTCATTTCAGTCCCTGTTTGGCATAATGATTGGCGTCTGAATACTTTTGTCCACATAGCGTAGCTTTAATGAATACCTGTGCATTATTTTCTTCATCTGGTTTTCATAAAACAAAGCATACATATGAATCACTACAGAATGAATGTAATACCTTTATATTGGGACATCTCTCCTTCAACTTCCGAGCCACTCCAGTAAGAGTACCACCTGTTCCAGCCCCTGCCACCAACATGTCCACTTTACCTGGAAGGAAAATCATAATACACAGAATGCATTATGGTGACAGGAAAAAAAGAATATGAGTAAATTATCAAACAATAAAGAGCACACACCATCACACTGCTCCAGGATCTCCTCTGCTGTGGCATTATAGTGAGCCAGGGGGTTACCAACATTACAATACTGGTCAAGGATGTGCGAGTTGGGAGTCTCATTCTTTAGACGCCAAGCTACACCCATGTGAGATTCTGGTGAGTCGAAAGCTGCAGAATTCGGCGTACGCACAACTTCTGCCCCCAAAGCTCTCAACAGGTTCACCTAAAAACAGAGAGAGATTTTCCTGAAATAAATGTTTTATTAAGAACTCATGATCTAATGGGATCGAGCTACACACCTTCTCCATACTCATCTTCTCAGGCATGGTGATGATACAGCGGTAGCCTTTTACTGCTGCCACCAGGGCGATACCAATACCTGAAGACATAAAGAGGACAAGGATGGTTGGCCATGCTCTTCTGAAGGTTGTAAAAGGTGTGATTTTTCTTTACACCCATGCGAGAGATACCCGTGTTGCCTGAGGTGGGCTCGATGAGGGTGTCCCCTGGTTTGAGAATCCCAGCTTTCTCAGCATCTTCGATCATCTGCAGGGCGATCCTGTCTTTGATGCTTCCTCCTGCATTGAAAAACTCGCACTTGGCCACTAAACACAAAAGAGAAATGCGTCTCTGAAGAGTGCTCTGGTAAGATTTAAGAATATGATTTACTAAAAACCTCTTTTCCTAAAAAGATGGTACATGTAAAATGTAAATGAAACATGTAAAGAAAATATTTATTAGCATATAGACAGCATAACAAATGTTGAAACTGGTAGATTTGATCATTTTTGAAATTTTTTTTTTGGCCAACAACAGGTTCCAAAAAAGCAAGGACGGGGTCATGTTAACCACTCTGTAGCATTACCTAAACTCAAACATAGCCTATGTTAACCTTAATTTAGAATTCAGCCACTACATTTCCATTGATGCACCAGCTATGATCATTCCAACACCGCAAATGGCAGCTTGCATGTGATTAGTCTTTAGATTTTTTCAAATTGTAGAAATCTAGGGAGTTTCTTCGTAGAATAGACATTGGAAATGCACTAATGTTAATCCAATAAAGCTAATATGTCTCAATATGCAGGGCTGCTTTTATGAAAATCCTTTCAGTGATTGACTTTGTGCAGATAAAACATAATTTCTGCAAAAATAATTGAGATAAGTAAGCATTGGCTATGACCAACTTTACCTGTGGTGCAACAATCAATGGCATAACTTTTGCCATTTTTTTTCCTTTTTCCCTGTATAAAAAAGTGTGCCATTTTCCTTTAAACAGGGGGTCATTGTAGGTTGAAAATATACACATTTTGTTTTTATTAATGTCCCAGCTTAGTAGGAAATATGGTTGTATAAGTTACCAGTCAAGTCCAGTTTTGTTCATTATTAAATACAGTGCAACCCCTGTTAAAATGCTCCATTTAATGTGTTAGTTTTCAGAAAGTATATGCAGTATTTTACTCACAAATATCACACTTGAGTCCAAACTCTTTAGGGATCTTGTTCAACCGAACCAGGGGTGTGTGTCCAATTTTGCTCAGGATGTTTGGGAGGATAGTCGGTGCTGTTGTGCTGTGAAAAAACAAATCACCATCAACTTTCTAATGCAGAGCCACCTTTCTCAAATAAACATCTTAATGACCGCTTTTTTTTTTTTTTTTTTTTTTTGTCATGCATTAAAATGCAGAATCCATTCGTGGAGCATTGCTGCTTTCAGAAGTTACAATGTTACCACATGGTAGACTGATATCACTCTCACCTTACTGGCTGGCTGTGGGGCGACTCTGAAGAGGGTGCACCCAAACTCCAGGTACATCTGCTAGGCAAATCAGGACAGATCCAGTCCTCCTGAAATTGAACTTTCCCGTCCTTCAAAACTTGACTGTCATGTTGTGGTTTATCCTGAACTTTTTGCAGATCCTGATCTCCATTTACAGCGAACTTTTTACTACCGTTGACAGTAACAGCATCCCCATTCACAGCAGAGGATTTTGCTTTTATCAGGCTGACTGCATGTGGGCAGATAAAGGTGCTTTCAAAAACAGAAGGCATGGCTCACCTGCAGGAAGAAAAGACATTATGAATGAAGATATCTGATTTATTTTTGTTGTCACTGCATTTACGATTTACATGTTGTAAATATCGGATTACTTCCACACAGAACTCATCAAACCATGTCTTTATTGTCCTTGCTTTGTGTACTGGTGCACAGCTATGTTGGAATAAAAAGGGCCTTCCACAAACTTTTGCCACAGAGTTGGACACATAGTTTTACCCAAAATATCTTGGTAGGCTGAAGCATTAAGATCGGCCTTCGCTGGAGATAGCGGGGTCTAGCCTAAACCCTGAAAAACAACCCCGTACTATTATCCCTCCTCTACCAAACTTCACAGTTCAGGGAGATAATGTTCTCTCAGCATCCGCCAAACCCAGGCTCAACCATCTGACCCCCTTAATAGTGAAGTATGATTTGACACTGGACTGCAGTGACGACACCACTCTATACGATGCTCGGCATTGGACTTGGGGATGTGAGGCTTGCATGCAGCTGCTTGGCCATGGTAAGCCATTCCATGAAGCTCTTGTCGCACAGTGTTTGTGTTTACATTAATGCCTGTGGAAGTTCAGAACTCTTCAGCTATTGAACCAGTGTGTTGGCGACTTTTACACACCATGCACCTTAGCAGTCCTTGATCCCGCTCTGTGATTATACATGGTCTTCCGCTTCATGGCTGAGTTGCTTTGTTCGTAAACACTTCCCCTTTCTAATAAAACCACTTAAAGATGATGGTGGAGTCTGAAATGTTCTTTTTTTAATTTACTCATCTATGGTAAGCCTTTTTTTTTTCTCTTCCTTTTTTAAAAAATTTATTTTACATTTGTACGTAGTTTATACAAGTGCATTTTTCGCATCTATTGGTATACATGGATATATGTATGTATGCATACACATGTATATAGACATTTGTTTATATGTATATTTTTGTTTACATATATACTTTTAGTAGTATTCCTTTTTTAAAGTTTTGTTAATTTTTTTGTTTAATTTGCTTTTATTGCAGATCCAAGGACCGCTGGGGGGGGGGGTCTCTTTTTTTTCACAGTAATTCTTGTCGTCATTTACATTATTACTGATGTACTTAAATGTGTAAAAACCCAATAAAATTGTCTGTTAAAAAAAAAAGATGATGGTGGAGTATGCAGCTGAGATGAAATTTCTCAAATGTTATTATGTCAGTGGTGGCATCCATCACAGCACCAGGCTTAAAGTCACTGAGCTCTTCAGAACAACCCATTTTTTATCATAAATGTTTGTAAATGGGGACTGCATGGCTGAGTGTGTGATTTTATACACCTGTGGTAGTACTTTTCCATATAGTGTATGTCATTTTAGTCATATAATTTGGTGTGGCCCTGTTAAAAAAATTAATCATGGGCTGCTATTGGTCACTGGGCCATAGTTAGGACGAACTTGCTTAGTGGTTTAGTTCACACTGGTGAGGCTGGTCCTCCAAGCGGGCAGCCTGGATTAAAGTCTGGCCTGCTGCCATCACACTTTCTTTATCTATCTATCTGTCTGTCTGTCTGTCTGTCTATCTATCTATCTTGTCCAAATTGGATAATGATTGCTCATGATTGTAAAAATCCCCAAGAACAGTGATATTATACAACAGATTTTATTATTCTACTGTGACTGCTGATGCTTCTCCACCTGTAGTTCTTTTATCTCCTCACCGATAACACTGAAGACCCACTGATGTCGTTAAAATGCAACTTTAGTCATCATTGTGGGGCCTCGGAGCTACTGAATGGCTAAAACAAAAACTAATCAATGATAAAATAAATTTAAAAATAAAAGTATCCCTCAACAATTTTTGAGTGCTTAGTGTTTTTTTGACTTTGACCAAACCAGTATCTTACAGAGATAGCTTTGCTGGTGAAAAAGTGCTGCTTCAGCCACGTTGAACAGATAAGTTATTACTGCAGAGTGACACTTTTTACTTCATCTTTGTATTGTATCTGTAATTGTTTATTTCAAAGACAAGTATTATAGATTTAAAGAATTTCTCCAATCCAAATTTGAGGTGATGACTTTTCTTCTTCATGACCTCTTTGATTTTTGATTAAAGAACAGTCAGTGAAACATAGATGATTTACCAACATCAGCTGTGTCTATTTTATTCACTCAAAGCTCCTTATTTACATTGAAGTTACACACTTGAATCACTGAACATAGAGGCAGACCTCATATTACATTCTCATTGTAATGATTAGATCTTGAGGGTCCACTTTCCTAAGAAAACAAGGGAATAAACGTAAACTTACGTCTCGACTTTTGAATATTTGGTGCTTTATTTGATTCTATGTGAAGTTACGTTTTGTATTTTATATTTTTGAAGAGTAGCTCTGGTCGACAGGCTTGGTTGCCTTTTCCACAGTTCATGAAAATAATAAAAACTGAAGAATGTTGACTCAGATGTTGAAGTAAATGAAGATATGTGTCCTACTCTATGGAGTATTTAAAGAGAAATTATTTCAATATGCTAAGTTCAATCGCGATGTTGTCGCCTAAATAAAAAGTTACCGACGTTACCGGATCAAATGACAAAGGCGGATCATTCTACTGATGATGAGAGTATCGTAACTTTTTTGTTAGAACTTTAAGATACTGAATCCGTTTTTAAAGAGACGTGAACTCACCCGTCAGACGTCACTAGCAGCTGAAGCGAAGAGAGACAACTTCTCACTCCTAGCCAGAGTGCAGTGGCACACACTTATAACAGTAGCACCATCTAAACAAAGAGACGATCTTTGATTGATCACTTTCCATCGACGCTTTCTCCACTTCTCCACCCCCACCTCCGCAGGGTGCCAATAGAGAGAGAGAGAGACAAATCCCCGCCCACAGGTGCGATGATTAGGTAGATCCTCTCCATAATTTAATCAATCATTCGCCGTAGTGCTACAGTGACTACATTCGTTGAAAAGCCAGCTCTCTGCCCAAAATTCGTCGAAAAAAAAATTTCCAAAATTTGAATTCCCAATAAATTTCTGAACATTTTCTATCTTTTTCTTGAAAATATATTTAAATTTCAGCCAAAAAAAAAAAAACTCGGTAAATCTCCCAAAAAAATTTCTGAAGAGTTTCTTGAAGTTTCCAAATATCTAGAAAACTCTGACCAAAATTCATTTATTCTAAACAAATCTCATAACATCCAAGAAGTTTTGGGGGAAAAAATCTATGTATTACCAGTAAAATACTCTTGAAATTGGAATTCAGTCAATCCAGGTGGAATTTTCCCAGAATCCCAGAGGGAAACACAAAATTCATCCCATTTTACAGGAAAGAGTTTTCTGAAAGTTGACAGAAAATTGCGACTAAAAAAACTGGTAAATTTCCAAATAGATCTAAGGAAATTTCTGTGAAAAATCCTGAAAAGAATCCTGAAAAACCCCAGGGGTAAAGGTGTTTATATAGGAAATAAATCTCTTTTTTTTTTTTCAAACCAAAAAAATCAAGAATTATACGCAAGGTTTATGCAAAATTCACAAAAAAATTCCTACGTAATATTCTATGGAAAGCTATTAATATTTCCTACAAAATTTCACAAAAAATCCTGGAAAATTCCACCAGACTCCCAAATAAAATTTTGGAAAAATGTAGAAAATTTCAGTTGGTTTCTAGAAAAACCACGAAAGGTTTCAAGGACAAAATAAAGGTAAATTACAGAAGAAAAAAAATCCAGTAAAATTATCAAAAAATTCCTGGGAAATTCTTGACAAAAAAATCTGAACAATTTCTGAAATTCAATCATCTCTAATGACTTTGATTACAAAAAATCTTTGTTTTATTGTGATGTTATATGAAGGTTTGATGTTGAAGGATTTTATCAAGCTTCAACTTTAAATAAGGCTTACAGAAAAATTCTGTATGTTTAAACAGAGTTTAAAAAATACTTAAAAGAACTTTTTACTTCATTAATTTCATTAAAAGTACTCAAACCTCAGTTTTGCTTGCTGGTAAAATGTGAATCCTCCTGTCACATAGGCAATGCAAACCCTTTCTGTAAAACACAACAAACACTATCTGAAAATATTTATGTTAACAGCTGTCTGCAGAAAATTCCAACTGGTTTCGAGCACAGCAGCACAATAATACCATTTATGTTATAATTTCATCATTGTGACAAGAAAGCTTCATGAGTCAGTTGTGTTCATTAAAAATGTTCAATTTAATGAGGTGAAAGTCATTTTCAGAAAACAAGAAAAACAGATTCATCAATGCCGACACAGCTTCTCCATCAGGTTACAGGTACTTTTCTATCAGTCCTATAATAAATCTCAGAGAGTATAAACTTAAAAAAGACCAGGGATGGATGCGGGTATGAGGGATGAGTAGTTATGGCTTGTGGTTCAGAATCGTCCTGAACGTTCTCTGTCTCTTGAGCGACGTCTCTCATGGTCACGGCCACCTCCTCGACCTCTGTCTCTGGAGCGAGACCGCCTCTCTCTTGATCGTGACCGAGATCTGTGGCGGCTGTGGAAGTGCGGACGTAGTAATGAGACCATTTACATCGGCAGGCTTACAGAATAGTCTGCATGTATACATGATGAGTTTATTTTTTACCCCTTCCTCCTGCGTCCATACAGCTCTCTCCTCAGTTCACGTGAGATGGGTTTCAGGTGCATGAAGTTGCAGAAGCCACCACGAGTGCATTCCCTGTGGACAAAGGCAACATTGGATAGAAGAGTCACGACTAATCTATAAAAATATGTGCATTTATTTGCATAATTCCTGTATGGTTGTAGCTCGATCCAGCCTTTTAATCTGAATATGGTCTTTGTCTACGCACCAAGTGAGGATCAATTTTGCTACAGACTTTACACAGAAAAACATACTGTTTAAATTCTGGGCCAAACCAGGTAGAGCAAACGTGGAGCATGCACAAAGCTCTTAGATCAGTACCAAAGATGACAGAGGTGTACAAATGAAAGAATAAACCACATTATCTAGGTATTAGTCAGATTTCAAGAAATCTGACTTAGTACAAGTTCAGCTAGGCTAACATATTAGCATGTGTCTTGAATGTTAAGTATACAGTATGTCTGAAATCTTGTTTTATGAGGACCTGTTTAGATTTAATGGATACTAATGAAAGGTCAATCCTATCATGCACCACTCACCCCATTTCATACTGACGACAGCAGGCTTCTCTGAAGTCAGTGACAGGAGAGAGTTCTGCATGGATGGGCTGTCCATTAAACCATCGATTATTCAGATCTATCACAGCCTTCTCTGCGTCCTCTTCATAACGGAACTACAAAAGGACATAAGTTGTTAATGAGATCTACAGACTCTGGGTCCAAGCCAAAAAATCATAGCATTACAGTAGCAATAAACTTAGCACTCACCTTCACGTACACATTTCCTACTAGATGGTCTCCGAGGTTGTCACACACATTCATTTCCTCCACCTCTCCGTACTTTTCTTCCATCTCTGTGAAAACCTCCTGCATGGTCAGGAAAGAGGGGAATTTATCATTTATTTGAGTTTTTATTACAATGTAATGTATTATAATGCGCAGCATGCCAAGTTACGCTTGTTTTACTCCCATCTCTTGTAATGTGGTAAATGTTTCAGTGTTCTTTTTTACTACAGTAAGGTAATGTTACTGATGGACAACTTCAGACTTTTATTGTGAAGGATTTGTTGGCAGTACCATGTTTATCATAAAGCTATAGCAATGTTGCCAGCCACCATGTCTACAGTCAGAAGCGCTGCGGCTTTTTATAGACCCTCCTCTGACCTTTTTAAACACCACAGCCCACTGCTTTGAATTATCGTACGTTTAAAACAAGCGAGTCATGTTATAGAGATTTACTTGAACAAAATAATCTCCAATACATCTGCACACTGATTTCATGTGCTGTGAAAGAGTTGAGAAGAAACTCCTACTGAGGTGACAAAAATACAGCTTCTATTACATGAATAGAGTCAAAATATTTTATTACTATTTTAAAACAAAAAAGCTTTTAAGAATAGAAACAAATCCTTTTTACTACTTAATTGTTATTATATGTTCTATTACCTTCTTGCATTAGCACTGCAGGTTGTTGATTTAAAAGAGACTAAATGAACCTTCTTCTAGGAACTATTTTTGCTGTATAATCAAAACAGATATTGAATTTTTAAACTGGTATTGTATTGAAGTTGAAAATGTTGGTATCATGACAACCTTGCATTTTAATATGAGGTGCTGGAACTCCTAGAGAGGAGAAAACACACCTCTCACCTCTTATTACTGTGCTTCACATTAATGTCAAAACAGACACATTCTACTATGTTATGCTAGCAGCACTTTATTTTTGCTCTGTGTGCATTACAATGCGATGCATGTTACCGAGTGGTGCAATCACACTGAAAACTCATTAACTTGGATCCTTGACATGAATCGGCACATCAGTCCAATGTCTGATGTCTAGAAGTTATGTAAATATCGGCCCGATACCAATATTGGATCAGATAAGTGCCATCTCTACTCGATACCTGTATAGTGGGGGTGTGACGAGACACTTATCTCACAAGACGAGACGAGACAAGATTTGGGCTCACGAGACACAAGACGAGATGAGATTTTACACCTTTTTTTTTTTTAATTTTGGGAAAAAAATACATGGGTGGATAATATGTCCTTTATACAACTGAAAGCCATAATTACAACGCATTCAGGTCTACTCAAAAATGTTTGAATTAAGTACTGAATAGGCTATCAGTGCTTCCAAAGAGTATGTTTTGTCTAACTTTGACTCAAACTGTACATTTTAATGCTCTTCAAATCAAACCTTTCATTTAAACAGTCTACAAAATCTTTAATTTACTACACTATGCACTCATCGCTACAATTATAATAATTATTTTTGATATTATATTTAAGTGCATATAAGAAAAGCATGTCGATTATTGTAACTGTACTTTAAACACTGTATACAACAGACTGAAATATAAAGAGCTGCATCAGTAAAATCAAACTATTTTTCATCCTCTTTAAGGACATCCATATTTAAAACACTCAAAATAAATCTTTCAGTCAATAACACATAATTTAAAGAAATACATTATTGTATCGTTTTGTGGTCTTTTTTCTCATATGAGCTTTAACAGTGTTGGACACGAAGCACAGATGAGCGTGTGTGTTAATGTGTGTGCATTGGTGAGTGAATGTGTGTCTCTGTCTGCTGTCATACAACAGGGCGTGTTTAACTGAAGCTCTAACTTCGCTTATTGGAGCTAACTGTGGACTCTATGGCGCTCAAACAGAGTTAGTTTAGCTAAGTTTACTGCTGCAGTATGCAGACTCGATGCGCTACACATGTAAAGCTTCTGACTGATGATACGCACCGCCAACAGCTGATGGATGTGTGACTGACAGACGGTGAGACGAGGAGACATGACAATGCCACGACTCAGAGTTACAAAGTCACAAAATTTGCAAGCGAGTCTTCTTCATGTACGGCCCAAGTAGCGTACGCGAGGGGGTGTCATCTTAGTGGATACCAGATGAGCTCCGTTTCTTCATTTGCTCTCTCACCAACTGTTTTAAAGTGTCCAGGGCATGTTTGCGATCTTTTATAACTTCCAGTTTGGTATTGTTTTCTGTAAGGAGAGCTCCAAGTGTCTGCGCAATATTGATCTCACGAGATTGACTTTTCCGCGACGAGAAATCTTGTGTTTTGATCTCGCGAGATCTCGTGGCATGAGATCTTGTCATACCCCTACTGTATAGTATCATTTTTTATGTGAATGCTTTTTCCTCTCATTTATTTTCCTTTATTGCTTGTTTTTCAAAGTGTTGAGGGAGTCCAGCTTTGATAAATGCCTGTGATACAAATGTTGTCAAATCAAGTTATGGTGTTTTATAATCATAAGCTCAGTACCAATCAAAATCAAAAATCAAGCAGCCCTATGTGATATTGTAATTTTCATTATTTGGTTATTTGGATGAGAACTTCAGGTGTTTTCATAGTTCTCTACGGTCTTCAAACCTTTAGAAATTCATGCTGATTCAGCAACAGTGTCATATTTGATGTTAATTCGCATAGCATTACAGTGTTGTGGGAGTGTGAAAGAGCAAGGCAAAGCCGAAACACTACATCCTTGCACAATGCTGCTCTTTCATGCTGGCTCTGCTGATCCCATTCTTGCCTTTATAACTTATGTTGGCTTTACTTATTAAAAAAAGAGAAAAGGCAACACTGTTTGTGGAAAACATATCTTATTCTGAGTCACCACTCTGTAAACAACCATTAAAATTAATTACAGTGGAGCTGAAGTGATAATCATTCAACAACCCCCTCAAGCACTCATTAGAGGAGATTCTTTAATCACAATGATGAAACATGAGTGAGTGACTCTCGTCTGATGGCTGAAGGCATTTCTTTGGTTTCTATTCCATCAATCTTGGGACTCACATTAGATTTGACAGAAAACATTCAGAGGTTGTGAATGGCCCAATTGTTAATGTCTTCTGCAGCTACAAACTGTTGGTAGTTTTAGTGAATTATGAAGACAAGTTCTGAATTTACTCTCTCAAAAGAAGTTTAAAATAAATGTATAAGCTGCAAAGTGGTTACTACAGTCCTGAAAAACATGGGTCAATTTGCATAAAGGGATAAGTTACCTCAAAAAACTCGTCATAGTGCTCCTGCATCTCCATATCACTGATGGCACCTGGTGTAAACAGAAACAACAGAAACATCATAATAGAGTGAAAAAAGGAAATTTTGGACAGAGGGTAGACGACATGAAGGGGGTAACTCCAAACAGGCAGGGCATTAGCCTGTATTTGTAAAAATCAGACTAAATAGTGATCAGTGGTCAATTTGAATGCTGTTTAATACAAATATACAAAGAGCCTTGCTATGACACAATCCAGCACAAAATAACCTATGATGGAATTATGCACACTATTTTAATTCTTCTAATCATCCATCAAGCCAAATTTTTCAGCCAATTTCACATTTCACCTGGCTACTTAAAATGCTGGTCTTGGATAACACAACTACCACACATGTACTACAGAAATATCCCTGAGAGAACTGGGCCTAACATTTCATCACAACACTACTGCAAAAGGAAGATGATAAAAAATGAGAAACACCGGTGCATGTGGAAAAAAAAAAGAAAGAAAGAAAAGAAAAACATTTATGAAAACTATGGAATTATCTTAAAGGATGAAACACTCACAAGTCAGACCATCAGCAGACTGGGCACTGTTTTGAGGGTTACGGTAAATATTCAGAAGGGCAATTGTCTGAAACACAGAAAGAATAAAGAAAATTACTTTGATTGTAAAAAACCAAACTGATATTTCAAATACAGGCCTAGACTAATCTAGCAACAAAATGATGCCAACATTGAAAATATTCTTTTTTTTATCTTGTTATATTCTTCTTTCTGCCTTGTTATCTTACTTGACCCTATAAAGTCAGGTATAAAATCTATCAAATCTATAATAAAGGCCAAGTATTTCTATATTTTCTAATCCCAAATTCTTACATGACACACAAGATAAGGAGCTGTCTCAGTCTCCCCATAATTTCCATTTCTCCTTGGAAAATAAAGTGCTACCCAATAAGTGTGCTAACAGTAAAAGAAAAATGTACCTGGCTGAATGTCGGCTTGTTGTGTAATCTGGAACAGCGGTCGCCATGTCGGCAGGCACCAATTTTGAAATAAAAAGAACAGTTGACCCTGAAGGAGAAGACACAAAAAACATGATTAGATGACAGAAAAAAACATTGTTTTATCCTTACAGAGATTAAACAGATTCTTGGTGCGAAAAACACAAAGACCCTAAAAAAAAAACTTTGTAATGAGTTGAGGGAGCCAGTAGACAGGGTAATAGAGGGGTTTGTAGATTTAAAGGTGCCTTGAAATGGCTAGGCAGGTATCTAACCACTGTAACATCAGGTAAAATTCACTTGAGGCTGTTCTTCAGATGTGTCTAGCTTTGTATTGATAATATTTTAAAGTCTGTCAGTCATTGACTTTTCCTAAAGGGTTAGTATCTGATGTCATAAAATTGCTTGCATAAAATAAAATTTTATAAATGGCCATTTATAACTAGAACTGCCATGCATGTATATATACCCCATTAGAAAACATTAATTTCCGCTCTGGAGATAAACAACAGATGTTGCCATGGAAACACCTCCTGTCTTCTGCTGCACTGCTTAATCACAAATCATAGATCAACCTTCAACATGGACACCACAAAATGTGAAATATCAATAGATCTGCTAAATGCTTTGAGTAAAGAAAAATTTAATGATGGGGAACTTGAGCAATCAGTCCCAAGATAGTGTTGGATGTGACCGATCGTCATCTGATAGAGATCTAGTTCTCTTTCTATGGCTAATGAGCTGTTCAGTGTCTGGGGTTAAATGATTGCTCTTGATCAGTGCTCTTTGAGAAAATCAATGCACTCAAATAATGGGTCAATTTGACCTGCTGGCTGCTTTAAGTATATAAAGATCACTGGCAGTTCTAGTATTAATTAAAGTCTGCACAATTCTCAATTTAACATTTTGCAGTCGCAGAGTCAGACTTGTTGGTTTGTGGGGTTAAATCCAAATATAAGGATTGTAGGGGTACACAATATTATCAGTTTATCTGTGTCGACAGATATTAGCATAAAAAAGGAATTGTCATATTGATGGATAGGAAACTTTTTGCCAATATTTTGGCAATAAATTTGCCTTTCTCAGCTGTAAATATTGGCCATTCAACAGATTAAGTTGATTACATTTTTGGCTGGAACAAGCCCACATCATCAAAATTTAGATCAAGTCCCAATATGTGCTATTGCAAAATCTTGTTAACCTGAAATGTATTTCAAAATACCAGTTTAATACATTTTTTTGAGGCTGAGATGTTATGCTCTATACATCACGCAGACATTCAAGTGTCATTTTTAAAAAATAGATTGTAAAACATCCTACTTTCCTCATTGTTGTATGTTTCTTATTGATGTGTGAGGGACATAAAACCATCATTCCTTTGACACAAAATTCATATTGAATTTGCAATGAGTCAAAATAATTGCAATTTAATATTTTTCTAAACTATTCATCTTGAGTTTAATGTACCAAGTATAGTGTTCATTTTAAAGTACAATGATGTATTGCTTGTATTTTGAGAAAAACATTGCTTATTAAATGGCAATATTGGGTGAAAAATCGCAATTAGAATTTTTTTCCCATATTGTTCAGCCTTAGTTCTAAGGTCTGAAATATGTTCATTTGTCCATTCTCGAACTTCAAATTGTCTCTGAAAGACTAAAGTTCTAGGTCTGAATGAAATTGTACATCAGTATCAATTTTGGCATGGGTTAAAATTATTTTCAAAATATCAGCATACTGGATATCAGCAAATATCCACTATCGTGCATTCCTAAAGGACTGCTGTTGGTTTTTGTCAAAAAAAAAAAAGTATATCACCAAAAATCCTACTCTCACAGGTAAAAAGCAATGTCTCTACCTAGTTTTATATAAGTGCTTGAAGATAAATTAGAAAAAATTCAGTAACATTTTTGAGGTTTCATTTATTTCATTAATTTACTTTTCTTATTTCATTATCTTGTGGCGTGGCCAATCTAATATAAAGGGGAATCACTCAATCTAACAACAATAAGCCAAACAAATAATGAAGAAGACTGTAGAAACTACAGTTGAAAAGAACACGTTAAAATGGAGAGTATGACGATGGACGTAGCGGGACTCATTGTTTCATACATACTTTCTCACACGCCCACACGTAATCTCCTTTTCATTCATTAATTTCACCTTTACGTTACTCCCAAAGCTGATGCGTAACACTTTGAAATACTGTCGGTGTTGGGTTCAATTTTCCTCCTCCATTACACATTGTGCAGCTTGTTGGTAGTATAATCAACCGTTTATTGCCATTCCCCTCAGTAACAAAGACTTCTATAGGATTCCTGAATTAACTACCGTTAGCAAACTCACTGACTAAGCTTGGGTATATAAACTGCTTGAATAACTCTATAGTTTATGCCTAAAATCATTAGTCATTACTAAAAGTAAATAGCTGGTAACGAAAATGTGTTTAGGACCAGCCCAGCACTTTTGGGCTCCCATGCGTTGAGGATGCAGCGGCGCGGTATTTTGCTCACGTTAGCTAGCAGACAAGGACTAGCCGTTAGCCGGCGGCTAAAGCAATACACCGTTTCCAGTTTTGGGATTTCAAACAATGCTGTTGATATTAAAGCTCATCGCAAAAGTGTGAGGGAATTCGTAATAAAAAAAGCCTTCACAATATCCAAAAAATGATTTTAATCACTTACTTATCCTTTTCTGTCCCAAAAATGGATGCCAGGTATTCTGCCATCTTGGCTCGCCTGAGTTTAGCCAACGGCAGCAACGACAAGACTTCCGCCGGTCCCCCTTCAGAATAAATGTGTGATCTCAGAAATACTCAGGTTTGGCCACTCTTGCCGTATCGGCGCAAAGTGTATCCACAAAATTCCGGAAAAATCTGTGAATTTGTTGTAATATGCCACTTTCACAATGTAAACATTTTATTGTTATGTATTTCATCAAACACCAATATATTAGTCAACAAAATAGGAAAAGAAAAAGTCATTGTACGTCTATTTTGTTTTCTAATATTAAATACTACTTTTCGTCACCATTACCAAATTATATACCAATTACTGTCACAATTACGGTGAAATTTTCAACTGTGCATTTTAGATGACAAGGCTGCATTGACCTTTGACTAAAATACCTTCTTTGCATATCTGACTTCCAGCACTTTCACTTCTAAAGTTCTTTCCAACTATTGCAGTGTTATTAACAGATCTGGTGAAAATACAGCTGACTTCTAGACATGTAAACACAGACAGAGCAGATGGGTCTTTGCCTCAAATTTATTTAAAACTGACCAAACTGACCCCAAATATACTGTTATATATTGCAATATTTATTGCCAATATTTCACATCCATATGATCAAATATAAGCTGGAAGTTGTTTTACTCTGGTTATTTCAGAGTTTATTTAATTAACTTTATTATACTTTCTAGATATAATACATTTTACTTCCGGACCCCTAATCAAGTCTGGTAGACCTCATATTATGGCGATGTCTGAGGGAAAATAATTGGATGGGTAAGCAGCAGCATTTGTAGTTTTATTGTAACAGTAAAGCTAATCTTTGAACTAGAATGGTCAGAGTAATTAGAGCACAGTCGGTATAAACCTTTAACTGAAATGAAATTCACGTTTAAATGTCCTCGGATATGAAACATCTTACAGAAGGCTGTGTATAAAAATATCTAACTTTATTCTGAAGACAGGACACCAAAACCGGAAATGACTGATGCTATCGGTCGCTTTTCGCCTCGATGCGCTCTTTCAAAACAAGAGTCGCCTTTATGCTGAATCAAAATTGAACGCTGAACGGTTCACTATAAGAAATTTAATGATGCACGTGGGCTCTTTTTTTTAAATTTGATTTGTAAATATCAGATATATGCCACATATGAGTGCACTCTGGTTTTGGCTTCACAATTGCAAAAACCACCCGAATCATAATTTTGGCATTGATACTTTGATTTTGTTCCATTATTGTGAAGATTTCTTCAAAATGTTGACATTTTGTTATTTTTTCATTGTTTGTATGCCCTCAACAACCAATACTATAGAAAAGTTAACTTCTGCGTGTTACTAAGGGTGTTTGATGAAAGTTATATTCCAAGAAACACTTTGGTGTCATATCAATAAGGTAATTGAATAAAGCCTGACTCTGGAGCATATGAACTTCAAAACTCAAACAGTAATAAAAGAAATAACTGAATTCAACTGAAATTAAGCTACAAAAAGTAAATTGTTAGGTGGATGATATATAATAGCAGATTAACAGAAAACAAAAATACATGACAAAAAAATGGTCAAAGAGACGTACTATAAGGACAGGTTTTGTTTATTGTTTAGTCATTGATTTTTTCCACTCTAAAATACATTTGCCATCCCTGTTACAGTACAAGTCTCAGTCAGACCAACATTAACAGCGTAAATACAGCCATACATCAGACACATTTTGATAAAACACCAAAGTTTCGAAATCTGCAGCTAGATTTAGAAACACAAAGGTCAACTGACCATGGACTTTAAACCAAGGCCCTTAGCCCCAAATGAGCAGGTCATCAGCAGCAGTTAAAGAGATGGAAAGGGCCCTTAATTGGTATGAGTATTACGTATAAGGGTAGCCTTTTTCAAAATGCACTTTTAACACACTTTTAAGTGACTATTGTTTTTCATGAGGGGCAACATTTTCTGCAGGGTATTCGGGGAATGTGTAGTAATTTTGTAATTTTGGAAGATTAAATATGCACAGAAGCATGTTTCTATTTAGGCACTTGGCAACTATTTTTGTTGCAAAAATCTAAAAGGGCTGTTTCAAACTGGTAAGATTTTCAAGACCCTCTTCAGGTTGGTCCCTCGCTAACAAACAAGACTTGCCTTTGACAGTTTTTTCTAATAAATGAACTATAAAATGATCTGTTAGTTTGTGGAATTAAAGCTGAGTTTGTGATTAATTTTATTTAGCTGTAGTACAATTTAACTTTTTTTTCAATATGTAAACCCCTTTACTGTTTTAGGTGATGATAACGATGTGAATGCAGGCACATTAAACCGAAACATTTAGAAAGTAAAATGATGGATAAATGGCCCCAAAAATAGTGAAAAGGGATAAAAATGTCAAAACTTGGTTTGAGGTTTTTGTTTTGTTTTGTTTTTTTTTTTTAAGATGTATTTTGGGCATTTTTGGGTCAAGAGTGGGGGTGAGACATGTCGCAAAGGGCCTCAGGCCTGATTTGAACCCAGGCTGCCCGCGTACATGGGGAGCGCCTTTAGCCACTAGACCACCTGCTCCCCAGATGAAGTTTTGTCTATGGGTTAAAAGTTGGGAAAATGGGGTAAAAGTGGTGAAAATTGGCTAATTGGGGGAAGACATGGCAATAATGTGTTAAAGGTGGCAAGAAAGTGTTGAAAATGGGTTATAAGTGGGGAAATGGGTGGAAAATGTCAACATCAGACCCAATAATAGCTTAAAACACTTTTGAGGAAAGCCCATTCACTGAGGTTTTCAGGAGCCCAGCGAATTTGGTGGGCCTGAGTGAAGTGCAGGGTATACATTATAAAAGGTTTTAAGAAATTTTGATAAGGCAATATTGTACTACAGCGTATATGAAATTATTTTATTTCTTTTTTTTTTGTTTGATGAGTGGTTTTTATTCAGGTTAAATATAAAATACGGTTATTGCAGCGATACTTTGGAATGGACCATGTTTACGCAGACCTCCATGAAGCCCAAATATGGCTGGGCCCCAGAAAGCTCTCCCCTTCATCCCCCCTTATAGGCAGCCTTGGGTAAACCTACTTCTAAATAAGAGTACGTCCAATATATTAATCAAGTGTACACCCACTTCTGCATGTACACCACTGTGTACTAGTTTGATCTGCTACACTTAAAAGCTGCAGAAAAAACACATGTAGGCATCCTTTAATTTAACCAAATCCATGTGTTGGACAGACATCTGTACTGAGAAAATGTTTTAGTTTGACAACGGCAATCAAGTGTATAGAGAATGAAAGTAGTGGGAATCCTTGATTGTGTTCCATACTAGTTTAGGGTAACAGTCTTGTCAGTTAGTCTCCGCCCTCCTCTAAATGGGAGTCTAGCTGACCAAAAACTTGTATGATAGGGTTCGACTGTTCGAGTAATATTGGGCTGCTAATTTACCAGATTTAAACATATAACAACACCGTTAAGGCTTGTTTCTAACAGGTATGTATATCACGGATGTATATGTGTGTGTGTTGAAGGATTATGCTCTGAACAGTGCTTTTAATGGGATCCGTCCGTCGTGCTTGGACTCTTCCCGCTATTTTGTAGCTATCAGGCTAGCTAGCTACTAGCTGTTGTCGATTCCTTTTTAGCCAAGCGGTAAGAGGCCTCATACAGTACAGTAAATCGTAAAATCAAGAAATGCGGTAACCAGCTTCCCTTGCGTACTAAAATATCTACTTTTATTTACTCAGGGGGTAGGAATAACATTACTCGACCGATGTAAACAAAACTGAATAGTGTCGGTTCAGCGTTAGCTGTTTTGCTAACAGCAGAGCAAAGCAGACGCAGTGAGGTGAAGAGGCTTGATGCTGATCGACGTCCAGCGGCAAACACACGGTGCGTATGTATCCTCGGTCGAATTGGCTTCTTTTAAGTCCGTACTTCTTTCAGAGGTCACAATATGTGATTATCTGGAGTTTTGGTGCATTAGAAACATCGCACTGTTCCCGTTTTCTTCTGAAGCTTGTGTCGTAGATCACGGTTGCTCTCGGAAGTTTCCATGCTGCAAACCTTAGCCAGGATTTCCGGCTTCTTTCCATTTTGCCCTATGCTGTTTTGTTTCCGTTTATTCTATTTCCGTTTTAAAAGTTTTCTCCATGCCGAGTTAAAGCGTGATTTATCGGATATACGTTAGAGAAACGAAGCGTTGAGCGTTTGTTGGACATTTTAACCGTTGTTTAGCACGCGGGGACCAACGGTTGTGTAATAGGCTGCCTCACCCCGCAGTACAAACGCTTTCAAATTTGCAGCTAACTTGCTTCGCTATTTACCAGCTTCGGAGCACCAACACGTGCACCCATATGTTTAAATTATAGTTTCATAATTTTTTACTGCGTGTATCTATAATGTGTGTTAATGTTTGAGAACTACTTTTGGTGTCAAATGGCCTAGCATTTGGCCTTAAGAGCTTGAAGCCTCGCCCCTCGAGTTGGCTAACGTTAGCAGTTGGAGCAGTCAGTGAACTGTTCCAGGCGGCCAATGAGGAGTCGAGGCTGAGGGCCTTTATGATAGATAACCTCAATCTACTGGTCCATTTTACACCAGGGATCCAATATCTAACTGCGGTTGTTTTATTCTTTTTAAATCACATTAATTACATCCTTTATTGTCCTATTCCACCCTACTAAGCTCAGTGAACAAGTCAAAAGTCATCTGCTCCTCCTGTCAACAAATATTTGCACTTTAACGCTCCTTTACGTCCCTTTCTGTCCATAACAAGTATGTCCAGTTGTGTTCCTGTCATGACCTTTGATATCCAAAGTTCCTGATTTAATTCAAAGTAAAAACAGGTCTATATCCAAACAGGAACTGAGTTATCCTTAGTTTAAGACAGTACAAAAATCAGAAATGAAACGCAAAACAGTTTTGAAAGCAAAATAGTGGAATTTCAAAAAGTGACAAGTGTCGTGATTAACTGCAGAAATTCAGATATTACTTGTGATTGAAAATTGTAATCTTCTTACAGCCCTAGTATTTAGTTAATATATGGTACAGAAAATGTAATGTTTAGCTTTGGGTGTTAGAAGTTTTGCCTCCACCTACAGATGAGGATTAACTTATTAGCTCACCTATGAAGATTTCAGTTTTTCTTAAACGTTTTACTTTGTACCCAGAACACCCCCATCTGAATAATTGTGTATACTTTTTGCTGGATAACAGCCTGAAGCTGTTGTTGTAGTTTTAAACAAGTCTCAGACACATCTCCTGAGGAATCCCAGTCCATTCTTCTTCTGTGAATCTCTCAAGCTCTTCCAGACGTTATAGTCTTCTGGCATGGACCTTGGTCTTTAGTTCACACTACAGACTTTAAATAGTATTTAAGTCTGGGCTTTGTTCAGGCCAGTCAATAAAGTTGACTTTGGTCTTCTGAAGGTAGTTCTTCACCAGACGTGACAGATGTTTTGGGTCATTGTGATGTTGTAAGACAAAGCAACAACCTAGACCCAGTTTTCCCACTGACTGATGAGGTTTTCTTTCAAAATCTTTGCATATCCTTCTTTCTTTATGATTCCTTCCACCTTTACGAATTTCACAGTTTCAGACACACTAAAGCATCCCCACAGCATAATACTCCCACCACCATGATTCACTGTGGGGACAGTGTTCTTTGGGTTATATGCCTCTCCCCTTTTTTTCTCCAAACATAACCAACATCTCTATAGTCAATGAGCTCTAGTTTGGTCTCATCTTGCCAAAAGACATGCTTCCAGTATGCATAATCTTTCTCCAGGTTGTCCTGAGCATACTTCAGTGTCTGTGGAGTTTTTCTTGGCATTCAACCTCAGTCCATTCCTGTGTGGGGCTTTAGCGATTGTCTTCGTTGAGACTATAATTCCTGATTTGGCTAAGTCATTCACTAGTGTCTTGGCAGTTCTGGGGTTTTAAGACACAACTCTCACTAGTTTTCTTTCCATAGTCTTTGAAATCATTGGCTTTCTACCTCTGCCAGGCTTCTGTGCTGTGTGGCTCTCTTTTGAATTTCTTGGTGATACGTCTCACTTCAGTTATTGACACTTGGAAACACTGCGATAACTTTGTATATCCTTCTCCTGCTTTGTGAGCATCAACCATTATTTTTCTCAAGATAAAACTGATTTCTTTTTCTTTTGCCATGATGCTTTCTCCAGTGACAGCTCAGTACCTCACTGATGTCCTCATACTGTGTGTAAATTAGAAGATAACCATTAGTTTTAATTTGATACTACAAGCTTTGAGCATTATAGAGTTAGAATTTTGACCACAGTAGTTTTTGTTTTGTTTTGTTTTGTTTTGTTTTTTTGTGAAAAAATAGTGTTTCTGTGCCAAAATGAAAATTTAAGCATCCAAAATAAATCCAGAATGTTTGGAAAAGCTGTGTTAAAAGTCCTTGCTCTTTTTAACAGCGCTTGAGAAATACTTCATGGGGGGGACTAATGATTTTCTCCGCATCTGTGTGTAAGATGTAAAATATAATAAAGTTTCATCCAGCTGAAAAGGCCCTAAAATTCTACACTGATGCTTTCATATCATCTCTATGTTGATGTCAAAAACTAAGGCCCCCACATACTTTTTAAACACATGGCCTACTAAGTTAATCTATAGTTTATATATTTATATGTTCCTTAAGCTGTAAAATGTCCAAAAACAACCTTACATGCCTCTATAGCTCATGTGTGGGTGTCTTCAAATTATTTCCTGAAAGACTCAGGAACTAATAATTTCCCTTAAAAAGTAAGAAAAATGTAAAATGGGAGATAGGATAATATTGGTAATATTTGATAGGCAGGGTAACAGAGTGTTTTGAATTTATGTGAATTTAAGATCATTAAGTAATTTCATCATGTACATTTCGCTATTTTTGGGGCAAAAAAATCCAGTAACAAATGTTGTAACTGCTCTCTGTATCTGTGAAGTATAGTTAAGTGTCTCTTTTTTCTTCCTGCAGCCTGGCTGTTGTCATAAGGCACAATGTCAAAAAGCGAGACAGAAGAGATGATAGAGATTGAGATTGACGAACGGGAGAAACAGGCGTGCTTGGAGGAAGGGTAAGGGAGATTTTAGCCTGTATTTACAAGAAGCTCATGCATGTAACAATTACACATTTACAGTTTCTCTTTCTTTTCTTATTTTACTTAAAGTGTTGAGGAGCAGACCATCACTGCATCAGATCTGATACAACAAGATATTGACATCAATGAGCCCATTGGCAATTTGAAGAAGCTTTTAGAGCCCCGTATCCAGATATCACTGGACGCATATGAGATCTGCTTGCAGGACATTCAGGTAAGAATAAGCACACACAGTCTCTTTGTAACTTGATGACTGTGTTGCTGAAAAAACAGGTTCTTGACAGAATGTGAGTCAAATGTTCATCCCTTTATCTGCAAAGTATGATGAATTCTCTGCTTATTTGTACTTCACTTTTCTAGCTCCATCCCGATCACAGCCTGTTTGATCAGGGAGTAAAGACAGATGGCACAGTGCAGCTCAGCCTGCAGATTATAACTAAACCAGGTACTACCAAGAGGCTTCAAAGATTAGAAAATGTACCAAAATGTATTGACAATTGGTGCTCAAATTAAAATGTATACATAGAAAGGGAACCTCACTAACTTGTGTTTTGTTTTTCTCACGTGTTCAGGTGAGGAGAAGTTGAACATTTTGGAAATCGTGAAGCCAGTGGAAACAGTAGAAGTGGTGATTGATCCGGATGCAGCTGGAGAAGAGGGGACTCTGGTGGAAGAGGGTCAGCTCATCGCTGTGGAGCGATCTGCCCTGACAGATGAGACATCAGAGCAGGTTACACGCTGGGCTGCAGCCCTCGAAGGCTACCGCAAAGAGCAGGTTCGCCTGGGCATACCATATGGTGAGAAAAACGTTTAATCAGCAGATGAAACAGTCCTGAATAAAGACAGTAATGTAGTGGTTCATTTATGAGGTTTATTTCTGTCTCCATAGACCCGGTACTGTGGACAGCTGACCAGGTGATCCACTGGGCCGTCTGGGTAATGAAGGAGTTCAACATCGATGAGATGGAAATCGGCAGCATTCACATCCCAGGTCGAGATCTCTGCTCATTCAGCCAGGAAGAGTTCCTGCAGAAAGTGCCTAACGGGGAGATACTCTGGAGTCACCTTGAACTCCTCCGCAAATGTAAGATAAAATGTTTAGTGAAAGTTTCTTGATCTTACTCGCAATTAAGGAGTTATTGTAGGTCAAATGAAGGGCTCTTGTTTGTTCCACTGAACAGTCTGCATAGTTAAGTGATCTTGCATTTGATACAGAAGTTTCCTTTACCTTATTTTATTTTGTTTTTTAATTTTTCATCCAGATGTGTTGGCAAGCCAGGACCAGTCTGGTGGGGATGCTACTGTCACCATCGATCAGCGTAGGTTCTCAGATAAAGGACAATCAGTGTTCTTGAAAATGTCACCTTACATCATGGAGATGTTATTGCCATATTTTAACTCTCAGCTGTTTAGCCTTGTTATTTTCCCATAGGGCAAAAACAGTTAGATGAAGCTACTACAGTTCAATCTGGTTATTGAAAATCTGTTCATCTCTAATGTTTCCATTTATATCCCCAGCTGTGCAGATAATCCCAGCTCAAGTGAGCACGCCTTCCGCCATAAAAGTGTTAAAGCAGAATCGTGGTCCCAGAGCTCCCCGGATTTCAGGAGAAGAGCGGAGCTCACCGGGCAACCGCACAGGTACAGGGATAGAAACCACATTGTCATAGCATGCCTGTGTTGTGAAAATTTGAAAGGCAGCAGTCCAATCTTCTGCAGCATGAAAGCCTGTCAATGCGCCAATACAACACATATAGGGTTAATACTTTACTATAAGAAACATGTAAGTAATGCAAAAGTTGATTATTTTAGTTGCAGATACATCACCAGTAATTCTCACTTTCATTTTATTTGGAGGGCATTTTACAACTTTTACAGAGAGTTTCATTTTTCTCTTTTTTTTGTTTTTTTTTTTTGGTTCTAGGCAACAACGGTCAGATCCAGCTGTGGCAGTTCCTGCTGGAGCTTCTGACAGACAAGGATGCGAGGGACTGCATCTCCTGGGTGGGAGAGGAGGGAGAGTTCAAACTTAACCAGCCAGAGCTAGTGGCACAGAAATGGGGGCAGCGGAAAAACAAGCCCACTATGAACTACGAGAAACTCAGCAGAGCCCTCAGGTTTGTTTTTTTTTCTGTTGCTATATAATTTAAAGCTAAAATATGTAAAATTTTTAAACTGGAGCATCTACATTTAACTAAAAATGAATACTCAAGAATATGAATAGTTGTATAGTATTTTAAGTTAAGCATCCCAAACCCAGAAAGGCACTATTAACAGATTTTCTCCCTCATTGTGTGAAATTTATCAGTTCAATGTAAATGCTGGTTTACTGTTTATTAAATACACCTTACAGAGTACCATTTTTATTAAGAGTCCTTCAAAATAAGGACAGCAGAGCTGAACAGAACTGGTTTCTCTCTACTTATTGTTTGGATTGAGAGCCCCCTGGTGGCAGAAAGGTTTAAACTGCTCTTCTGAGTGATTCCTTCAGTTGCACTCAGCAGTGTGTGCTGTACACTGTTTGTATGCAGCTACAAGGCTCTTTCTTGTTCAGTCTCTCGGCCTGATTGTTTAAAAGTTCTGATCCACGGTACTATACCTCAGGGCACACAGCCAGATCTCAGGACTGTATCACTTTTAAAAACCCAAGGTTTAGAACCCAGACTACAGATTAAAATTAACTTCTGGTCTGAATCTTAAAACAGCACTGCTACATAAGATTTATTAACTGTCTATTTTGATTGCATGATTATGACCAGATGAAGGAATAAGCAGTTAGAAGAGGGTGCAGTCAGTCCATTCGTTTTTTGCAGTGAAGTACCAGATTGTTTTAATTACACCAAACATTGAAAACCCTTTATGCAATTTTTGGTTGTAATAGACAAGAAATAACCAAATACTAAAAGCCACTTTTGTTCCCATAGTATTAATATGGTTGTTATAAACATAAGATTATTACTGCTATTTCATTGGAGTGTAAACTTCTGGCTTTACAACAATTCTAGTGGGAACATTCTAATATATTTATGTAGCACGCACCACTGACATGTATGCAGGGGTGGAAAATAACTAATTACATTTACTCAAATTACTGTAATTGAGTAGCTTTTTTGTGTACTTGTATTTTTTGTGTAGTTTCAAAAATGACTACTTTTATATATATATTTTGAGTGAAGTATTGTACATAATTACATTTTTAAAAGCATCAAGTACAAAAATAGACACTAAAAGCCACAAATAAGAGGTCTCAGTTTTCTGCCAGCAACATGAAAACAACTGGTCATTTGGCTTTCACAACACATGACTGTCAGTACACACACATGACACGAGAGTGATTCAGTTTTTCTGTCCAAAACAGCTGTTGCATTGTACTTTAGGTCAAGTCAGATCTTATAATAACTAACCTGGCTGGAGGTCCATGTTTTCTTGTTGTTATTGCACATTAAAGACAGGTCATATTTCATTGTGAAAGTGCCTAGGGTATCAAAAGTAGCTACTCAGTACTTTGAGTACATTTTAAATGACTTGCTTTTTACTTTTACTTAAGTAGATTTACAGACCAGTACTTTTACTTCTACTCAAGTAAATTTTAATCAGAGTAACTTTACTTTTACATGAGTACAACAGTGGTACCTTTTCCACCTCTGGCTCTATGTTTTTAGTTGGTTAGTTGTTCATCTGGTTATCTGCTTCTACTTTTCTGTTTAGGTATTACTATGATGGGGACATGATCAGCAAGGTGCAGGGCAAGCGCTTTGTCTACAAGTTTGTGTGCGACCTGAGAACTCTGATTGGCTACAGCGCTGCTGAGCTCAACAACCTGGTGACCGAGTGCGAGCAGAAGAAGTTGGCTCGGATGCAGATGCATGGCATCGCTCAGCCCATCACTACAGTGACCCTGGCCACTACGACACTAGACAAAGACAGTTAAAGGAGGATGCCTTTTAAAGGAGAGTGCTTTAGCATTCTCCGCCAATGCTTGGAAACAAATCAACACAATTCTTTCTTTTTGACACAGCTGTGTTCTTTGGGCACAGGAATGCAAGACTGATCAGTTTGGACTTTTGTCATCTTTACAGTTTGATCTGACTAAAACAGTGGCAGGCTTTTTATAGCTTTTCTTTGACTCTAACCAAGAGAAGAAATGTGTTCAGGACAAGAAGAGGAATGGCTGTGTGGCTTTTTTGTGTGCATGTGGCTGAATGTCTGAGTGTGTGAATGAAACCCAGTTATGAGTTATGTATAATGTACTTCTTGTCTCTAGTTCAGGATTGTTTCCACTGTATATACCGGTACTTCATGTTTTTGATAGCTGCAAGGACAAGTGTATTTTCATATTTTCCATTTCTAGAGAGCCTGTTTTGTATTTTATTTAGTGTTTTCCCTGAACTGTTGGAACTTTTTTGTCCACTAGGGGGAATAAAGTGGTAAGAATTTTTCTTAACTTTTGCAATTCAGTCTCCTCGCTTTAGCTTTAAGTTTATAAATCACAGTAAGAACTCAAAAGTGACAAGAACAAGAAACATGGGTACATTCAAAATTTTATTCATGGTATAGTGGGTGTAGAAAGCATTTCTCACTCTAAGCAAATGATTCATTTAACTACACATAGAGGAAGGTCGCTGGATCAATTAAACAAAAACTTTTGTTTTCAACACTAGCATCAAAAGACACCCAGATTGAGCATAATTACAAATTTTAAAACATTCACCTGATTAAGAGCTTCAATTGTGTCTGTACATGTGTTGACATAATGCAGAGAGGTGATATGTGTTGTATTTAATGGTATAAATGCAAAAGATGCATGTCACATTCATGTGGCTTTAGCTTAATTCAATCAGGGAAAAGTGTCTCTACACTGGTGCGGTCTTTTTCTCATTGATATTAATCCTTCATAACTCCATGAGACTGGTGAGAAGACAAACATGCAGGCAAAGAAGAAATAATCCACTAGAAGACAAACACTGTACATGTATACACAGGAGATGTAGAAAAATAGAATGTGTGTGAGATTTGGTGAAGGAATGTGCACAAAGATGTGGCCCTCTAGAAAATTCTTCTCATCTCTGCTGGCCCAACAAGTGCTGCATTGTACAATATTGCTGACAGTCAGAAAGAGTGCATAAACAAGAAAAAAGAGGGCTAGAAAGAAGGAGTGAACAACAAAAAAAAATGACTGAGGTGGAGCTTGATAATGAAACTGGGCCAGAGAGAACCATATCTCCATCTTCTAAATATTTACATACCGGAGAGAGAGTGAAATGATGACTCTGGAATGATACTTTCAGAAAACTCCTCTATAGCTTCACTTATATTCTCATTGTAAGAAAAACCTGAAATGCAGCGGCGCAGTAACATCAGGGACTGAACAGCAATACTATTTGGTGATATAATCAGACTTAAGAGTGCATAGAACGCAAACAGTAACAAAATTGTCTTCCTTTCAGGTACTAGTACACTTCATATATTACATATAGAGCATTTTGCCCATGCAGCTAACACAACAGTGAAGCGTGGAGATGAGCAGAACAAGCCAAGAGTCAGTTAAAGCAAGTCTGTGTGAACAAAGCAGACCAGATTCTGAATACTCTTTTCTTCTTCATATCACAAGATCACAAAGAAGACACTAGAAATGTACAATCCTGCTAAAATATCTAATAGGAGGACCGCTCCTGAGGACCTCAACATACAGTTTACTGTATCTGTCATCAATATGCCATGCACTACATATACTTACAGCTAATCTCTCTTTATATATTACACATAAAAAATCAGACAACAAAACATTCAATATTTTTCGACTTTACATATTTTGATTATGGATATTTTTCTGCTTTTTTTCCTTTTTTGAAAAACAAACCTGAAACACGTGGGCTTTAATCGTGCGTAGAGGCGCTTTGAGAGCCCCTCCTCCCACTGCCAGCTCCAAGAGCTGTTATGTCATCACACTTCACACAGCTGTCAGCAGAGAGCAGCGGGGATGTTTGGGGCAGTTACAGAAAAAATGGAACAAACAGTTGGAGCAATAAGACCGGGAATTAAACTGGGGTTCACGTTTGTTGGTTCACTGCAAACGCACTACTGCGGTGACTTCATATAAATCACAAACAAGGTGGTGAGTACAAACACTACAATGTTTTGCTGTGATTGGCTAAGATGTGCAGGTGAAACAGGGCACCCTTGTCTGACCAATTGCAGGTAAATTTAAGCTCAAAGGGATGCTCTGTACATTCAGGGGATTGGGAAGCCTGTGTTCCATGCCATTGTCCTTTGGCCCAAACTCCTTACTGAAACTGACTAAAGAGCTCTTTCTTTTTCTTTCAGTCATGATAAAAATCTCTTTGCTGCTCTCAGGGTTACAAACTGAAGGTGCCAGGTCAAAGGGACCAGAATGGAACAGACCTTAGGAGTGAGAGTTGGGTTTGGATGCGCCTGAAAAAACGCTGATCAGCAGTTCTTTAATTCTGCATTTGCTCAAAGAATTTGTAGGTGGGGTTCTCATAGCCGTTCTGCTGCATCCTGGCCAGATGACGCTCCTCTGGTGTGACAGCTGCATCGACCTGCCGACCAAGACAAGGAGGAGGGTTAGTACCAAAAAAAGACAGTGGATGCAAAGCAGGGGTCATCAACTCCACTTTCACGAGGGCCAGCTTTTCTTAACCAATGCTGTGGGGGCCAGACATTGAAATAAACTGAAAAAGAATCAATTTCTTTTTTTCTTTTTTTTTTCTTTTTTTTCAATCGATACTGACATACTCTCTAAAACATATGATTTCCTTCCAAAATTAAAGAAACTTTAAGCATTTAAGAGTGAGATCAGTCCCTATCACCTATACTGCAGTCAGCCACAAGGGGGCACTTGAGATATTTTAGCTACATATTTCTGGAGCCACTGTGATTTCTATCATAGAGTTTAATGCTAATATGCTGTGTTGTGATTGGCCAAAACCATGCAGGACACAGATCATCTGTGAAGACTCTCAGAGGGGGAAACTGCACTCTCAAAAAGCCTAATGTGGAAAGTTGAGGCAAAAAAATGCAACTTTAATCAAGACAACAATAAGTCAGTGTTTTCCATGCAAAATTGCCAAAATACTAGTGTGCTTCTTAGCCACTAGTTTGATGGTTTTGTTTAACCCTTTCATCCTTAGGCCCTTTTTCAGTGTTAGAGCTTGAAAATGACATACCCAAATACAACTAAGTATTTCTCTGTAACTACAAAGTCTACATGAATCATTGTAAAAATAACTCTTTACAGATTTCAGCAGATGTGTAAAAATCCCTGTACTGGGGCGGAGTAAACAAAGATGGAAAATAGCATAACTAATTTTTTCTGCCTAAAATCTTTTACACTTGTAGAGTAAATATGTCATGTGTCACTGGCATGAAATGTAAAAGTATTGAGGGTGCCTTGTTTGCAGTAAAGTACTGTGTTTGGAGGAGCTGTAGTTTTTGACATCTTTTCACTCTTCTGGTTGCTGTCTGAGTTGTGTTTTGTTTAGGTGGAAAATGTGCTTGTTAGTTTGCCGTGATCTGTGGGCTTGTAACGATGTGTAACAGGACTCTGTTGATGGACTTTGAAACTGCCCTTTAAAGGTTTTCCTCAGAGGAGACCTAGCCCCAGATATGGGGCCTCTAGAGATGAAAGGGATACACTTTAAGAAAAAAGATAAACAAAAGCATGCCATATTTTTGCACGCTTAAATTTTCTGAATTTGATCATTCTCTAAGGGCTAGATGGGAAGCCGTGGGGGCCTAATGTGGACCCCAGGCCTCCAGTTGATGATCACTGATGCATAGGTTCTTCCTAGATGATGACACACAATAATGGAGAACTCCCCTTGGGGGGCAAAAAGTGATTTCTCCAAAGAGAAATGCAACCAAAAGTTTTAAGCTGTTTACAACTAAACCATGCATTCAAAGTGGTAAAATATTAAATTTCTTCATTCTTAAGCTACTTTTGTGTCCTGAAAGTGGTGAAATAACCAGGCAAACAATTAATAAGTTTAAAAAACTCACAGAGAAACAGCAGCAGGCAGGAATTAAAAAAAAAAAAAAGCCTTTGTCTAAAGTCTGGATGAGACACTTGAGTATGGTCCAATTTAGTTCGGTACAGTTTTGCTATGGTTTAGCAGAATAACTCAGATCTTGCCACTGTTTCCTTAGCTCCGTTTCATGAGGTCCATCTCACAAGGCCTTAGCTCCCTTTTTAGAGATCCAGATCATTTGGCTCAGCTCAGTAGAGCTGGTTGTTCAGCTCCTAAACGGAGCTTTACTTGGTACTAGTTTGGTTTTTTTTTTGTTTGTTTGTTTGTTTTTTAAAGATTTATTTTTGGGCCTTTTCATGCCTTTATTTGATAGAGCAAGGACAGTGGATAGACTCCGAAACAGGGGAGAGAGTGGGGAGAGACATGCGGTAGAGGGCCACAGGCCGGATTCTAACCCGGGCCATCCGTGTACCTGGGTAGCGCTTTAAACCACTCGACCATCTGCGCTCCTCCCAGTTTGGCCTTTTAAATGTGGATTAAATAACAACAAAGGATGAAGGGAAGGAAAGTGCACTTAAACAAGAGCTAGCTACCACGGCTAACATAAAAGAGTCGTTTCGTAGCACAGGCTCATTTGTGGATGGAGCATCATTACTCGGGCGCTCACCGCACCAAGGTTTATTATACACTTCATAATCACTGTTTTGTAAAGTGTAGAAATCGTACGCAATGTACGCACACATTTTCTGATGATAACTGCAGCATACAGATCCCTTTAGAACTTTAAAGTTCCTCTGTTCTATTCATCGCTGATGGCTGTCCCCCAATACCAGACATTCTGGATCATGTCATTGCAAACAATCTATAGATAAACAACTGATTCCATTACCTCAATAACACCATGGTGAATAGAAGTGTACTGTTTCTTCCTCAGCATCACTAAGGTAATGACAATGACGGTTGCTATGACAACGCCTCCAACCATAAGTCCAATGATTGCGCCTTTATTGGACCCGACATCCTCAGCGAAAAACACCTGCAACCAAAACATAAACCAATTAGTGTCCACAAACTTTAAATGACATGAGTTGTGTGTGTGGTATTACAGTGGCTTCATACAAGTTTCTGATGGTAGACTTCATATCCAGTGCTCTGCCTCTCCTCAGTCTCCATCCTCACTTCAGGCATCTCCTCCGGCTTCAGAGCTGAAACTGAAAATAAAAGAAGCATACATTAGCATGTAATGACATTTAGCTGATAATTACTCTATGTTTATCCGTATGGAGACAAGAATGAAGCATGTAAACTGTTGCTGCACTCTAAAGCATGTATAGCCTCACTCAAAAGTCTCAGATCATCAAACAAATTTGACAAAGACAAAGATAAGTAAGCCATTTTGAATGGTGATTTAATTTATTAAGCGAAAAAGCAACCCAAACTACCTGGTCCTATGTATAAAAAAAAAAAAAAAAAAAAAAAAAAAAAGTAATTCCTTCCTGAACTAAATAACTGGTTGTGCAGAACTGTCCTAACTCAGCCACATTGGAGGGTTTTGAACATGAATGGCCTGTTTAAGATCATGCCCCAACATCTCATTTGGATATACTGTAAGTCCAGAATTTGAGTAGACCACTCCAAAACTTTCATTGTGTTTTTTTCAAGTCATTCAGGGTGGTCTTGCTGGTGTGTTTCTGGGTCATTGTCCTACTAAATAACTCAAGAGTGCTTGAGCTTGAGGCCATGAACTGATGTCCGGACAGTCTCTTTCAGGATTATCTGGTAGAGAGCAGAATTCATGGTTCCGATTATGTTAAGTTATCCGTGTCCTGAAGCAGCAAAGCAGCCCAGACCATCACACTACCACCACCACATTTGACTGGAGGTATGATGTTCTTTTTAATGCTTCTGGACTGGACTTTGTTGTACGAACTGAAAAACACAGGAAACACAGGAAATCTGGCCGCTATAAGCCTGTGACACTGGAAAATAAAGGAATGATTGTGGTGTTGTGGGAGTTGGGTTTTTTTTGAGTAATGTACATGTCATACCTGCTCTGTTCCTGTTTTGTTAGTTAATTTTCAAATTGGAAAAACTATGTTACTGTTATGCTTTGTAAACAATATACCATCGTTGTAAGAACTTAAGAACCTTAATAAAAAGCGAATAGAAAAATGGTTAATACGTGATTTAATAAGGGGTGGCAATTACTTTTCCAAACAGGGCCAGATAGGTTTGTATGGCCTTTTTCCCTTAAATAATTAAATCATCATTTAAGAAGAGCATTTTATATTCACTAGTCATTTTTGTGTGATATCATAATTCATTTTATGATCTGAAACATTAAAAACCTGACGACAATGAAAGGACTAAACACAGATTACAGGAAAAATAGTACAAAATGAAAAACGGGAGCTTGAGTCCTCTTAAAAAATTAATTCAGTTTGATTTTAGAATGAGCCCAGTCTGGATCCAGTCTGAACTCTGTTGGTAAAACATTCCAAATCCATCATGTTTTCTCTCAATCAGTTTCAGTTTGAACATTCTCTCAGTTAGAGAATGGTGATTTCCCCACTGGTTATTTAGGTTAATGCTTAATAATGTTCTGTGTTGGAAAAGTTAAGGGTAGAAATTTTGTTTATCAAGATTATCTTCACAAAAGAAAACTACCTTCATACGATCGAAAGTAAGAAGCTTATCTATTAAAAAATCTCTTCAGCTCAGACCTTATCTCACAGAAAAGTCTTTAAAAATCCTCAGACCTCTGAATCGGAAATTGCAAAAATGCTACATCATTTCCAGGTTTCAGGACTCATCACTGGAGCACTTGCCAGAGCCCAAGAATACTCAACTGGTGGAGTAAAACAGACTGTAGTAGGAATGGTCCCTTATCCTGTCAAATGTGAAGCATTTGGCTGCAGTCAAAGTAAAAGTAACATAAACACAAACTCACCGGGCCGTGTGGGGAGTCCTCTATCTGGAACAGGACGAGCATCTACAGGCTCAACTGCAAAACAACAAATTAAAAAAAAAAAGATATACATTAAATTGCCAATCCCTTAGATCTCATTTAGTGTTAGAACAAGGCTCAATCTTAATAAACCTTTGACCCTACCTCTTAGCCTTATCTCTATGTTTTGTATATTTACATGAAAGGAGTAGATTATCCTGATTCATGTTTAAATTGAGGGGTAGGGCGAAGTGTTAGGGCTACATGACCCCTCAAAGGGAAAAAATTTCCAGGCCTAGTGTTATAGGAAATCTCGCAGAAGGCACTGGCAAGATTTTAAAATTATGAGTTCAAAGTTAAAATGCATTATGGTCCTTTTGATTTCAAAAAAGCCTTTTTTAAAATCACTTACAGTAGAATTGTCCAGTATTGTCATTCCATCTGTTTACACTATGCTGATGACATACCAAGAACTTGTAGGGTCAACCCATTTCTTATGGGGAAGATTTCACCACTACCCCTCCGTCTATTCTCTATTTAACTCTGTTCTAAGGGGCAAGGGGGCTCTCGAATTAGGTGGTAGGGATTAAAGTAAGACATGGGACTGAATTCGAGTGTAAGGAAACATTTTAGGGCATACTAAATACAAGGAGAGTCTGACTGATAACCACAGGGCTTTTTATATAACTGCTATCACAGGCAGGGATGTCAGATTCATGTCTATACTGTATATTGTGGGCTTTCAAATCCATAGAAATCATCTACATGCTAAAAATTAAAGATACATGTTCATAAAATAAGATTGTGGTTACTCTGCAAGATTTTTTTCAGTTCTAATTCTATATTAAGTGGCAATACTCTCCAATTTTACTTTAACTCAACGGTTTTTTTCACACAATGAGAATTTGATTTAACATTTAGGTGTGTGTGTGTTTTTGTTACCATGGTTCTCTGTGTTTGGCTGGTTAAAACTCTCAGGGTGGATAAAGCCCAGTCCATCCAGACCAGGATCCATAGGAGCTGAGCTGTAGGCCTGATCAGGCATGAGAGCATCATTACCATAACTCACTCTGCCGTCCACCTGCAAACAGAAGAAGATGAGGCTACAGTCATCTTTAAAATACACTGCCTGGCCAAAAAAAAGTCGCCACCTGGATTTAACTAAGTTAATAGGTACAAGGCTTCTATTGAATAATTACTGCATGGGCGATTCTCTTTCAGCTGGCAACAAGTTATTTAACCCCAGCTGATGCAATGAGTAACTTCTCATTTCTTAAAAAATGGATTTTTTCTTCCCTAATGGCACGGGCATATTCCAAGATGACAATTCCAGGATTCATCAGGCTCAAATTGTGAAAGAGTGGTTCAGGGAGCATGAGACATCATTTTCACACATGGATTGGCCACCACAGAGTCCAGACCTTAACCCCATCTGGGATGTGCTGGAAAAGGCTTTGCACAGTGGTCAGACTCTCCCATCATCAATATTAAAATTAATGCAACACTGGATGGAAATAAATCTTGTGACATTGCAGAAGCTTACCGAAACAATGCCACAGCGAATGCGTGCTGTAATCAAAGCTAAAGGCGGTCAAACGAAATATTAGAGTGTGTGACTTTTTTTTTTTTTTTTTTTGGCGACTGTTTTTTTTGGTCAGGCAGTGTATAATCCAATCCAAAGGCAAATGCACAAAATGTAAAGCTTAAAACATCAAAAGGAATTCAATTAGCTGATGTAACTATAATAAGATAAAAACACCTTTTTTTCTACAATTGTGATCTACTTGACTAAATGTTCTTTCTTTCAGATATTGAACTCTCCTGGAGATCATTTTATAATTTCAGCTTATTCAGTGTGAGGACTTTCCCTCTATGCATTCACCCTTCTCTTTTTTGCATGTGCCTTTAAAACATAGTCCAAAAACCTATTTAACTCTTTGCTATGCTCTGGCTGTTTTTAATCCACCTTTCTTGAAAATTTCCCCAAATTTTCAGGGTGAACTACATGTGTGAATGCTAATACCTGGATTTCTCACAGCTGGGATGAAATGATTTATATCCTGCCACTGCTGCAACAAACTCAATCCTCGTACATTTAGTGAAGCTGCTTCTTACTCTTTTCTTCCTTCCAGGATGTTCTATCCTCTCATTCATTAATACTGTGAACATACCCAATTTCTATACATGTAGCACTGGTATAAAAGTAAAAACTGTCTTCTTCATAGCTTCAATCTGCTTTGTCTGCCATCTTGGATATGTGCAGCAGAGGTGATTCTATTTATACATGTGCAGTTTATACAGGACAGACTCCATGCATATGTGAGTGGGTGCACATCGACTCACCCTCCCATCGCTCTGCAGGGAAGAGACTTGCTGAGACAGCTCCGACTGAATCCTCTGCACTATAATAGCTGAGAGAAAACAGAAAAAGAGAGCATAAGAGAGAGAGATGGAGCATGAAGATAGATGGGAGGATGAAGAGAGGGAATGAAAGGGATTTTTAAAAGAGCATACCAGGTGAGGTCCATACAGTGTCCTGAATACTGAAGACAAACTAAGAAGAGGAAAGCTGTGTTGTCAGCATACCATGCACCACTAGATGCCGGACATGCTGATGAACTTGTTTTCATCCTAACTCAGCACTATAGGACGTTGTAGGGTTACATAATTGAGTTTGTAGCAAAGTAGTAAATGTAAAGATGATTATGCTCAACAGTTTCAATGTGAATGCGTTTATCTCCAAAAAAAGGAGAAAAAACAGACTGCTGGATCTAGCTGAGATCACAGCAAAACACAAAACTGAAAATGGATAAACAGAAAATACACGTTCAATGTCATCTTATGTGAAAATGAAAGAAAATGTTTTGCTTTGTTAAAGGAAGTAGGCCATGACCTTTATACTTAAAAGCAGCTGTAGAGGCCAATCTGAGCTTTAACATCTAACATTACCATGCCTGGGTTTTGGTTTCAATGCCATTTGCAGTGTTGCTAGCTGGTGGTCTTAAAAATGACAAATACAGGACCAAAAAGTTAGACATTTATATACAATTTTAGAGTAAACTTAAACAAAAACATTTTTTCTCAGAGCAAATGCTTTTTTCTTGAATATCTTAATTTGTTTGCTCAAAACCTCAAACCAAAACATGTGCTAAGTATCAAAAAAGTCAGAAAATCTAAGCCTGTACAGTAGTCATTATTGCTGAAAAAACATTTTAACATAGGCAAAACAAGATGAATAGGTTGGTTTTATCATATCTGTCAGATATATTGTCCTCTGTATGTGTCTGTACTTTATGAGATGGAATTAGCATTTTTAAAAAGATCACATTAAAATCAAGAAAATAAACATGATGGAAAAGGAATTTTGATGCTACTGCCGTGTTCATTAGCATGGAGAACAAAGTGTCTTCAGACTAGGCAGCTTTCTAAAGTTCATATAAAATATTAGTCCAATACTCACCAACTTGGTTTTGAATCTCATTCGCCACACTCGGTACTTTGTAGAGCAGACCCAAAGACTGATTCATCCTCTCATCAATCACCCGAAGGTGGGTCAAAACCTAAGGAAAGTGTAAAGAAGTTCCTGTTCAATCTTGAAACAGTTATCTTCTTCAAGGACTGATCAGTTCAATTGTTGAAATTAAAGCCACAGTCACTCTAAAAAAAATACGATCATTTCACCATATCAAAGGTTTGCTTCTCCTGAAGTGTTTAGAGTGGATATGTTTGAGGTTTAGTACCTGAGGTCGGATCTGTGCTGCTTTCTTGGGATCGACAGTGCGGACGTGTTCGTAGTATTTCACTGTGTGCTGCCTGTCCTTCTGCTCGGCACGCACGTACTTCTTCAGCAAGCTCAACACCTGACGAGCCTGGTAATGCCAGGGATGTTCAACGTTAGTACATTTACCACCATACAAAAAAACTACTACTGTATGATGTGATGATGCCATTTTAACCCCATTTCTCTGCGTAAATAAACATGCTTTTGCTACATGTCTCTAATCATGCCTTAGTAAATGGACCACAAACACACCCATGACTAACAGCTCTGCTTTTTCAAAGAGAAGAGGTATATGTCTGCTTTGTGCATGTTTCTTTTTGTGTATACCCGTGGAGGGTTGGCCTGGAGGGCACTGAGGTAGTTTTCCAGAGCTAGGCGTCGGCGGCTGTTGAGGAGTGCCTCCACTCTCGCCATGTGAGTCTCTACAAGCTGCTGCCTCTCTCCTTCTGCCTCACGTTCCAGAGCCTCCACCTTTTCCTGGAAATGCTGCAGATGGGAGAAATGGACAGACCAGACACTCATTCATTTTGTCTGTGTAGCTATTTATGAATACAAACATTTACAGTACAGCTTTTATTGTGGTCTGTGTCAGTGACAAACTTAATTGCAGGGCAATCAGAGGAGCCATAAAGCAATCCCTTGGGCTAGACTTTGGTATAAGTACCCGCTGAAAACGTTCAGCTACAAGTAGAAAAGATAACTAAATATTTTTATGGGTATAGGCTCAGGTGAAAATAAATAAAATGCAGGTAGGTGGCAGGTGACAATAATAAAAAAAAAGAGAAAACCATAGGCTATATGGCAATGATTTGGCATTCTTTTTTAATCAAAGTAAGTGAACACTGTCGATGATCAGAGTTACATCCTTGAAGCTATGAGGTGTTTTTGGGCACATTTTTTCTCTGTAGCTCATGTGGGAGTTGTTCTTGGGCAAATGCATCTTAAGAGCCTGAGGGAATTGCTCAGAAAGTGCTTAACTTGCACAAGCAAGTTTTCAGTTTTAGGCTAATCTTTCACAGTTTTTGGTTATACTGTATACAAGTGGGCATTTGTTTTAAAGGGCGCGTGTAGTCAATGCTGTATGCATGCATTTATGAATGTGTTTAGGTGTCTTATTTACCACTGCATATCTGTAGGTCTGCCCACAGAATTGGCTGTTGGATGAGTGCATTTTTTAATATTAAACAACTAAAAAAAATCATAACTATAATAATACCTTCTGTCAAAATTAAAGAAAAAGTTACAGATTGGTGATAATTTTACTCTGTGGTCTTAATTCTATTGGCATTTCTGCAAGGTAGCAAAACTCTCTTTTTTATCATCTTAGAAATATTGTAAATGTTAGACCCATTTAACCTAGCTGGATACAAAAGTGCAGACATATGCCTTTATTTCCAGCTGTGCAGATTATTGCATGTCTTAGTTTATTCTTCTCTCCAAAACTCTTAAATACTTTAAATGATTTAAAATGCAGAAACCTTGATTTTACTCTCCAGTTCTTTTCACTCCACTAGAAAGCAGTCATATTGAAAATTGATTTTAATAATTTTCTTTGATTCATCTGTAAGGCCTTGCATAATTCAGTGCTGAGTAATTATCAACTGCTATTGTGTTTGCAATCTTTGTTTATCATCTTTGCATGAAAAGCTAAACATAAGGATTATTACCTTTATTACAACTTCTCAAATTAATAAGCAGAATGAAAACCTGTGAATCTAAAAATTATTTTTCATCTCATTCTAATCCAGTTTAGAACTTTTAATGACATTGTCATTGATAAAACTACTTTAATGGTTAGATATGGGCTTTAGCCTTTAGATCACAAACAAAAAATCTGAAACCTAAAATGCCACTTGCCTGCAATCTTCCAAAATCAATAAATAGGTTTCTTAGTAGTAAAATCCTAGGTACCGGACTTCAATGTAAAAACTGAAGCTCCTCTTCTGCTGCATTTCTTACAACAACTCTGCACCTCTCATGATAACAGAAACCAAGTATTTTTATACCATCAAATAAAAATGACGGGATAGAATTTCTATTCCTGTTGATAAACAAACACTGATACTGATGTAAAACCTCTTTGACTAAACAAGGATTGTATGAATGAAACAAAAACACAAAGGTGGGTTTCCTACCTGGATGACTGCTTTCTTGTCGGCACGAGGAAGGCTCTTGGCTTGTCTCTCAGCCTCTTCCCACTCCCTCATCACCTGCACAAAGTGAGGAAAAGTAACTTTAATATTTTGATAACTTCAGCTTGTGTTACACTTTGAAGAGGGAGGGCTTATTGCAGTTTAATTCTGAAATAAATATAATATACTTGTCATTGATAAATGCTTAGAGAAAAGACAGCTATTACGCCTCAATTATTCCCCCTTATGCTCTTGATAAGATACATAACCTTCTACATAGCCTTTAGTTGCCACAGCATCGCCACCTTCAAGAGATCCAAGCTCTGTACATGCAACACTGATGCTACCTATCCTACCACATGGCCCCTCTTGGGGCACCTGATCCAACTACGTGGGAAGCAACAGCGTGAAAATCACTTGGGTTACCAAGTGAAAACCTCCCTTCACCAGTGTTTCATCTAATGAGTCTCACAACTCTTTCAGGAAGCCAAACAATGAACTCTGACATCCAAAAGGATTCACTCCAAGCTAGCTCCGACCAGCAACAATACCGACATGAAGACCTTCTTTGTCTTACCTATTCTACCACATGGCCCAAACAGCACCGTCACCTGGAACAGACCCAGGCTCTGCACATGTAAGCTACAGATAGTGACAACACTGATGCCACCTACCCTTGCACATGGTTACTGATATCCCCTAATAAACAGAAGTTCCTGATGCCAACATTGCAAACGAGAAAAAACTGCAAAGAGAACCCAAAAGAATACAGAAAGACACTCATCCCCACTACTTTGGGGTGTAGTTTGGGCTGAGGCTCTACCTCCCCCTACTTCCTCCTTTAACTCTCGGACTGGTTTAAACTGTTTTATCTGACATCTACTTTAGTGTCTTTCACAAACTCTGTCCCTGCATCCCAGCTCTCAGTCATGATGCTGCTGATCTTGCCATAAACCCCTATATAGCCAACTTCAACCAGATGAACCCTTACTTTCCATCCTCACTGTTTAGCTTTTGCACCAAAACCTGCATGTCTAAGCATAAACCCAAACACACCAACTAACCTGGGACATCCTTTCACGGTGTCTGGCTTCCAGGCTTTCCTTTGCCTTCTGGAAATCAGCATGTTCGTTGTCGTCCCCTGGAGCTTCCAGGTAGCGATCCACAGCATCCGGAGGACTTGGTGCCATAGTGGGCACTGGAGAGGAACAAGAAGAAGGAATCAGTTACAGAGCAGGAAGAGGTTTTGATTCAAAGAGAAGGATAAAATGAAAACAACTTAAGAGGGCACATCATGATGCATCTGATCATAAGGCATCTGAAACAAAAAGCATTCCAAAGAGGGCAACAGATTTCAGTGTTTCAGCGTGAGACGTCTAGACGAATGTAAGTGTTTTCAACACATACAAGAGGTTAGATACATACACAGATAAAGTTTAAATACTAACACAAATAATAGTGTATGGACAAACAGGTTATCAGGGGACACAGGTTGATCAGTTTCCCAGTACAAGTGCTGTGCGTATGCCTTTATTTAATGTGGGAGCCTGGAGATAAGATGAAAAGTGCTGAGTCAGCATCAGGGTAGATGCTGCACCACTGTGAAAGTGATGCTTCACTGGGTGGAAACTGCAAATCAACCCATTAACCTTTAAAGACACACATGTACAATCACATTCTGTAGACTGGTTAAGACTGGTTGAAGACTGTTGCAGACTATTTCAGGTCAGACTACAGAGCAAACACAAGACCTTGCAGCTGCAAGGCATGCAAACACATGTGTATGGAGATGCATGCAGATAGAGACTGACATTCAAAGGTCAGTATTCAGGCTGCCTCGTCCACATGCTGTAAGAAGTATTGGTTAGTGTAAATGGTTAGAAAATGACACACTAAGTCATTAAATGATGTTGAAAATGACAACAAGAGCATCATGGCTGCTTTCCAAAAGAGTGTGTTTAAAATAATTCTTTTTTTTATTTTTTTTTTACTTAAACTAAAACATTTAAACACGATCAGTTCAAATTTAACTCTGGTTATGGGATTTTCTAAGTGTGCTGCTGGTGATAATCTGCATCAGGATACATTACATTAAGATTGTTAATAATACAAGTGAAAATCAAACAATATAAATGCCAGTTTTGATACAAAAGAAACCAAATTCTAAGCCCTTAACACACAATATCAGATAATTTCTTGCTTCCAGTCAACAAAAATTGAAGCAAACATTAGCATCATTTTGATTGAAAAACCTTTGTCAACATATGTATTTTATTTACAGTGTTAAGGAGTTTGGCTGCATTTTTTTATGGATTTGTTCCTCCCTCATTCATTAAAGAGATGTTCTTTTAGAGCGCTTTTACACTTTTCTTATAATCAGTTATCATAAAAGGGATACTCTCTTGTATAAAAATAAATTGTATCAAAATACAATACAATCACAATGCTTCTTGCCAATATATCATGTACAGTTTGAAAGGCTGTTTATTTAACTTTTAAATGGTGCCACATTTGTAAGGTACATGCATTTATGAGATGAGCAGCAGAGCTGAGTATCTCAGTTGCACCTATGAAAAATTTGCCAAATCTTCTTTGCCAATGCCAAACAGCTCATTTTGCTGTTGCTATTGACTTGTTTTGAGCTTCTGGTACCACGAGGTGCCAGGTGACAATCAGGTGCTGATAGGCACCTAATTGTCAGCACCTGTGAGCATGGGCCCTGCTACAAGGGTCAGTCGGTTCCTGCTGATCTGAATGGGCCCATACAGGAGGGCAACTTCAAGCTGGTGTTCCACTTAGGAACAATAGGCTCTGTTCCAGACAATACAGAAAAGACTGCACTCGGCCAATCTTCAGTCTCATAGAGCTGCCAGGAGGCCTGCCATGACTGCCCTTCACTGTCAGGCCTGTTTGAGCTGGTGTTGGCAACACATGCACTGGAACCTGAGCATGTAAAGGAACGCTATGTTCAGTGATTAGTCCAGATTCTGCCGACAGCAGTTGGATCGCAGGGTCAACGTAAGGAGAAGATGCTGAGAATGCTATGCTGATTGCTGTACTGACAGAATAACACCTTTGGTTGGGGGTAGCTTGATGGTGTGGGGCGGCATCTCCTTCACTGGAAAAACAAGGCTCTTCATCATTGGAGGCAATCTGAATGCAGAGAAACTGAGATGAGATTCTGCAACCAGTGGCAATCCCATATCTCCACAGTCTAGGACTGAACTCTATCCTCCAAGATGACAACATTCTTCCCCACAGAGCGGGGTTTATCAGGGACTACCTCCAAAATTTGGGAGTAGAGAGGATGAATGGCCTGCCAGCAGTCCTGACCTCAACCCCACTGAACACTTATGGGATCAACTTGGGCGTGCTGTTCATGCCAGAGTGACCAACACAACCACGTTGGCTGACTTGTGGCATATGCTGGTTGAAGAATGGGATACCATCCCACAGCAGTGTGTGACCAGGCTGGTGACCAGTAAGAAGAAGAGGTGCCAGGCTGTTATGGCTTTAGACTTCAATCATCCAATCCAACAAACAATACCAGACAAGACTCAATGGCAGAGTGAACTGTCTGGCACTGGCTTAAAAGATTTGGCCCATTGTTCATGGGTATGTTCCTTACGAATGTATTACCATTTAAAAGAGAAATAAACAGGCTTTCTAACAGCATATGATTCATTGCCAAGAAGCGTTGTTACAACAAAAAAGCTATAAAACCAAAACTTCCTTACTTTTTGTGCTAGGTTAATAATAAACTCATTAGTAACAAATTCCAGGAAAACACCAAAACCATTATTGAACTCAACAGCTGCACAGTGCTGCAGTAATGAGTCCTAAAGCAGGACTAAATCTAAGACACAAAATCCATCTTTCATGTCTTACTAAAAGCAGCTCTTAAAAATGCACCTGGTACGTTTTCTTGCTGTAACCACTCAGACTTTGCAATTTGTTGATCACAAAAAAGAGGAAATCTTTTACAGAAAAGGTAAGAGCGCAGAATTAAAGTTGCAAGCTTAGTGTAGGTGATGCTGAAGTAAGTCAGCCAGACTGCATTTTCTTTGTTTTTACACATTATCTCAATGAACCAAACTTCTCAGTGTCATAAGCTTTTCTCACCAGGGCTTATATAAAGCAATCATCCAAGAACCCATGGAAAGAAAAACCCACAGTTTGTTACTGAGGGAAACTGTGCAATGCTAACATCTGGGTTCGCCGCTGAAAACATATCATCTCTGCAGCCCTCCATTTAAGTCTGATTTTAGGCTGGTAAATTATGCTCTCTGTGGACTGTGATAGCTGTTTTTCTTCTGCCTTGATTTAAACAAACATACTATTTTTATGATTCTAAAAAGATTTTAAATTCCTTTCTCCTTTACCATTGTTTTTTGTCATGCATTCCTCCTCTGTTGCCCAAAAGCCCCATTGTTACCGTCAAAAACATCTTAATGGGTCACAGGAAGAAATGTTCCTCCTTTCCAATGAACATCAGCATTCAGCTATGTGGTAAAGTTGTCAGGATACCTGAATTTTGAACATGTTTACAGTTACCAAAAATGACAAGCAAAACACAGTCCAAACTGCACTGCAATAATGAAAGTGTGCAAGAGTTTGCTTGCAATTCTCAACAGATTTATTCGTCCCCTATTACCCCTTGTTACGAAATTAACGTACCTTTTAAGTTTTCATATTTTTCAATACTGTTGCTAATCAAAATAATGGAGATTATCTTCATATGGTGGGATTTTAAAAAGTAGCAATATTTTTACAGCCTTACACTGATCAGATCAGTTATTTTACTGGTTGCTGCAAAAAAACAAGATATAACAGGAGAACCAAATATGTATTCATCTGAGGCTGAGGAGTTCCCAACAGATGCATTATTTAAGCCTGAATTAGTGATGTTAGCTAAAATGTACAGGGCTTAGATGTTCAAGGAAATAACCAAGCTTTAAAATGCATCTGAACGGCGTGTTTGTTATCTAGTTTTGGAGATCTACATCTTTTGTTAGAGGAGGAAATAAGCTTCTACTTATTAACAGACCAACAAAAGCTTTGTAGTTTTTAGTCTTTGTTAGGATTTGTTGACAGTTCATGTTGACCTCATTCAGACAAGTTTTCACCCTTATGAAAGATACACAAACAAAAATACAGAAAGATCACTGATTTGAAGCATTCATCTTTTACTATCCTGCGTAAATAATCCCATTATTTACAACACTAGACAGGAAGAGGAGTAATCTGTCAGTGCTAACATTGGTAAAGAGCCAAGAGACACTCAGGAAAGACACAGAGAGATAAATTAAAAGAGACATGAGACAATCTGTAACCAGCCTGAGGACAGGAACCAGGCTGCTTTTGTGAGCATTTCAGCGACTAGACAGTTCCAGTCCTGGGACTTACACGAACTGCTGCACACGGCCATGCAGTACTCCTCCGACTCAAAGTTATTCCTGTTGCCCCCACAGCCCCCAAATAAGAAGGGGGCACAGCGGCCCTTCTTAGGCACGAAGTACCAACGCTCCAGCATGGCGTGACATGGGCCTGACACAGCACGAGCCCAGCAAACAGCTGAGATGTACACACAGGCAAACGTCAAAATCAAACACAAATGAAAACAAAATGTGACATACAAAATCAACACCACTCAAAAAAAAAAAACATGATGAATACAACCGAAAAATAATCAATACATACAATAAAGTACAACTCAATGTCATGTCTTACCTCTGACAACTTCCTCAACTGACTCAGTGGTGGTTGTAGTGGTGGTAGTCATGGCAACATTAGCACTGCGCTCGTCACTATCACGCTCATAGATCACATCGTCTTCATCTTCATCCTCCTCGTCTTCTTCGTCACCATCTCCATTCTCATCCCTTTCAAAAGCCTCTTCATCCTCATCTTCATCATCTTCTGTGGTGGCAGGCTCAGCATCTGCTGGACGCGTCATGCTGCAGGAGAAGTAGTCAAATTAGTCCATGTTTTTTAAAAATGTGCGTGCATGTGCATTTATCTGACACTGGATAAAGGGTGATACCTGTTATCAGAGTATTCATTCTCAGCTCCCCCCCACCAGACATCTGACTCCTCCCCATCCAGCTCAATGCTGTCCACCTCTCGCTCCGCCTCTGCAGGACAGCAGACAAACTCCACCCCCCGGAAGCGATCGATACCACATGGCAACAGCATCCCATAGTCATGGAGATTCATGGAGCGGTCTCCACAGGACTAATGTTAAACACAGGCATAAATCACATCTTAACACAATTACTGAGAGGATCTTTGGTATAAAAACAGCTGTATTTAGTTATGAAAGTCATTCAAACTTTAGTCATTTTCTAAACATATGTTCTAGGAATGTTACAAAAAGAAACACATTGATCATACAACTTTCTGTGAGATCTTATGAGGACTCTCCACTGTTATAACTGTGATGTCTCACAGGTTTTATAACTGATTAAGGTTTGAAAGTCATCTTTTGGGTAGCCTGCCTGAATATCAAACAACACTGTTCATTATTCAACACCAAAAAAATCTTCTACTTTTGTTGCTGTGGTATTAAAACAAGAATCAATATTGATTCAGTATCAGTATATATTCTGGTATTGTGACAACCCTTGCATCCACGGAAAAGCAGACAGAGGCTGAAAGAGGAATTCATTAACATATAAAAACACAGTAAAGTCCATACCGTGGCATTAAATGATATCATATAGTCCATTCTCACCTCTTTGGCTACAGTGTGCCAGTGCAGGTGGCTCTCACATTGGTCCATACGCTCCTGGTGCAGGAACTTACACTTGTCAGGAACCAGCAGGGCATCACTCACAAACTCCCCAACTTCAGTGGAAAAAAAAAATATTTGCTTATAATAAAAATGCACAGCTATACTGAGAAACACCAAGCAGCAACCTCCAGTCCTGAAAAATGAAGCCAATGCAGAAGTGCAAAAAATAGCGACACAGCAAGTGTCCACTAAATGCTGGCAGCAGGAACACCTGATGTCACATACACAATGCATGTTAAAAAAAAGCGTTTTTTTTTTCCACACAAGAAAAAAACTAGTTTACAGCCTGGTTCAGAAAACGAAATGTGTCTGATTAGCTAATGGCTCCATGTGCACACACTGTATTTTTTTTTTTGGGGGGGGGGGGGTGTACCACAGTCGTTTCAATTATATTTAGGATAAACCTCACTGCGCACTGATTGGCACATCTCATTTGACAGACAGATAGCTATACAGGCAGATGCTACCTATCTGTCAACCAGAAGGCTAGCTTTAGTGATAGCTTAGCTGACAGGAAATCGAGCTCAATGGGCGGGCTCTTGTCTGCCGTTAGGTTGATCCAAAGTTTGGTTGAGACAGCAATTTCAATATGGATCGGCTTCAAAAGCTGTTTGAGTCCATCTATTGTAACCAAATGGTTGGCGTCACAATGTGTTATAAGAAATGCTTACCCAGGCAGCGGTATGGCACTACGATGTGTGTGTGACTGTGGCATTGTTTGCGGCCTTTCTTGCACCAGTTCTGGATGCTGACAGGCTGATTGGCTTCCACAACATTTGTGATTTGCAGCTCAGGGTAAACCTGGAGACCAAAAAAAAAGACATTTTTGTGTTTTTTTTTCATTCATCTTTCTTGATGTGTTTCTTAGCATCTGCGCTGCCATCCAACTCTGATTTTGTACCTCTTGGCAGTACTGAAGGATTCCCTCCTTAGTGCCAATGCAGCTCTTGGTTCCAGTGGGGTCCGACTCCCATTTGCCACTCTGCACATTGATGTGCATGTTGAACTTCCCACAGAACATGGCCACCTGCGGCTCGGTTAGTAAACCCACTGAGTCATCAGCAGGAACCTGAACAGAGTAGGGAAAAGAGAGGACAACATTGAAGACTGATTTTAAACTGGCCTAAGTATAGCTTATCCATAAACATATCAGGATGCAGCTTGTATATGAAGATTATGTGCAGCCCTTTTTAGTTTATCCTACTTGCTCCACAAACATCTGCCTCTCTACACAGCACTGGGATTAATAGATCATACAAACAAAGACCACTTTAAAATATGCTAGAATATCATTGCACATTATTATACACATTCAAAATGATAATATTGCTGGTGTTAGCCTTAGCAAGGAAGGATACTTCGTTTCATCCCTTGAGCCCATAAGCCAGAGCGTTAAGCATTACAACCACAGGGCAGAACATGTGCCTTTTACAACCCTGGCTTATGAAGTTTTATTCATTTCCTTTATCAGAGAAGGTGCGGTGAGAGTGTGGAGGAAGAGAAAAGAGAAGAACAGGCTACCCAAACTTCAAATATGAGGGAATATAATCTCTTATGAGTAGACTGCATTTGGCAATGTAATATGCAATATGACAGAGCTGTCCATACTTGAGGCTTTCTTTCCTTTGTTTTTGTGAAACAATAAGTGGATGTGTTGTCACTTTTTACATTCAGGGCCAGATATGTTGAGGTTGACACCGGATAGACTGAGAGCCTTCTACAGAGCCAGCTGCATCCAGTTTTCATATGACTTAATGTGACTATGTTTGACTTTCAATTTTTGTATACGAGCCAATGATGAGTACATACAGGATAGTCCATTGTTCTCATCTGCTGAAACACTCTCTTACACCTCATCAGCCATTTGTATGATGTTACTCATGATCTGGTTTGATATGAAATAATTTTTTTATTTTTTAACTTGAGTGTAGGGATATCACGATTACCCTTTTTCACGATTAATCGCGGTAATAAACTTTACAACTAGTTAACCGTAACGTTTCCTAAATACCGTAAATAAAGGGGCAGCTAAGCTGCTAATGGGCAGCTGTAAGCCAAAAGCTAGCTAGATGTCTTTTCCTTGTGTTTTCTCTTCACAGTTTCAAAAGAAATGTTCAAAAATATTTTTTGTAATGTAGTTTACAGAAAGAACCCTCCCAAGTCCAGGTAGAGGTCCTGTAGCCTTTATTTATGTTTTATCTGAGAGAAGTACATAGTTAATATGTAGCATTTATTGTTTACACAGCAGATGTGATTTTTGTTTATTTCCAAATGGGATTATTATCTTATTTCTTGTACTTTTTGGTTAATTTATATTGTTGCTATATTATTTTGTTATGAGAGCATCCAAAGACGGAAATAAATTAAAATTCAAGACCTATACGGACTGTTTGTGTGATTTTACTTATTCATGGTAGTGTGAAATTAATTAATGCAAAAATAATCGTGATAATCATAAAATCATAACTATTTCTCTGACATTAATCGTACCAAGAAAATCTGTAATTGTGACATCCTTACTTGTGCATAATATGGCACATCCATCTGGCGTATCCTGTGTGAAACACGTCAGCATAACAAAAAATGCTGCAGCACTAACAAGCTGGAGCATGAAGCCATACACAGAGCACCACAGGCTAAGAAAATGACAAAATAAACAATAAAACAGCTGTTTTAATACACAAAACATCTAAGCATTTGATTTTGGGGTCAAATATCTAATGGTAAACTAAGACGTGAAAATTCTGTATGTAAGGCCTTATGTGAAAATGTCAGAGATAAAAGTGAAACACTTGATACATACAATAGGTCTTAGGATTAGAGATGCACTGATAGGGAAATGTAGTTCAGATGCCAATGTTTAAAATATCAGCTTAGTCAATTGACAACAAAAAAGAAGTCCAACAGGTGACCTCTTCTGCCCAGTAAAAAAATTTACTTTTATTCAGCATTTAGCTGTGCTAGATGTTAGCACTAAACTGACAGGACTCAACAGATAAACAGCAGTTATGTCACATTATTTGCCGCTGGCTGATGTTTCTCAGCCCCTCTGATATTGGCTAATACTGATATTAAGCAATGTAGCTGTGCATCCTTTATCATGATACTGGATCACAACAAAATATTGTCACTATAGTTTTCTTTAACGTTGCGGTTAGGCCACTGCAATGTCTCTCTGCAGCCACAGTGATGTAAAATATACTATATGGATAAAAGTATTTGGCCACACCTGTTACATACTAAATTCAGGTGTTTCATTCAGACCCTTTGTCACAGGTGCATTAAATCAAGCACCCAGATGCAGTCTCCATTTGCAAACATTTGTGATACTAAATGGGTCATTCTGAAGAGCTCAATTACTTCATGCATGCTACTGTGATGGATGCCACCTTTGCATTAAGATGGTTCAGGAAATTTCATCCCTACTAGATATTCTGAAGTCAATTTTAAGTGATATTGTTAGAAAATTGAAGCATTTTGGAACAGCAATTCCATATAAGACCAAGACCATATAAATCACAGTTTGGAGTCAACAACTGCTAAGGCGCATGGTGCGTAAAAGTGATTTGACAGCTGAAGAGTTCTGAACTTCCGCTGGCATTAATGTAAACACAAAAACTTTGCAGAGGGGACTTCATAGAGTGGGTTTCCATGGCCGAGCAGCTGCATGCAAGCCTCACATCAGGGATAGTGGTATGGGGCTGTTTTTCAGGGCTTGGTTTAGGCCCCTTATCTTCAGTGAAGGGCAGTCTTGATGCTCCAGTATACCATGATATTGTGGACAATACTATGCTTCCAACTTTGTGGCAACAGTTTGTTAGAGGGCCCTTTTCTATCCTAACACAACTGTGCCCCAGTGCACAAAGCAAGAACTATAAAGACATGGTCTAATTAGTTTGGTGTGGAAGAACTTGACTGGCCCACAGCCCTGACCTCAACCCCATCCAGCACCTTTGGGATGAACTGGAACGGAGATTATGGGCCAGGCTTTCTTATCCAACATCAGTGCCTGACCGCTTAAATACTCCACAGAATGAACGAGCAAAATCTTGCAGAAAGCCTTCCACTAAGAGTGGAGTGTTATCGCTGCAAAAAGGGGGACCAATTCCATAGTAAAGTACATGTGTTTGAATACATGCCATAATCTTGATCTACCAAAAGTTCCTTATTGTCTTTCCAATTAAGGAAGCAGGATTCTATCCAATCAGGAAGTCAATTACTCTGAGAATAAGGCAGTACAGAAATGAAACAAAACTGTTCTAAATATAGAATAGGGAAATTTCCCATTTCTATTACAAAGCGCATATTGACGACAGATATTCTGAGAATAAGCATTTCAGTCATTTGCCAGCACTAACAATGAAACTAAAACATTTTTAAGTGACACTAATTATGTCTTATAAAGACCTTGACATTTCTGTTCAATCAAAATGGATTTTAAACAAAGTAATGCACTGTATATTTTAACCAAATTTAAATACTAAGCATTTAACCAAGTGAGTTACATCCCTAATAGACACTGAGCAAACACATCGCCATTCACTTGTGTCCTTCAAATCACGTTTCCTTTGAACACATTTTAGTCACGAGGCAAATCAAGTCAACTTCCACCAGTAAATGGCTTCTGAGCTCATTAGTGTAGGATTACACAGAGCTAACCAGTCCGACTTGATCCTGCATCAAAGGAAAAAGCTTAAAAAACGCTTGTGTGTGTGACTGTAGGGTACACTGGCAGCAGACTGGTGCTCAAAGGTTATCACATCGAGGTACTGCTGCTGCAGGGCCTCTGTGACTTTTAAACATTTCACAGGACACAAATAGACATACTGCAACACAATGGGTGGATCTAACTGGATTAAACAGTTGCCTGAAAAGCTAAACTCTAGACTTACATATTAGCTATATTTTCAATAGCGTTTCTATGGATACTGTAAAGTATTGCAGTATGACATTGGATATGGCTATGCCTTTATCAAAAGCAATTTTTTTCAATAAAACCACCAATGTAGTCTATCAATGCTGTACAATTCAAATAACACAGGCCTATTACTAGGTACAGTGCCATGCTGGTTTAAGTTATTTAATGCTACATGGTGTGTCCTGCGTAATTCCACTGTGGAGACATTTTTCACTGCAGCAAGCAGGGGCTATTGGGTGGAAAACCTAAGGCAGCCTTGATGATACATTAAGCATGAACAGTTGAAACACCTATATACAGTATGACATTTACAGAAAAAAACGCACTCTCATAATTATTTTCACATTTCCATTGAACTTATTCTGTTCATACAGCTCCTGAGCGTCTCTGTCAGCCTGCACAACAGCACAGGCTGTGGGCGCCATCTTGCTCATGTCAAACTAAAAGACTGCATCCTTTTTCCATTCTCCTCAGCACTATCCACATACTGCAGCTGAAACTGCTGGACTGGACCAAGAGTGCCAAGGCAACGTAGCTGCCCATTAAAACACAGAGCAGTAGCATAGCTAAAAAAAACACAGCCTTGGCATCAAAGGCCAGATGCCTCCCAATGTCACTTTCCATACGAGTGTTGTTTATATGGTGGATTTTTAACAGAGCAGACTGTCTTAAAACCCAAATGATGTTTGGTTTAGCTCATAGCTGTTGCCATGCCAGCCACTGTATGTTTCTAGAAAAAAGCTAGCTACCATAAATGCTATGATCTGTTAGCTGCGCTAATTCGGGGACATACCAAATCATTTTACTGACAATCGACAACAGCAACTATTCATCATATCCAGTATAATGACAAAACGCAGCGTCAAATGTCACCGGAGACCAAACCAAAACAAGTCAAACATGGCAGGTCAAAGCTGTCAATCACTGACATCTAAGGGCCCTGGTAGCATTGCTGGCATTTACAGTGCTTATTCTGCGTTGTAAACAACAGTACACTGTTAAACTGACAAATACAATGGACTTAAACGAGGCTGAGGCTTAACATTTAATAGCAAAAACGAACAGAAAGACCTGAGAGAAAAGCAGGCCTCTGTAGAGCTCGGTAATTACGTGTCCTCTGTGATGCTGTAACTGTTACATAGTTCTGTGACAAACGTTACATTTCTGACATTAATTCTTGACCGTCATTTGAAATGCGTCATTATTCAACTGCGACAAGGCGGTTATCGCTGTGGCTGGACCGTGAATCGTGCCAGCTAGTGTTTTTATAAGCTAAGGCCCACAGGAAAAGCGAAGCCAGGAAAAGGCACGGCGACACTGCCCTACAGATTTCTCCGCTTAACTTACCCCCGATGAGGTCGCGACCAGTAGTAACAGCAGAAACGCCGTGTGCTCCCCCATGCCGTCCTCCCGTTATCCAGCACCCCCGTTATGTCCGCGTTTGTTCCCGATAGAAAAAAACAATGTTTAACTCAGCTGCAAATGCGTCGACGCGGCGTCGGCTCGATGCTATCCCTCCCTGTTTGGATCCCGACGGTGTAGGCTGGAGGAGGAGGGAGGTGTTAGGATTAGATGAGGGTGGAGGGAGCGTGCGTGCATGCGTGCGCAGGCGTGCGTACACGCATGCACGTGCGCCAATGTGTATGTTGTTTTTTTCTTAGTGCGTATGTTTAATTTTACGCTTTGGAGAGAAAAAAAAACCCTTCACTAACTTACTTTTTTAATATGTTTACATGCAAGACGGGAAGGTGGGAAAGAAGCGACAGTGATTAGATTAAGATTGTTTTATGTTTCTGTGATATGTAGTAAAAATCAGTGTTATGACTGTTAATGATCACTCGTGTGTGGGTGTGCAGTATGAGGTGGGAGTGGACTGGCGGAGTGGTGACATTTTCCTGAAAAGAAACACCAGTTGCCGTAATACTTTCACTTATTCCAATAAGAGTACCATGCATGTCCTGCAGCTCTGATTTTTGCTGTGGTTACCGGCTGGTCCTTTTAAACGGAACAACAGCTACAGCCCGACTCAAAGAAGTTTGAGCACTTTTATTGAAACTGTTGAACTAGGCTACTTCAGCAGTGAACTCCAAGAGTTATCTGCTTCGTCTTCTTTACTCAGAGTTCGGACATGAGGATACTAGTTTTGGGAATACTGCTGTTGACTGTCTGGGTCTCTGGTAAGCTTTCATGTTATTCAGTGAGTGCTTTGGAGTCTGCAGAATGATCACGTTATGTTTTCTTATTAAATGCTATTCATGCTTTTATTGAAAATGTTGTGTACAAACCAACATAAGGATATTTTGCACCTTTGTAGACCGTCTTACTTTTCAAGTTATTATCTGCAATTAAACAGAATATGAATGGTTTCATGTAAAAGTTTCATTCAAAAACTGTTATTAATCACAGGGATCATAGAAAGATTTGTTGGATGTATTATTGGTCACTTTATCGATGAAAATCGATACGGAAAAAATGTGGTCAAAATCGACCCTGTTAATGATGAACCTTTTTCTTTTAACAGTATTATGCCTTCTAGCGGGGTCTTATCATTTGGTGCCCTTTTTATTTGTATGCTTGTGTTGTATGTGCCATGCAGGGGCAGTTTTAGTAATGTGGTAGCCCCTGGTTAAGACGAATGGGGCCACTCTTCCATTTTGCTAAAGCAAGACATGCGAAGAAACATATGTGGAAGTAGGCTATCTGTTTTCTATTAGATAGGCTATGAGGCAATATGTGTGCAGGCTCATAACTCTTTTGACTCATACTATCGTCATCTCAGGAGTTAACATATCAAGGCAAGGCTAACTTGCACCTAGAAAAAAATATGTGTACTATTAGCAAGGCCATCCATAAGGGGGGATAAAGGTGGGAGCTTTCTGGGGCCCAGTAGAATGGGGGTCCATGGAGGTCAGCAAAATCATAATAAATTTTAGTTAAACTGTGATGACTATGATTTATTTTCAACCTGAATAATAATCACTTTTATCAGTGTGAAAAAAATCATTACTGCTCTTGTACAGTAGGTATTAGTGATGGGAATTTAAGCTCTTTTCAGTGATCCTGCTCATTTAGTTCAGCTCGGCAAAAAGAGTCGGCTCTTTCGGCTCTCAAACGGCTCTTCATTCAGATACCAGTTTGGCTTCATTTGATCTGCCAATTTTAGCAATTTTATAACATATGACTGATATTAGGGCAGGTATTTTACTCAAACTATGCTCAGTTTTTAAAATTGATGAAAACATGTAATTTTTCAAAATCTACTGTCACCCCAATACACCTTGTGGGTCATATGAAATCTGCTCACTGGCCGGGATGTATGACACACCTAACGGAAACCATGAGTCCTTAATGCATGGTGTGCCTGTGGTAGAAGATTAAAGGTCATCCGTACTAATCAGTCAAATAACACTCAGACACACACAACCAATATAAAAATGATAATACTTCCACTATTAATAATAATAATAATAATAGTTATAAAAAACATATATAATAAAAATTACTGTAAATAATTAGATAATTGCCAAATGATGCAAACATGAGCAACGAGTGACAAACAAATGAGTTAAAGGAGGTTTGAAAATGATCAAACTTGGTTTAAGTGGCAAAATAGTTAGGAGTTGTGGAAATGTGTTAAAAATGACAAAATAGTTGCAAAAAAATGGTTAAAAGTGGAAAACAAGTGGTGAATAAGGATGAATAGGGCCAAAAACATGATGAAAACAGGTTAAAAGTTGCAAAAACGGATGAAAATAGATGAAGAGTGGCAAAATAATAAGTTAAAACTGGTGTAAATGAGTAAAAAGTGGCAAAAATGGGCTTAAATTTGCAAGTAATGGCATACTGGATTAAAGGTGGCAAGGTGTTAAAGTGGCCTTAAAAATGGGTGAAAATGGATTAAAAGTGGCAAAAATAAGCTATCTGTGGCAAAAATGACAAAAAGATGTTAAAAGTGGCAACGAAGCGATGGAAATCTGTTAAGAGTGATGAAAATGTATAAAATGGTTAAAAGTGGCAATTGGGTCTCAAAGTGACAAACATGCTGAAAAGGGGTGGTAGTGGTAAAAATGGGTGGAACATGTGGTGAAAAGGGGTTAAAAATTAACCCCATTAAATGATTCTTACATCAGACCCAATAATGGCTCGGCACACTGCTCCAAATGTGATCATTTGTTTGCCAGGACACTGGTACCAATGCTACTGATCCAACAAACATGCCCTGCTATTGTTAATAAATCTCAGCTGGGGAGGGCCCATTCACTGTTTTTTTTTTCAGGGGCCTGGCCAATTCTGTGGACAGGCCTGACTACAAATGTAATGACTTCCTCTGCCATTAAATGCCATAATGTTCAAACATAATTTAATGCCATTTTACAGTGCATGAATCCTCTGTTTAATGGGTTCGACATTTCTTTATCTATATTGCTGGAATTTGCTTCATGTAAAGGTTCCACGAGTTTTTTGAGGGGCTTGAACTCAACAGTGGGCCCAAAGATTCTTTTTTTCTGAGCTGTCAGACTCTGTTTTGATGCCTTTTTAATACACCCTTTGAACCTATGTTTATAGAGTTCTTTAATTCCAGTTAATCCCTTTCAACACACTTTGGTTAAACCATGTCAGCATCTTCCTGCAACCACAGTGATGTCAAATAAGTCCACCACTGCTCCTTAACGTCTCACTTCCCTTTAAAACAACTCACTGACAGCTCAGTGGACAAGTCAAAAGTCACCTGAACTTTCTATTATCAAACATTTACCTTTTACTGTTCCATTATTGTCTTTAAGATCCATACAAGATCATTTTCCATGGTTAAATTCATGTTAAAATCTTTGTATAAGTATCTACATATAAAAGCAGGTCTGTATCCAAACAGGAAGTCCATTACGCTCAGTTTAAGAAAAGAGAAAAATGCAAAATAACAACAAAAAAAATTTTGAATGCAAAATAGTAGAATTTTAAAATGCAATAGAAAGGATGTGATTAAATTACTTTATTCATATTAAGAAAAATCTTGGCTTTTGACAGCCCTAGAAAAATGTTTAAACTCTATTTTCTCACTGATATTATCTTCCTTTATCTCCACTAGCTCCCTCAGTGTAACACTGCAGTGAGTCTTCTTCTCCTCTACTTTATTTGTCAATCAGCGCCATCTACTGTTAGGAATGTGGATTTCTAATAATCAGTAGAACATGGAAACCCCAGAATTTAACTTTTTGCTGAATTTCTTAATGTTTGTTTAAATTTTGCCATAAATTTGTATGAAAACTTCACCACTAATATTTGCCACTGTCTAACAGATAACAAACAAGAGAAACAATGAACTGGTAGCGCCCTCTGCTGGTTTAAAAACCGTGTTGAAGACATAAACTGGATATTAAGATGGACTTCACAACAGTCGCCTAGGAGTAAAGTAAAAATATTTAGAGCGCTCTACTGACTGGCTGCAGGGAGAACAGATGGACTATCCCCATGTTAACAGATGGGACATGGGTTGAACTATAAAAATAGAATAAACATTGATTTTTACTTCTCAGAGCTGAAGTCTGTCTTGATAAGTAGTAATTAAAAATCTGATTTATATTCAAATTTTCATTCTTCTGAGCAGTTTAGTTTAGTTGAAGAGTTATTTTATACAAAAAAGACTAGATGCAGCTCTCTGCAAACATGCCTCCCTGCAGCATGAAAAAATAAGAAATGTAGGAAATCATTTTATTTTGTTTTATTGGTTTCTTTGGCAGGGAAAGATACATTAAACATAGGGGAACTGATGGGGGGGGGTAACAATCCCATTTATTCAAATTTCTATAATTGAATAGTTTTTGGGGTGCTTGTACTTTTTTGAGTACATTTTGAAATCAGTACTTTTAATTCCACTTAAGTATTTTTTTAACCAGAATAACTGTACTTTTACTTGAGAGAGGGGCCATTTTGATTTACAGTCAATAACTGTAATTGTCCATATTTGTATTGATTTGTAATTGGGATCTAAAGTGCTGGTACATCCCTAATTCATGTGGTTTCTGCCAAAACTGGATGTGTCAGTGTGTTGTGCAAGTAGACATTTTTCAGCTACTGAAATTCATGAAAGTTTTTTCCTCTGATTGTGCTTTGAGAGCATTTTACAAGTATTTCTGATGACCTCATCAAAATGGCTCTTCCCTCTAAGCACCCTTGTCAGAATTGTTTGCACTCAGGTTCAGACTTCAGTGAAAAAGCAGGGAATCGTACGTCATATCTGGCAGCTTTCTTCCCTAAATGACATAAATGAAAAAAAAAAAGTCCTTTCTGTTTGAAACAACTCAATATCAAAATAACAGGAGGTCGGTTCAAATTTTGAGGTCAGAAAGTCAACGTTGTCCTCTGAGAGAAGGAGTGGCAGTTCAGGTGTGTTTTAAATGAAATAAAAGGTCAAGGAAGTGGGTCTGTGTACTAAGTGGGGTCACAAAAGCTGCACAGTAAGTGTGACAATAGAAAGACTCACCTGAAGGGGCTGGACTTCACAAAAACTAAAATTGAATAAATATTTTGGTTCAATTAACATATTTTTGTTTAATATTATTTTTTTTGTTCTTCAAAAATACAACACCTACATTTTTGGACTTTGGCAGGGAGATCAGTCCTGACTGCCAAAACTGCAACAGCCACCAGGGGGGATTGCAGTATTTTGGCTACATGTATCTGAGGCTGGCATGTTGTCCATAACTGTGTTTGATGCTTAAATGTTGAGTTGTGATCAGTGGGAAAATGGGCAGGAAACCGGTCTATTGTTTTGATTCTCTGGCAGGAGCAATTAAATTCTCAAAATGCCTGAAGTGGAGAGTTGATGTGGAAAACAGCAGCTTTGATCAAAAACGGACTAATCATGTGTTATAGTCACTACAAATGACTCACAGATGGATTTCTGTAAAATGGATTAAACATTAAGATGATGTTTTAGAGTCTGCTGGGATATTTTCAAACACCATACCCTATATACCACAACATATATGTATGTTCCTCTGCACATTTTCTGATTTTGATCATCTCCTGAGGGCCGGATGGGGAGCTGTGGCAGGAATGATGTGGCACAGGGCTGACAGTTGATGATCACTGCCCTGAAGTAATCATGGAGGAAAACAGTTTGAAGCATTCCTGTTTGATAAAGTTACAGAACTACAGGACAAAAATGTTCATTATAAAAATGCAAACACACCCAGGAGTCATCATCTCTTAAAAGACTGACAATTCAGCTCAAAGTCTCAAAACATGCCACTCAAGAAGACGTTACCTATAAAAATAAACAACATGTGCACCACAGATGCTCAAATCATGGAGTTATTTCTACTAATCACTATTTCATTAGCTGGGTATTTCCAGGTCTACCTTACCTATGTTTGCTTGATAAGTGTCTGGACTTTTCTCAGGTCCTTTGAACTCAGTAAAGGCTGGCCAGGAGTCCTTCACAGGGAATTTTTGTAGCAATCAAACTCTAGTTCAGTCCTATCTTATGTGTACAGAGTACAGTCTGAGTATTAATCTTATCGAGATCAGTTTTGGAGTAGACCTTGCAGTTAGTGGACGCTTTGTTTTGCCTGTGCCTTGAGGCCCCTTGGCCCACAAAGCCCCAGGAAATTCCCTTTGCAATCAAGAAAAATATGGTTGTCACCTTAAAGTGTAGGAGAAAATAGAGGGGTCTGGCTGCAGGTTGTACATCTCCCCTCTCACAGACCGTTTATGTGAGACGCCGTCTCTTTTAAAACAAAAATACATGCTAAAACTTTGAAAATAAAACCTGATTAAACTTCTGTTTAGAATTAGGGTGAGGATTAAGGCAGTGCTTCCCAAAGTCGAGGCCAGGGCCCACTGTTGGGCCCTGGGAGTGCTGTAGGCGGGCTTTCAAAGCATAGTTTTGAAAATTAAAATCAAGTTGTAACAAAACACAGCCAGAAGACTTAACCTACATGTCACCTTTTCAACATGATGGACAGAAGTGTTGTCATGGTTGGACTGATGCTGAATTAATTGCTCTTGTCTGTTAAAAATTCTATCATGCTGCATTAATGTAACCAGGAGAGGGGGTTTCAGAGTCATGGCATACACTTTAAAGGATTAATGTTAGAAAATAAAAAGTTTAAAGGCTGTTGGATTATTAAGTGTACTTAATGACTATGTAAACAATTCCTTGTGATGTTAATATCTCTTAAACTAGGCATTTGCATTAAAGCCTCTGTCTATTTAATAAAATAAGGCAGTCAATACTTTCAGTCTCAGGTGGTCTCCAGAAAATGTTAAAGTCTGACAGTAGGCCACAGCGCGCTAAGGTTTGGGAGGGCTGGATTAAGTTAAGGTTTAGGATTGTGTGACTATAGGCCTACGTCCCAATTTACCCAGATACAGTCCTGTTTTCAGGTTTTGGGTGCCGTGTCCCAACAAAATCTGTAAAACACCAACATGTTCAATTTTTGGACCTAAACAGAAACACAACTAAAATACTGCATGTCAAAGCTCACTCCTGATTTGTCCGTAGACGTGTCAATCAATCTGCCAACTGGCCTGCTGTGCAGGTAGACTAGCTACTATGCTTCGATGGAAGTCAGTTTTAAGCTCCAAGCTTTCTCCAGGTAAAGAATACGCTGCATTTTTACACACTTCAAGTGTATATTTTCTGTTGCTGTATTTGACACTGGTGTCTGAACGTTCATCAAGAGGTGGGGTCTTGATTGCTACGGATTTGATGCAGCTGGGACTCCTAACCAGCTGCAGCTGTGATGAGTGATGGTAGCTGAATTAAAACTTGAGTGGGTGTGTTAAAAGTTTTACTCCAGTAGAGTTTCATCTGTGTTTTTACTCCAACTCTGGCAGTAGAATACTCTAAAAAAGACTAACTGTACAATTTTTAAAAGACTCCCCAGATTTTCCTGATACTGTTTGCTTGTGTTAATTACTTTTTTTTTTTTTTTTTTAATTCACTGTATGCCCTGCAGCTTGTTCTGGCAGAGATGTTAGGGTGTGAACTATGAGGAGAGATTACTTTATTGTTGTGTGAAAGCTACCATGGAAACAAACCAATCCACCATGTATGTCATGAGTGTGCCTAACAGACAGAAGTTGTTGCATGAAAATTTGCAGAGCACAGCAGAAATAAATGCATCCATGCTTTGGAGGAGAATCTCCAATCTAAACGTTATTTTATTAGCTTTGCCTTTAAATCACTAATAATGTGATTAGAATTATGTTTTATGGCTGCATGTGACAAAACATGAACCGATCCCTTTTTCATTGAGCCTGTTATCTCCCGCCCTGTTAAAATTGCTGTGTGGCATTCTTTCTCACACACCTGCCCCCTTTTTTCCTCGACGCAGTTGTCTTAGGTACTTTCTGTGGTGTTGCAATATCTGGCATCGTAAACAGGATTATGTTTTCTTTTGCTTACATGAAGCACCCTGAATGACTTCTGTGATAAAAGATCAGTTGTAAAAACATGTTGCTAGTGAAACATCTAACACATTGCAGACTTCAGGGAGCTATAAGGCAGACTTGACCTCTGAGTTTAGTTAGAAATAATAAAGCCCCAAAAAACTGAAAAAGACAGGTTTAATTCTAATTAATGCACATAAGATCAAATTATTATTTTTCTGTTAAATCTAGGAAGCTCAGTGATGATTTTCTGTTGAATCAATGCAGGAAAATAGAAATCTGATTATGAAGTTAATGATTATACCTGGTAGCGTATTACATGTCATCTCACTTTAAGAGCAGGGTGTCAGTTATTCCATTATTGGGTGTATCATAAAATATGTGGTGCACAGGTTGTACAGGTGTCTTAAGTGTGTATTTCCTGTTTTGCCACCATGGCAGAATGAGGTGACTGAGTTCCTTCTTGGTCCTCTGATCAAAACCTTTATTACCACGGCGCTCAGATGGCCAAGTCCCACCCCATGTACACGGGCTCCTTTCTTGCATTCTCCCATCCCTGTTTATGAAAAAACCTTTTGCTATCATCAGTTTTCTTTACTGTTACAAACTGGTTGTGCTGCAGCATCCATCACCAAGCAGTGGTTGATCAGTTAGAGAAAATGTGTGCTCATGTGCCGTTTTCACTGGTCTCTATTAACAGCTACTTTAGTTGAGCAACTAAGCAAGATGCCTGTAGGAAATTTACTACTTATCAATATGGACAGCACGTCTCCATCTCCTTCCACTGTACAGAGTTGAAGCCAAAACTTTACTATGACAACTGCTGACATATTTCACTGGTTATGTGATTTAATGCCAGTAACAACAGCAAACACTGGGCCGCATTATCGACTGCTTTCAAATAAAAATTGTTCTTAAAACTCTGTTGCAGTTTTTACAAAGACTCTGACATTCACCAAAAGTTTTCTTATCTGTGATTTGTCCTTATCTAGGAAAAAAAAATCTTATAACACTCCAGAGCACTCTAATGCATGTTTCACTGCTGATATAACAGGAAGAAATGGTTCATTTCAAACTTATCTGCAAAAATACTGAATAAGAAAGATACTATAGCCTGTAATTTTAACAAATACATGGCTTAAATATTGTTCACTTTTATTACTACAACCCCAATTCCAAAATAACACATGGGGTGCAATGTAAAATATAAATCATATAAACCCATGTTGCTCTGACCATCAACTGGGGGCCCGGGGACCATATCAGGCCCCCCAAAGCTTCCTGTCCAGCCACCAGAAGACCATTAAATATTAAAATATTAAAATAGCTTTAAAATGACCTAACATTTGATCATTTTTATATAAATTTACCTGTCAGCCATTATTAGTAGATATTAAAAGAAAATGGGTTAAGGTGGGCAGAGCTGTTGCAAAAATGGCCAGATAAAGTGGTGAAAGGGGTTAAAGAGTAGCAGAAAAGGGTAATTAAGTGGAAAAATGGGTTGTGGAGTGGCACAAATGGACACAGTTTTCAGAAAAGTGGTAATAAGAGGTTAAAATGTGGCAAAAAAAAATGGTGAAAGAGGAAAAAAGGGTCAAAAAGTATCAAAAATGAGTAAGTGCCAAAACGAAGTAATGGAAAGGGGTTAAAAAGTAGCAAAAATAGAGGAAAAGTGGCAAAAAAAAAGATAAAATAGTGGCACAAAGGAGATAAAAATGCAGGAAAGGTGTTTTAAAAGAGTTAAAGGATGACAGAAATTGGTTAATGAGGCAAAAGGGGGCATGACGTATGAAAACAGTGCAATAATTGACAGGAAAGTGGCTAAAAGGGGTTTAAGAGTGGCAAGATAGGAGAAAAGTGGCAAAAATGTATTTAACAGGTGGCAAAAATGGTTCAAATAGTAATGGAAGGTGGCAAAAATAGAGGAGAAGGGACAAAAACTGATAAAAGAGTGGCACAAAGGGGATAAAACATACAGGAAAAGTGGTTTGAAAGAGTTAAAGAATGGCAAAATTGGGTTAAAGTGGCAAAAAGAATCAAAAAGGGGTTAAAAGTGTCAGTTAATGTTGGTCCTGAATCACAACTGTGTAGGGCCCCATTCTCTGGGATTTTCAGGAGCCCGGCCAGTTCTGCTGTCAAGCCTTTTGGCTTGTGTCATGTTATAGATAACAGGGATAGATCTCACAGGGAATGCCTAAAAGTGTCCTGCATTTAAAAAAAAATATTGATACTAATACAATAATATGTTAATCAGACCAAATTATTGATTTAATTTTTGTTTATTTGAAAGTCTTGCTCCCAGAATCTCTGTCAAGACTAAATCTGGCCCCCGTGCAAATGTACTTGATGACCTCTGCCATATTTTATTCACACCAGAACATAAACAACATATCAGATGTTGAAACAAACATTTTACCATTTCATGAAAAATATATGGTCATTTTGAATCCACAGCAGAAATGCATCTCAAAAAAGTAGGGATGGGGCAACAAAATGCTGGAAAAGTAAGGTGTGTTAATGAGAAACAGCTGGAGGATTATTTTGCTAATTAATAATAACTTCTAAGATTAACTAGCTGAGGTGGAAAAAGTACCTGACTGTTGTACTCAAGTCCAAATACAGTTACTTTGGTTAAAATGTACTTAAGTAGAAGTAAAAGTACTATTCTATAGCTATAATCAAGTAAAAAGTAAGTCTTTTAACGTTTACTCAGAGTACTGAGTAACTATTTATGACCCCAAAGGGATTTTTGGTGAAATATGATCTTTCTTTAATTTGCAGTACCAACACAAACATAGGGATCTAACAAGGCTGTCTATTATTATAAGGTGTAACTTAAATGAAAGTGAAACACAACAAGATGAAATGTGATATCATTCTCTTGCTATTTGCTACTGACAGTCATGTGCTGTGGAAGTCAAACTTGAACCCATTCTCTTGTTGTTTGCAGAAAGCTTAGACTTCCTCATTATGGCTTTTAGTGTTTGTTTTTTATTCATTACTTTATGCTTTTTAAAGTGTAACTAAGCACAAAAATATATTCAAGTGAAAGTAAAAGTAGTGATTTTAAAAAGTACTTTAAAAGTACATGTACACAAAAAGCTACTCAATTACAGTTACTTAAGTAAATGTAATTAGTTACTTTCCACCACTGTTAAACTGGCAACTGTTAAGTAACATGAATGGGTATAAAAGGAACATTTTAGAGAGGCAGAGTCTCTCATAGGTAAAGGTGGGCAGTGGTTCTCCAATCTGCCAAAAATCCAAATCCAAAAATTGTTGAACGATTTCAGAAAAATTTCCTTAATGTAACTTTGCAGAGATTTGAAATTCCCCTCCACCTACAGGTGGCACTGCAGTAAAAACAGGCATGATTCTGTTCTGGAAATCACTTCATGGGCTCAGGAACACTTCCAGTAATCATCTGTCAATACAGCTTGCCATGCCATCCACAAACGCAACTCAAAGCTGCATAATGCAAAGAAGAGGCCATGTGTGACCTGGATCCAGAAATGGAAAACTGCTCTGAGCTTGTTGTCTGTACACAGTTCAAAAGCCTGCATCTCTGATGGTATGGGGTTGCATTAGTGCCTATGGCGTGGGCAGCTTACACATCTGGAAAGACACTATCAGTGCTGAAAAGTATAGGGGTTTAAGAGCAACGTATGCTCCCATTCAGACAATTGTACTTCAGGGAGGTGGCCCTCCGCTCTGCTAAGATGCTATAGCCAGACTTTTTCTGTTTTTAGCAATTTTAATGTATCCTGCGCCCTGTATAAGGGTCCAAAATGTGCAGTTTAAATTAACAGCTCAGCTTTTCTGCAGATGTGAGGGGATGTAAAAGTGCTGGTTTTTGAGGAGATGGAGATTTAAAATGCTTTAAAATCCTTTTTCCTTTTTTTTTTTTTTTTTATTTAAACTAATTAACTGATTCATTTTCGCCCTTCAGCCCAGTCAGTTGCGCGACTAAAAGCCATTGATCCATTTGAGAATGCTGCTCTTTATTGTTTGAATCATGTCCCATCAGTTAGGACAGTGCTTCTCGAAGTGTGGGCCGTGCCCCACTGGTGGGGAATGGAGACATGACAGATGGGGCGTGACACATGGGAGGAAATATTCAATTTAATGCGCCTTTCTTTCTTGACAATAAAGATCATTCACTTGAAACAAAATGCCTAACGCACACACAATAGCCTACAAGAAGCTGAAATTAAAAGAGCAATAAATTATTGAACAGCATAAGAAAGGCAACCAGGAGAAAAATCTAACTTGGAACTAAAGGGCAAAACTAATGATTGACGTCGGCATGTTAATTGCAGCAGAACAAAACAAACTTTCACACAACAAGGCAGCAGGCTACTGTGAGCAATATGGATAGATTTGTGACACGGACCACCAAGGTTGGCAAGCCAGCAGCATCACACACACACACACACACACAAGGCAGACGGGCCAAGTCAACCAAAAAGCCAACCAAAAGAAAATATGACAAGAGTTATCTAGGTTTTGGATTCACAGTAGCAGTGGTGGGGGCAGAGGAGAGATCCGTGTGTGTTCTGTGTCTGAAACCGTTAGCAGCAGACAGCATGAGGCCCAACAAATTAAGGAGACACCTGGAGACAACACACCCCAGTCACATCACCAAGCCACTGGATTTCTTTAAAAGAAAACTCACTGAGTATCGACAGCAGGAACAGCGCATGGTAAAAGCAACATCAGTTACCTGTCAGGCACAAATTTGGTGTTGGTTCAGTAAATCTAAAAATGTGTAATTTGTCAGGATTTTTTGGGGGGCGATCAAGCCAGGTGGGGCTTGAAGATTCCCCCTTGTTCAAAGCGGGAATGACCAAAAAAGTTTAAGAAGCACTGAGTTAGGAGGTGTTTTTTTTTTTTTTTTTACCTATACTGCAGTCAGCCAACAGGAGTAGCTCTTCTATGTACTGTCTTCTGTGTGCTTCATATACAGTCAATGCTAATGAACATAGTGGAACCAAAGTTATCCAAGATTAAGAGAAACTGTCAAATTGTCAGAATGGATTCCATCTAAAGGTATCAACATGGACAACATGCTCTTATCAGATTTTGAGCTGATTACTTTACAGTGGATGTCTTTCAGAATAACACTCCTCTTACCACTTTTTGCCTTTTCTGCTGTAGGGCATGATGTTACCATCCATGGCTTCCTAGGACAGGAAGTCCTCCTGCCATGCAACTGCACCAATGTCAATTTGACCAGGGGCTTTCGGTGGCAGAATGGCAATAAAATTGTTTTCCAATACGAGTCAAAATCCTCTAAAAGAGAGGTGGACAGAATCACAACCTTTGTGAAAGATGACAGAAATAACTGCTCTATTCTCCTGGCCAACATCACAGCGGAGGACCAGGGGAGCTACAGATGTTGCTTTTTTACACAAGACGAGGATGCCTACGAACGATTCTTTCTATCTCTAAAAATTTCTGGTGAGTTACTGATTACACACTCTCAGAGGGTTTTGTCCCTTAAATATACGGGTTAATTTTCGAGTATGTTATCTAACCACGTACAGTTTTATAATGTTGTCTTCATTCTCCAGCTAAATTCGATGTCTGCCAAAAGAAATTAAGTGACCAGAGATTCCAGTGTGATGTAGAAGGACTGTATGAAGGTGCTGAAATTCTGTGGCATTTGGATGGACGGCCTCTCACAAACTCATCCACAGTCAAAATTATTAACAATAGCACAAAGGACGCTCAGCTCCACCGATTTAAAAGTGAACTGAGGAGTAATTCCAACATAACTTCAAATCTTACATGCTCTGTCAGGACGGGAAACATGCCACTAAACATCACTGCACACTGTAAAGAGCCAGGTATTTTTCTGCAACTTCTACATAGCATATGTCTTCTTTGCACCAACATTATAGCTAAAGTAACAGTTATCATACAACACATTTTTACAATTGTGACATCAAATTTTTAAAGAAATGTCCTTTAATTTATACAATGTCTCTTTCTATCTGCAGAAAGACGAACCAATCCCCCAGAACAAAGAAATGACCGGAAATACTTCCTAACAATTCCTTTCTTTCTGGTGCTCATCCTCTTGGCTGCTATTGCTTTCAAATACTCAAGGTAAGTTTTATAGATTTTTGCAGGTTTTAGCTAATAAAAAGACTTCAGTTGTTGATGCTCTAACAATCCGTTCCACACAAAAAGAATCCAAAGTCCCACCCAATAAAAGTTTAACTCTTTATTTCAACAAAGGTTACATTAAAAACATAAAAACATGATGAAAACATTATTTTGAGTTATGAGAAAAGAGCAAAGAAAAGAGGTCAAAACCCAAGACTAAAAGCAGTGAAGCTGCTGAGAAGACAATCTAGGACCCTTTGACTATCAGCATCCAATAGGCCAGTGTTTCTCAACCATTTTCCCTTGGAGCACCCCCCGCCATCAGACATCAACACAGATTGTAATTGTTTCGCTGAGAAACCCCTAAGAAAGGCATATGCATGCTTTTTATTTATCAAAATATCTTTGTATAAACTACTTAATAATGTTTTATCGCGGTTTTAGTCAATACTTGCACATCTAAGCCTCGTGCCCTGCCTAAGATCTTTGGCACCCCTCCTAGAGGTGCCTGGACCTCAAGTTGGGAATTACTGGTCTAAAATACTTTTTTTTTTTTAATGTATTGAATTACTTTTTGTTTAAAATCTTCTGGTCTTTGAAAAATAAACAAATAAAACTCGCCTTTGTTAAAAAAATACTTCTATTGCAACATTCTTGAGTTCTTCACAATGGAGGGATTGAATTTAAATACTTACTACAGTAGTAAAAGATTCATCTCTATGAATGTTTTACTCTTCCTTGATTTCACTGAACAACTAAAGTAATCAAAGAAGGCTTGGTGCTCATTTTAAAGAATAAAACAGCCAGTCATTCTTAGTGCTCGCAACTTCCCTCATGGTGCAAAAACAACAACAATCCATCAGAAACATGAACAATGGAATCCCAGAGAGATCGCTGTAAATCAGGCAACAACTAAACACATCTTAACACATTTAAAACACATATAAACACTGCCTAAGGGCATCATGGGAAAACTCAACTCAACATATCCCCTGATTTGAAATGACCAATGTTATCCACCGCCCTCAGACAACAGTTAGCTATTCCTGACTGTTTGAAAAGCTCTAATATGGAACTGTGTACCACAGGGTCATTGATAGTTCATTAGTACTGTAGTAGTTTGTGTATTAATATACAGAATGGAACAAAGTAAAGAACAATATCAGGTTTTGTTATGCGGATGATCTTGGAAGATTGTTTTCTATTACATACATTTTTCTTGTTCAGGAAAAATGTCTTGTGTTTTTTACAAATATAGTTAAATTTAAACATAGATTTATTTATGTAAACTAGAAACTTATTTTTTAATCGTTGATATCACAGATTGAATGAAGTAAAATGTACTTTTGCTTTGATTTACTTTTGTCAGTGTAGTTGAGTAAGCACTGGCTTTGAAAATGACCTTTACAGGAACTGAAATTAAAGGCTCTGAAGATTGTTCCTCAAATTACAGCCAAGATTAAAAAACAAAACATAACAATAAAGTAATTAACAGATTTGTGCCCAGTCCTGGTGAAATTTAAACTACTGGATTTCCAGCTGCACTTTTACCCAGGTATCTTTGTGCACAGATCAATAAATTTGATTATGACAGTGTGTTAGTGCCACTAATGAAAATATGAGGATCTGTTAGTTTTCGAGTTTAACAAGTCATAAATTAACAAGAAAAGAAAACATGAACTTTTCAAGTTTAGAAAGTCATAAATTTACATAACTTGACTCACCTGATAGGCTGTTTTATATTTTACATGAAAATAATTCATATTCAGCTGACAAACCTCCCATACAAAGTGTTTGAGAATGGCAGACTTTACAAAAAATTCTTAGATGGTGGTTGGAGAAACATTCTGTCACTTTCCTTAAAGGCCATTCAGAGTGACAAGACAAAATGAGGTTGTAAACATGCAGAGCTCCAATGCTAACCTGAGCTACAGGCTGCTGCTGCCTTTGAATGGCAGATCTTCCTGGTGAATAAGTTCATACGATCAGGTGACTTGGAGAAACATCTTCTCTGTTTTACTCTTGTTTTATTAATAAAGACGTGGATGAGACCTGATTAAACTGACACTTTTCTAAAGCTACATCCAAGCCAATCACTGCCGTGGCGGCAGGCGCTATCTACACCGGCTAACAGTGCAGCTAAACCCCATCCATAATGATGAAAAATCATGCTGAAGTAGGTTGGTGGTAACTGGACAAAGCCAGTAGAATTCCCTGACTCCACGCCTGTCATCAGGCAAGTCCATCTTAAAGCCCCAATCCACAACATTTGTGCTAAACCAAACACAGTTCAGGCCAATCAGCATCATTTAAGGTGAACAAGGCGGTAACTACAGGCCGGGTTTAGATGTACTGTGAGCCATCAGCTATAGCTTCTGCTCAGTGTCACTGTTAGCTCAGATGTAGCTATGGTATAGCAGCAGTTTTCTCAGAACTGGACCACATTTCATATTTCTAATTGGTCAGTACAATTCAGATGACAGATTCAATTTTAAAAAAAAACTTTATTCAGCCCCAGGGGGGGAATTCAAAGCACTTAGAGCAGAAGTCGAACAAAAATTCACAATTGTAAATATAAAAATATGTTGAGTGGTCACCAGAGTTACTCCATGATTGTACAAATGAAAACTAAAACCTTTTATGAACTGAAACTATTTAAAATTGTAAATAATGTTGCTTTGCCTCTCAAGGCCTTTGAAATTATCTAACTGTGTAATTGAATATTTGTGCATGAACTTCACTTACTGCATGCTGAGTAGATAAGCATCTTCATGTGCTTCTGTTGTTGAACCTGTTTCATTGAAACTCTCCAGTGAAACCAGAGTTGCACAATACATTTTTGGAAGCTGCTTGCCAAGCTTGCAGCCATTACATTGTTATTTAGTTTCTGGAAATCTGTTTCTGCCTCCTACTGAAGCTCAATTGTCCTCCATATGTTTTTAGGCCTCCACAGAAGAGAGAAATCTTACTGACTCAAGATCCTACTCCTGAAAATGTGACATTATTTTCACATATTGTCTAGTGTGACAATATGAAGCATTTTCCACCAGACAAGAGTCTGTCATGAGTGCCTGCATGCTAAGGGGCAATTTGCAGGCATGTTGTGTCTTGCATTCATTCCACTAATGGGATTTTTTTGTTTCTCTGTGACATTTTGTGAGTTTTAAATGTTCAGGTGCTTACTCCTCAAACTCAAGGGCTGCTGAGTGTTGCCTTCTGTGATATGAAGGTGAGATGATCGGTTTGAGGGTGATCATTTTCACTGTAAGAGCAAACAAAATAGGAGTTCTTATCCCTGACTAGGCAGCGGCAGTGATGCAAAAAACAGCTTTTAATGTTATCAATATTGTTTCATAAATGCAAATACAGCATAAATGCAGCGTATTCCACTGAAAGTTTAAATGTAGCTTGATGTTAAAGCTGTGAGCCGATTTTAGCACCCGTATGAAACACACTAAAATTCATACTGGTGACACTGTCATTGTCATTACATTGATGATTTCTTGATATTCTTATTTTCTGTCACTTGCTGAAAGGTGTCAGGCATGTACGGTAGCCTGGAAGTGCAATACAATTTTACAAAGTCTGAAACACTTTTACAGAGCTTAAAACAAATTTACATTAATAAACACATATTTACATTTCATAACACAAATCTTTTTATCAAACGCTTAAACAAATGACAAATCAAATTTACAAAAAATCTGATCCAAATTATTATCCAAATTTTAAGTGCAAAGTCTGAAACACTTCTACTAAACTTTAAACAGTTTAACAAAGTCTGATACAAAACTGCAAAGTCTGAAACCTTTAAACAAAACTTCAGACAGATTTACAAAGTCTGGTTCAAAAATATAAAGTCTGAAACGCTTTTTAAAAACATGAAAAGACATCACAAAGTCAGATTTAAAATTGACAAAGTCTGAAACACTTTCAGAAAACTTGAAACTTGGGCCACTTCAGGTGTTTTTTACATTACCTCTCATTGTTGTTAAACTAGTTTCAGAAGTTGCTAAAGTGTTTATACAATTTGTTCATTTTTTTTTTCTTTTTTTTTCTCAAAATTTTAGTGTTTGGTCATTTGTTTTGTAAAATGTAAATTTTACATTTTGAATGCACTTTTTTGGATTTAAAATATGCCTTTAAAAATGTCATAATGTTTTTGTTAGGTGTTTCGAACTTTGTTTTGTATATATTTTTAATTTGTTTCACATTTTGTAAAGCGGTTTCACACTTTTAAATTTTATTTTGGACCATGTAAATTTGTTCAATTATTTGTAAAAGTGTATTGCTCATATAGATTTGTTTTATGAAATTTTAAAAATGTTCTGGTTTATGTAAATTTGTGTAAAGTGTTTCAGACTTTGTAACTTGGCATTGCACTTCCAGGCCACCGTATGCATGGCTATCACACCACACCACTGAAACAGCCTTTGTTTGTATTTTTATTTACAAGATTAACTTCATGTTAAAATCAGCAGGATGAGATTCCTTGTCAGAAAATACTTCTCTTGTACAGAAAAAGGAAAGACACAGTGGTTGCCAAACACTTAAAGTTTGTCACAGATTTAAGGAATTTTATTGGCAGGCTACTTTTATAGAAATAGGAGGAGATCTTCCAAATAAGGAAATGTTTGTCTACCTTTTGTTATTTAGCTTGTGTTTAAGACTACAGCTGTTGCATTAACTTCGAGATATCATGCAACTTTTCCAAGCTGTTGTCTTGACGTTGACATTTTTATTACACAATACTCTGTACTCTCCATGCATATTAATGTGAAGTCTGTGGAACTTTGTCTTAAAGAAATTACTGTGATTTACTTGGTTGAGATTCTGAGTGTAGGCAATATCTTGCAAATGTGACATGTTTTTCATTTTTGTGTGTTTTTTAATTGATTTATGATGTCTGTTTCACTTTTGTTCATTGAAAGGTCGATGGCACGGACTGTAATGAAAGCATGTTTATACACACTCCACATTTGGTGGGACAAAGTTCCTGCAGGACAGCTATCACCGCAGCCCTCCGCTGACCTGCGCTCATGGCACACCGGATAGACGGAAACCTCTCTCAGTTATCTTTAATAAAACACAATCTTGTGATGTCTCGTGTGGATAAGAACTGAGTTCGACTTTTCTGTGGCTCTCACTGAAAGACGCTGATTGTCGGAAAGCTTTTTTTGTAAATATACTTCTTTCTTTTGCCCCTGCCTCTCAAACATTGTTCATGTGGAATACTCATGTTGTATAAAGGGTGGTTGGTGCCTGATTGTGAATGAAGCCACACTGAGGACATATCTGTAACGAAAAAATAAATAAATCAAAGTTCATATATTGTATTTTTATGATATTTCAGCAGTAGTAAAGTCGTGTTTTATCACTCATTTCCACAGGTTGTTTTATGAAAGTGTGGCCATAACAGAAATGTGACATTTAAAATCACCTACAAACTGAAGAATAGCAAACATATTTATGAAAAATCATAAATGTTTTGTATGTTTTGAATTATGCCTTAAAACCGTTCAAAGTATCACTTCTCTTGTGGGTTCTCAGTTTCATTTCACCAGTAAAGTTAAATTAAAAAAAACATCAGCCCTAAGGATTCTTGTCTGTTCAGCCCATCCAGATCTTCAACCAAAGGAATTTTTTTTATCAAGACTTCCTTCTGTGCCTTTAATGTTCCTCATTGTCTCTTGCTAGATTTAAAAAACCCCACGTAAACAATAACAAGGTATGTGATTGGCAAAGGGTCAAAATCAAGCAAAACTCCCCACCCACACACTGATACTCACACCCACACACACACACATTACAGATGGACAGATGGAACTGGATGAACTGCCAAGGAGTCAGATTTCTCCACGGTGATTAAAAAGTGAAAGTAAAATGGAGGGTTAAGAGGAAGAGCTGGAGCGGTTGTCTGAGTTATACATCATAAGAAATGGATGCACATAAAGAGGAAATGACCTTGAACTCTGACCTTCAAAATGTAATCAGTTCACTAAGTCACAGTAGATATTTGTGCAAAGTTTGAAGAGAACCCATCAAAGCACATTTGAGACACTGGTTTTAAAACAAGGGAAATACATGAGGTCCAGTGATGTTGACCTTTAACCTCCAAGATATGATCAGTTCATCCTTGAGTATGAGTGGATGATGTTTGAAGAAAGCACAGGGCTGACATGAGTCCTAATGACCCTTTTACATCAGGGGTGTCCAAACTTTTTCCACTGAGGGCCACATACAGAACTATAAAAGGATGATGGCCCACTTTCATTTACCTTGCCTTGAGGATATTAAAGTTAGAAAGGGTTAAATAAAAGCTGAAATGCTGATCTATTGTCTCACATTCATCTTTTGATGTCAGACCCAAATGTTTTAAGTCTACAGCACAAATAAAGTAATTGGGCCCACCGTTCCAATGCTTTTGTAGATAGACTGGTTCCAAATGCTGAGGCTTAACATTTATTCATCCATACATTTTCTATACCGCTTATACCATTGGTGGTCACAGGGGGCTGGAGCCTATCCCAGCTATCATTGGGTTAGAGGTAGGGTACACCCTGGACTGGTTGCCAGTCAATCGCAGGGATGACATACTGCATAGAGACCGACAACCAGGCACAATCACACACACACCTACTTCCAATTTAGAGTCCCCAGCTAACCTAACCAGCATGTCTATTGGTGGTGGGAGGAAGCCGGAGTACTTGTCCACATGTGCACGGGGGTAGATCATGCAAACTCTGCACAGAAAGGCCCTGACTGGAAAGTGAATCAAGAACCTTCTTGCTGTGAGAGAACAGTGCTAACCCCTGTGCTGCCGTGCAGGCCTAACAAAACAGATCAATCAATCCAAAGATAAACCCTATTAGTGCAAAGCGTTTTCATAAAGTGACCAGGATAGAATATTGAAATACAGGAAGGCAATAGTTACAGCATGACCAAGACGTAAATAGCAACACAATGGATTTCCTAAAATGCAACAAGATAAAAGAGTAATGAAAATTCATCAGTAGCATTATGGGCTAACAGGAGTCAGTAGCTACATTTCAAAATGACCAAGATACAACAGCAGCATCATAAAATCATTAAACTATAATGACTGCATGACTGAGTGACCAGAACATAACAACTACATTATAAAGTGACCAAGATATTACTGCAGATTTCATGCTCTGCAGGAGAAATCCAGTTTTTAACACCGTGGGTGAAACTTCCATAATTTGTAACATCCTTTAAATAGTGTGGAAGTGGAGGGGGTATTTGATGTACTCAGGTGATCCCTGTTTCACTAACACCAAAACAAGTAATGAAAACTTTTCATAGGAACTGTGTTTATAGACAACCAGGGCCGTCTCTGACCAAAGAGAGGCAGATTTTTGTATGAGGCCCTCTACACCATCTTTTTAAATTCTCATAAATCTGCAGTCCTCTTTCTCTTTCATGTGGTCAGTTTTCTATGGCGTCTGGATCCTGGTGATGTCTGGATATAATGTCTTGACTCTCTTGTGATGTAAATCTTTAATTTTTGTTTGGATTATGTATTCTTCTGCATGTCTTTAAAGCACTTTGTATGACCTTGTTTTTAGTCTGACATGAAGGCCAACCAGCTTCTCATCTCATCTTAAATCTCATGTTTTTGGCTTGCTCAGTCACCCTTAACAGAAACCAAAACTAACCTGGAACCATCTGGAGACTAGAGACAGACTTTCAAGATGGGTCAAGAGGAAACATCTGATTATCATTACCCAGGAGGAGGATGCTTATCTGAAAGTAAAAGAGAAAATAATTTGACCTGACATACTATATTCACAGCTAATCCTTCTTTTGTCTGAGGTAATTGACGAGTTATCACTATTGTCACTGATGCTTTTACTGTAAATATTGTCTGTCAGGTGAACAAGATGCAGTAGGTCTTGCATCATCGCAGTCCCACAGTGGAATGCTGCTGTCTCGGAAAATACTTCAGACACAATGAGACTTGTTTGTGCAGCATGGAAAACTACTCTGATGTTTCGCAAAAGGAAATGTTGTGAAAGAGGAACGGATTACAGCGAGTACTCGGTATCATTATAACAAGATTTTTTTGTGGTTTGTATGACCTGTACCCATATCCGATTGCTTTAGCATAGCATCACTTTTACTAGAACTGGACCACATTTCTGTATGAAATAAAGAATAAAAACAACACTTACGTGAAAGATGTTTTCGCTCTTCTGCCGACCTGCTTTGGCATGACTATGTGATAGTTATGGGGAAAAAGGGTTAGTTGTTGTGTGGCAGTTTTTTCAGAACAAGGCCAGAGAGCAATACTGAAAGCTTTTTTTGTGACAGAGAAGATGTTTTGGCTCTTTCCTGGTCTCCTTGGGTATGGGTTTGCGATCGTTTTGGGTGGGGCTTGCCAGAGTATGCAACAGCTGCTGCCCCAGTAGCTGTTAGCTTAGATGTAGCCGTTGGAAAGCGGCAGTTTAATCAGAACTGGACCACATTTCTTAAAGCTTGTCTTGGCAGAGAAGATGTTTTTGCACATCCCTGTGTATGTAGAAAAACATCTTGTGCTTCATGAAAAGCTTCAACTGTTGTTGTTATTCTTTAATACAGAAACTTGTACCTGTTCCAGTAAAACTGACGCTATGCTAAAGCTACATCTGAGCTAATCACCGCACTGGCCATTACAAAGGGCTTTGAATACAACTAAATCCTGCCCATGGTGCATCTCTGTATGTATGGCTCTGAAAGTATGGTCCCTCAGTCAGTAAGGCAAGCAGGCAGACAGATACATATGCACCCATGAGGGCTGACCCTGCTGGTCAGCCAAAGGGATAAAAATCTACTGGACATTCCACTGGTGGCTGCCAAAAACCATCTAGGAAGTGATTATCACAGGAAAAGGCACACACAGACAATAGAAACAATAAACATTCAGGAAAAGGAAAGATTACTGCATTGTTCAGTCATTTCAGTTCACTTCCTTTTGGGACAATGGATTAACTATTTAACTCCTCATAGGCCTGATTTTAGTTTCAGGAATAGATGACTTGTGAACAAGAGTACTCCCTATCTGTTCATTTTTTTTTTTTTTTTTTTTGTTTTGCTGTTTTATTTTATTCTGTTTTATTGGTTTTAAGTTAGTTGTCTTTTATGTCTAACATAAATAACTTTGTAAGACTGGTGACAGACACAGTTTACCATTATGTTTGCCAAATCTCAATAAAAAGACAATTTAAAAAAGAATATGCAGATTATCAGCTAAGCCAGCATGAATTGTTAAAACTTGAATGTTACTCTGACATGGGTTTCTCAGTAATTGGCAGACCAGCTGTTGAACACTTGTGTTTGATAAGCAGATAAAATTAGATTTTTTTTTTCTTCTCCCTGCTGCTTTCTTGACATGGAATGTGATGGAGTTGTGACCTATTTCTTGGTTTAAAAAAAAAAAATTAGAACTTTACCATGACCATAACAAATAAAAATGAAACTAACCCCTTAAAGCCTGTTGTATCATGTTTGATACATACTTTTATGATACCTCTATCTCATCAATAGGATCAATAAAATTACAAAAAAAATCTGAATACAATCTGATAAATGATAAAAATGCCCTCAAGTGGATTATCAGTTACCAAAAACACCTAATGTATCAAATGAGATACAAAAAAATATATATGTTAAAGATGAGAATTTTCTGGCTATAATTTGTGTTCTCAGGCTTTAATGGGTTAACTCAAAATAAATTTAACTCATGTCAAAGGCCCTGTTCCTAATATTAAATCAACACCAGGGTCAGCAAATGAAGAGGCCCCTGACAGCACACACTGCAAGAATCATGCATTTTATCTTCCCTAATTTGGAAAGTGTGCCAAAACATGTCAAATTATGTTTTTAAAGGCCAACAAAGCCATTTCGTGAAAATATGGGCATTTTAATTGTTGAAGAGATTGCTTTGGAGATTTTTTTGTAAATTCTATTAAAACACAAATCTCTCAGCAGCCATTGGGGCATCAGACGTTTCTTTTATCACTAGCACGTTGTGACTGGACTAACTTTGGATTTTTCTCATTTTGAAAGGGTGTATCGATGACAAAAATAGGTTGAGAAACGCTGGGATACCCACACTTTTACTGCTTACCTGCAGATGGCAGCACATAGTGTCAGCAGCAGCTCCACCGTACGTCATTACGTATGACGTGTGTGGAAAAAACAGGAAGTGACAGAGGCGGATAAGTGGCTAGCTTAGGGCTAGCGACCAGAAATGGTTATGTTTATGAACATTTTAATGAATTTCTTAACAAGCTGGCACAAATTGGACAATTTATCCGCGGTAAGACAAATCAGACTAACAAGCATGCAACTGTCAGCTTTATTTTGGAAAAAATGTGAATGTAAAAACATTTCCTAGCTCCCTGCTTCTGTGATGAATTAGAAATGTCTCACTGGATAATCATATATATCGGTTTTAAACGTCTAGGTGTTAAAGTATAATTTGAAACGCTAATAATATTTTACTACGAATGTACATGTTAGTTAACAGTGCCTGTTCACTAAAAATCTGACGATGTTGACGATCTTTTAACAAAAACAGTGATCTCATGTACAGAAACACTGGAAGTGCACTGATTTGCCCCTTGAGTTTTAGTTTAAGATAATCTGTAAAAGTTTTAAATCACGGCTCAGGTATGTTAAGAAAAAGCAAATATTTTATTAGAAGTATTTCATGTCATAAAGTACCGCGGATTTTGACCTTTACAGTATTGGAAAGTTGTAGATACAGAGCCGTGAAAACAGGATCATCAAACCAATTTTTATATTTCACAAAGACAACCCAAGTAAATAGAAAATTCAGTGTTTGAATGATTATTTAATTTTTAAGGTGGGGGGGCATGAACTGCCGTTGAAGGTCACAGCAGCATCTCAGTTGGGTTTAAGTCTGGACCCTGACTTGGCCACTCCAAAACCTTAACTTTGTTTATTTTGAGCCATTCAGAGGTGGACTTGCTGATATATTTCAGGTCATTGTGCTGCTGCATAACCCAATAGCGCTTGAGCTTGAGGTCATGAACTGATGGCTGGACGTTGGCCTTCAGGATTTTCTGGTAGACAGCAGAATTCATGCTTCCATCAATCACAGCAAGTGGTCCAGGTCCTGAAGCAGCAAAGCAGCCCCAGACCATCACACTGCCGCCACCATGTTTAACTGTTGGCATGATGTTCTTTTTATCAAATGCTGAGTCATTTTTTACACCAGATGGGGCCGCACACCTTCCAAAAAGTTCAACTTTTGTCTCGTCAGTCCACAGAATATTTCTCCAAAAGTCTTGGGGATCATCAAGATGTTTTTTGGAAAATATGAGACGAGCCTTTGTGTTCTTGTTTGTCAGCAGTGGTTCTGGCCTTGGAACTCTCCAATGGATGCCATTTTTGCCCAGTGTTTTTCTTATGGTTGAGTCATGAACTCTGACCTTAACTGAGGACAGTGAGGCCTGCAGGTCTTCGGGTATCATTCTGGGTTCTTTTGTGACCTCCTGGATGAGTCGTCATTGCACTTTTGGAGTCATTTTGGTTGGCGGACTACTCCTGGGAAGGTTAACCAATGTTCCCAGTTTTCTCCATTTGTGGATAATGGCTCTGACCATGGTTTGCTGGAGTCTCAAAGCCTTAGAAATGGCTTTGTAAACTTTTCCAGACTGATAGATTTTAATCACTTTGTTTTTTCATTTGTTCTTGAATTTCTTTGGATCGTGGCATGATGTGTTTCTTTTTGAGATTTTTGTAGCCTACTTCACTTTGTCTGTCAGTTTCTATTTAAGTGATTTCTTGATTCAACAAATCTGGCAGTAATCAGGCCTGGGTGTGGCCAGTGAAATTGAACTCAGCTTTCCAAAAACTGTGGTTAATCACAGTGAACTCATGATTTAACAAGGGGGGCAATTACTTTTTCACATAGGGCCAGAATGGTTTGGATTTTTCCCTCCTTAAAAAAAATTACCTTAAATAATCATTCAAACACTGCATTTTCTATTTACTTGGGTTGTCTTTGTGAAATATAAAAATTGGTTTGATGATCCAGAACATTTGAGTGTCATAAATATGCAAAAACATCAGAAGTCAGAAAGGGGGCAAATACTTTTTCACAGCACTGTAGATTTGTTTGGATGTGCCAAAATGTTTCAAAGTTAAGGGATGAGAAGCAAATGATCAACTGCTTTTTCCTAGCAACAGGGCTGAGTCCAGACACCCTCCTGAGGAATCTCATTTCAACCACTTGAACTTGCAGTCTCACTCTTTTGGTCATTACCCAGAGTTCATGACCATATGTGAGGGTGGGAAGTGGGAACGAAATTGAGGGCTTTGCCTCCCATCTCAGCTCTCTCTTCACCCCGATGGTCCAGTACAACATCTGCAGTACTACTGACGCCGCACAAATCCATCTGTTGATCTCACAGTCCATTCTCATGCTCACTCATGAACAAGACTGTGAGATACTTCACTTTAGGCTAGGACCAGCAGAGAACCATGGCCTCAGACTTAGAGGTGCTGAACCTCATCCTGTCTCGGCAAACAAACTGCCCCAGTGCCTGCTGGAGGGCCCCGGCAGAAGAATCCAACAGAACTACGTGAGACAGAATCCTCATTGTTCTTCTTGTATCCGAGACCCTAGAGTCAGTGTCACTTGAAATCGTGGCATAAAATGAGGCACACACTCAAAATGCTACTTTTTTTTTTTTCATTTTCATTATCAAAGACCTGAAATAAAAGAATCATATTTTTTCATGAATTGCCTTCAATGTTATGCCTTTGTAAGAGCTGAAAACCATCAAATAAATTGTGATTAAAATCACATCATGAACACAGTATTATGACATGCATAATATCAAAAATAGAATGTATTGTTTCATGCCTGATTTTAAACTGTATTTTTCATTGTAGTGTGGAACGCAGCTGTAAAAAGAATCAACAATGGGCCAAAGAAGGAGAACAGCAACTGTGAACACGCCTTTTCAGAGAGTCGCTGGAGCTCTTGGGGAAGTTTCCAGAGTCCCCCGTAGGAAGCACAACATCTGCATGGTGTCTGACTTCTTCTATCCAAATATGGGAGGAGTAGAAAGTCACATTTACCAGCTATCCCAGTGCTTGATTGAGAAGGGACACAAGGTGGTGATTGTCACCCATGCCTATGGCAGAAGAAAGGGTGTCAGGTACCTGACCAATGGACTGAAGGTCTACTACCTCCCCCTGCAAGTAATGTACAACCAGTCCACAGCCACTACCTGCTTCCACAGTCTCCCACTCCTGCGTTGTGTGTTTGTAAGGGAACGCATCTCTGTGGTGCACGCACACAGCTCATTCTCTGCTATGGCCCATGATGCATTGTTTCACGCCAAGACCATGGGCCTCAACACAGTAAGTAACTTAACATGCACTACATCTGATTAGAGTATGATGTTTTATACTGTTAATGACAAAAACTAAATATTCACAGGTGTTCACTGACCACTCTCTCTTTGGCTTTGCTGATGTGAGCTCTGTGCTGACCAACAAGCTTCTGACTGTGTCGCTGTGTGATACCACTCACATCGTGTGCGTTTCCTACACAAGTAAGGAAAACACAGTGCTCCGTGCCACACTCAACCCAGAGATCGTTTCAGTTATTCCCAACGCTGTTGACCCGACAGACTTCACCCCTGATCCATCCCAGCGCCAAGAAGACAACATCACTATTGTTGTGATCAGCCGCCTTGTCTACCGTAAAGGTAAAAGATCAGGATCTTTAGTTTGGCATTTTGCTTTGCTTTTTCCCCCTCTGTTTTCCCCCCTTCTGTTAGCTAATCCACGTTTTATTATTTTATTAAAGTATTTTATTGGAATGGTGAAAAAGACACTGCAGCTTTTTTGAAGGTGCAAAGTTCGAGTCTTCAGGGGTACTGGTGGCCTGGTGGTTTGTAAGCATCCCCCATTTACAGGTGCATCTCGATAAATTAGAATTTAATGGAAAAAGCAGATTCAAAAACTTAGTGGAACTTCACAAAGAGATGATTGAGGCTGGAGCCAGTGGACCAAGAGCCACCACACACAAATGGGTCTAATAAAAGTGTTGTGTTGTTTGAGTCGAACCACTCCTGAACCTCTGATGTCATAAGCACCTCACCTGGGCTAAGGAGAAAAGAAACTAAACCATCGCTCAGTGGTCCAAAGTCATGTTTTTGGATAAAAGTACACTTTGCATTTCATTTAAAAATCAACATCCCAGAGTCTGGAGGAAGATCAGAGAGGCACAGAATCCAAGGTGCTTGAAGTCCAGTGTTTTCAGTTTCCACAGTCAGTGATGGTTTGAGGTGCCATATCATCTGCTGCTGTTGGTCCACTGTGCTTCATCAAGTCCAGAGTTAACGCTTCAGCCTTCTACCAGGAGATTTTAGAGCCCTTCATGTTTCCAGACACAGAGAAGCACTCTGGAGATTCTGATTTAGTTTTCCAGCAGGACTTGGCACCTTCCCACAGTGAAACCAAAACTACCAGACACTAGTTTGCTGACCATGGTGTTACTGTGTTTGATTGGTCAGCCAACAAGAGGAATATGAGAGACACCAGACTCAACAATACAGACAAGCTAAAGGCTGCTGAACGATTTGGGAAAATCATCTAATTGCAACCCCCCCAGCCCCCGAAATTGAAATTGCAATTCAATATGCGATTTTTTTTTTTATATTATTTTTATATTTAATAAGAAAAACATACAAAAAAACATATGATTTTTGTAGGCTATTCTAAAAAAAATTGCCTGTGGATGTTTGCTTGATCTGTAATGCATAAGGCTGCTGCAAAAACAAAAAAAAAAAAGAAAATTTAACTGCTATTTTGACACAAATTTCAGGTAAAGAAATATGTCACCTTGTGTGATTTGAAAATTGCAGCAGGCCATATTGCTATTTAATCTAATCTTCAATTAATTGCCCAGCCCTATTATTAACCCTTTTTATGACCGATGTGTTATTATCTCATATTTTGAGATAGTGATTTTTTTTTTTTATCTTTATGAGCAGTAATCAGCCACAGTCATCAAGATTTGAACAAAATATCCCTTGGAAATATTTAACTGTATGTTCAATGAATCCTGATTATGTGCAAGTTTACTTTTGAAATAAAATTATGGGGGAAAAAATGAACTTCTATTGTAGTGAGAAACACCTGTACAGAGGCTGTTGTCCTCAAAGCAGACAGCCTGGGTTCAAATCCTTTCCTCTTTTCCTGCACGTCATTTCCTACTCTTAAAAAGGGTTAAAGCCTCTGTGGTGGCCAAAAAGGGCGACTGGCCTGCAACTGCAGATATGATTTACATTAAAAAAAAACTTTCAGCAAGTCGGTAACAATGCAAAAATGAAACCACTGGCAAAAGTTTAAAACAGATGCAACATACACACAGTGCAAGTAGAGAAAAAGGTGAATGACTGACTTAAGTTTAGATATAGACATGCTATAAATATATAAATGCTGCAAAGTCAAAGAGGCCTGCAGCGCCCCTTATCAGCTGTCACTTGATTCAAGTACACCTGTCCTGTGGGTGGTCTGATGGCTGCAGAGGCAGATTCAGGATCCACATACTTTGGTGCAGTCTGAACAGGGGAATGTGTTTGGGGTTGGTTGTAGTTGTGTCTGTTTCTTTCTCTCTTCTTGAGCTGATGAAGCTCCATCTCTGTGGCATTGTGGGGATCTGTTTTATACAGGCAGTCCAATTCTGTCCTAATGGTTCCAAGTGTCAGTGAAGTGCAATGCTTTCCCAGTTGATAGAACCCCTGCTGGAGCACTTCAGTCGGCTGGATTTGTAGCATTTGTTTCTGTTTTTACTAGGCAGTGTTCATGTTTTTGCATTGTGTTGGATAGTAAATACAGTTACTTTGGTTTTTTGCTGTGTCTTTTCAGTCAGAGACTTTTTTTTTTGCATTTGTTTTGAACTTTTACAGGTGTATTTGTTTTGCATTGTCTCCTGGTTTGCTGTGTGTAACACCTAATTTAAATAATTTCAGCTGTTGCAGGCTGGTTGTCCTTTTCAGCCACTTTGGCGAATGTTACAGTATATGTGGTAATTGTATGAAAAACATGAGGTGAGATGAGCTTCAGATGAATATTTGATGATAGCACCCTATCTGTAAAAGTAAAGTAGATATGTGTAAAGAATTATTTATGCAATCAAACCAATATATTTACAGTTTTTTCTCCTATTAAGGAATTGATCTTCTTGGTGGAATCATCCCAGAGCTCTGCCTCAAACATCCAGATCTTCATTTCCTTATTGGTGGAGAGGGACCTAAGAGAATTGTGCTGGAAGAAGTGAGAGAGAAATACCAACTTCATGACAGGTACAAGCTTCATGCTCATATCCTCAGAATAAGTTATGATAAAAATATGACTTTAAGTGCTTGGTGGACATTTTCTCAGTAATCACATCTTGTCATAAAGGGTCAGAGTATACTTGAAAATCCCTAAAATGTTGCCAACCTACACAAGGCATGTTGTGTTCACAAAATGACCCACAGAGTCACCACTATGATGGATTTATTTGGTTTGGTCTAATAACAAAGCTGAGCTGACAGAAGACACACTTGCGTGCATGTTTGTGAATAAACAGAGCAACAGTGGCATCTACTGATCTCTGAAAGCTATAGCAGGTCTTTCAGTAAGAAATAAGGCTTGTTTTCCTCCAGTAGACCTTCCTAGAATATAAAACCTTATCTCTTTTACTAAAACATCAATATGTCTTTTATATCCAATCACAATTTGGCCACTGAAGGAAGTCCTTCCCTTAGTTAGCACTTCTTTACAGGATTATTACCAATATAACTTTATTGCTAATCCAAGTACCACAGAACCAAGTGTTGTGATTTTGTCCACATATGGTTCAAGCTTGACAAAGTGTAATGAAACAGTCTTTGGTCATCCATCCATTTTAACATGCATTGAATCTCACCACAATGTTTTATATTTGGAGACTTTAGTTTTTTAATGAAGCTTTAATTGAATTGTTGGCCATTTGTTAATGTTCAATAGTTCAGTATGGGTTGTAAAAACAGGTTTTATTTGATGTTGCATATTATCAGAGTGATTTGACCTTTTTTTTTTTTTTGCAGGGTTCGTCTGCTGGGAGCATTAGAGCATAAAGATGTACGCGGAGTTCTGGTGCAAGGTCACATCTTCCTCAACACGTCTCTGACTGAAGCTTTCTGCATGGCTATCGTGGAGGGAGCAAGCTGTGGACTCCAGGTATGCTACCCTTTAAAGACCAGTTTGGGAAAAATAGAATGTTTTTTATTGGAAAACATCAGCCTTAACATACACTATATGGAAAAACATGTAACCATTACACCAACAGGGACTGTAATGACATTGTATTTAGATACATGTATTTTAATATGGAGTTGGCCTCCTTTTGCAGCTATAACAGCCTCCACTCTTCTTGTAAGGCTTTCCACAAGATTTTGGAGTGATTCTGTGGGAATTTCTGCCCATTCATTCAGTAGAGCATTTATGAGGTCAGATGTTGGACTAGAAGGCCTGGCTTACACCACTCCAGCTGACACTTGGCATTGGACTTAAGGGAAGTGAGGCTTGCATGGGCATAGCACGGGGGGGAAAGGATACCCTGGCCCATAGTAGAGAGGGGCCCTTTGAAAGCCTGCGATGAAATGTGTGTTTTTATTTTTTATTAGTAATCAGTGTCATTATTGAATCAAAAGAAACTAAATGAATTGGTCAACAGAATGAAATTTGGATCAAATAGAGAGAGAAATAAAATACGGGGGAGAGGGGCAAGTGCGGCAGCTGTTGACCCCACTCTGGGATTTTACGTGGTCTTCCACTTCATGGCTGAGTTGCTGTTGTTCCTAAACGCTTCCACTTTCTAATAATACCACTTACAGCTGACTGTGGAGTATCCAGCAAGGATGACATTTCACAAAATGTTGCATCCATCAAAGTATCACGCCTGAAGTCAGTAAGCTTCTTAGAATGACCCATCATGTATCATGTGGCAACAGGTCTTATTGAAACACTTGAATTTAGTAAATGATTTTGTCCTGATATTGTATTTTAAATATTTCTAAGATTTCAGTAAAAACATAAAACAGGAAACAAGATGGTTCAACTAATAAAACACCATCTGTGAAGAAGTTAACTGATCATTTAAACTCCTTTTATTCTGAAGTGAAAACTCTTAGACCCTAAGTAAGAGGTGTACAGATGTTTTGTATAATGCATATGAAGCGGCATAAAATCTGGTGTTTCATTAAGGTTTCACTATCAACAACAGCAGGAAATCCTTGTTTTTGTTTCTCTACGTTGGGTGTTGGTTTCTCCTGCTACAGAGCACAACTGAGTTACCAAACCTGCTACAGGTGCTGGGTGTGGTCAGAAACTTTAAGCCACTAGAGGTCAATACTTCTCCTTGTACTTTCTCATTGTGGTCAATGTTTTATTTTGAAGGTGGTTAGCACGCGTGTGGGGGGTATTCCTGAGGTGTTACCCGACGACCTTATCACCTTATGCGAACCAACGGTGCGGTCGTTGTGTGCTGGTCTGGAGACGGTCATTGCCCGGCAGCGTTCAGGGTCAGTCCCTTCCCCAGCCTCTGTCCACACTCATGTGCGAAACCTCTACACGTGGAGGAATGTTGCAGAAAGGACTGAAAAGGTACCTCGATAAACACTCGAGCCAGCTCTTTTCTTAGCCTTTTTGTCTTGTGATAAAATCCCAGCATTGAGACTTTCATAGCCAAAGACTTGTAATGTCAAACTAAAGCTGATATAACTTGAAACTACATTCAGTAGTTATTAGATGGAAATATGGCTCAGTACTAAAGAAAGTTAGCTGTTGTTGTAGTTAGCCAGAGCAGTGCTTAACCCATTCTTAACCAACATAAACCCCAGAATACTGGAAACAATGTCATAAAAATGTCTCTCTCTTCATCATACTATCACCATCAAAAAAAATTCAGTTGGAGATTGGATCTTATCAAAACGTGGTGTGGAAAAGTTCCCCAGTATTATTCATTTTGCTAAACTTGAACACCACAAAAACACATAGTAAAGAGATAATAAAAAGCCTTGCTTCTGTGCACTTGAACCATTTGTTTGTTTCACCCATCAGGTGTACGACAGAGTGGTTGGCGAGGAGGTCCTTCCTCTTCACAGACGGATACACAGACTGAGGGCTCACTGTGGACCTGTTGCTGGCTCCATCTTTGCCTTTGTAGCTGTTTTAGACTTTCTCTTCCTGCTGCTTCTACAGTGGTTGCTGCCAGATCACGTTATGGACGTTGCTGTGGACGCCACCGGCCCTCATGGTTTGTGGCGGCAAGAAACGAGTACTAAAGACGGTGCCATGAAGGGAGCAGCTGAAAAACGAACGCCATCATAGCAATCACTGCATACTTCTGCCTCACATCTAGCTCCACTTTATGAGTCAAAAATGGCTGTTGAAGGCAGAAAGAGTTCATAGTGACTAAAAATATTGTTTACATGTGCATATCAAAGGGGACCTTGTTTCGAAAACCTTTATTTAAGACTTGAAAAGGGTTTTTTATTGAGTAAAATTAAAACCTGTGATGTTAAAGGTATAATATGCAACATTTTAAACATACATTCAACAGATTCTAGATATAGCACTGAGTAATGAGTATGTTAAAAAGGAGTAAAGTAAAACTCTTCTGGGTTTGTTGTTCTTAGCTATTTGTTCACACTCAGTATATTTATATACACGGTGAAGTCAAGTTGATTGGGCAGTTAAACTGGTCTGCTGTCCTTAACCTGTTATAACAGCACAGTGAGAGAATTTGTCATGGCCTGTATGCTGCCAAGCCCAGTAATCAAGGTCAGATGTTGACGCTGTGGAGCATGTGCAGTTGACTGCTTCCAGCTGACATAGATGAGATACGATGGTAATATGTAAAGGAAGACAACAAGATGACTCTTGCTATATTATCAGCATTCATGCTCATTAACTTCCAGGTCAAAGGCCGTGGAAGAGACTGTGAAGCATGCAGAGAACGTCTGGTCTGGTCTAACTGAGGCATATAAATGTAATTGTAAACCAATCTCCAACTGCATCATCTGAATGTGCTAGACTTTGTTTATGGGCTTTACATGCATTTCCACCTTCAGCTGACTTAGCCAATAATTTGAATTTCTCTGAATGCATGTGAACATACTGACTGATGGCTTCAGTCTGTCTGTTTATCTACCACTAAGAGGCTCAAACTGTTTCATACATCTTTATTTTTTCCCCACTTAGGGACGCTTTCAGTACAGGCAAAATGGTGGAGTTTTGTTGCACAGGTACAATTCAAGACTTTCCAAGTAAAAAAGACTTTATTTGGTATAAAATACTTGAAAGATATGGAAATTGAACATTAGGATGTACAATTATGTGCATAAATTTTAGGCATGTAGGGAGCTAAGAGTTCATCACAGGGTACTACATGCCATGAGGGACATTGCAGTATGCTTTTACAAAAAAACAAAGCAAAATTTAAGGTTTTAAAGTAGTAAATTGTTTTCATTATCGTAAAAATATTGTTAAAATGAATGCAATTTAAAAATGGTGGGTGCAGAAGGCCTAGTGGTTTAAGGTGCTCACCGTGTGCGTGGGTGGCCTGGGTTCCAATTCCCTCATGTCTCTCCCAGCTCTCTCGTCCCTGTTTCTGACTTTATCCGCTGTCCTCATATCAAAATAAAGGCACTAAAAGCCCAAAATAAACATTTTTTAAAAATTAATTAAAAAATTGTAATTAAGTGAGATTTGTGCTTATATGTAAGGAAAGTGTACAAAAACGACCTTAAATGGGAATTTTTACGTGATAATTTGTGCACTTTAACCACCTCCAGGGAAGGTGGATGTTCCCGGTTTCTGACGCTGATATTTTGGGGGTCATGTATTAAAAAGTTTGCCCCCTGTCCTTGGCCATACTTACTCACTACACCTACCCTGTAAAAGTGTAGACTTTGTTAATTTACGGGCCACATCAACTCCTCAATTTTTGACCCAAAAATGCCTGAAAGTTCTGCATAGTACTGTATGATTTAGTGGAGATTAGTGCCCAAATGACTGTGCTTCTTTGGGGAGAATGGGAAGGGGTGTAATGAGTTACTGGTGCTGGTGAACAAGTTGCATATTATACCTTTAAAGTGGAGCTTAAAAGCACTTCTTAAACACTTTGATAAACGGGGTGAGGTAAATGGCTGGTTAACTGCAGTACCCTAACTGATGATAACCTGCAGTAACAGAATGTCACTACACATGCGTACCTCATGAAAAGGGATGGATTTGTCTGTAAAATTCACTGTTTGGTCAGAGCTGATGATCAGTGCAGATAACTACATCTTATTTTGATAAAATACACTACATGTTTCAATACTGCAAATACACTTGATAAAACTACCACTTTAAAGAAATAATTTAAAATGCTCCATATTTATCTGTTTTTGCTGATCATTGAATGACGACAAAACAAGCCACTATATGAAATAAATTGTGCTTTTATTTTGTTTCATCTGCTTCTATTTTGTATTTAAAACACTGAAGTGGTCCAATGTTGTAACATGTTTACCTGAGCCTGCTGGAAACACGAGACGACTACTTTCTTAGGATTTGTGTCACAAAAGAGACGGGGCTGAGGAGTGAATGGTGCCAGACAGGACAGAGTAGCCGAGAAAACGGGAACTATAGACGGGTTGTTGGGGCTTTTCAAGGCTAACAATGGGGATTAGCATAACGTGGTGATTCAAGGTTCAGTGCTTTTCCAGGACTGAATGGGAAAGGTTTACAGACTCAGAGAAAATGTGGCTATACTTTTGTGAAGATATGAAGCCTTCCTGTTTGATCATTTTCAGTTTGTAGATCTCAAATATTTATTTTGGAGGCATAATGTGTTTCATTCTGTTTATTTTAGCTGTCTCATGTTTATGGGCATGAACAGACTGGACTTTTTCAAAGTTCTGCATGTCAGAAACTAAGCTATTCATATGTTTAAAGTCACTGTGCTCAGTTGACTGTTTCATATGATAACAATGCAGTTTATTGCAGCACAAAACACTTTACTGGCTCAGAGGGAGGTTTTGGGTGCTTTTGTACAAGTTATGTTTGCTTACAAAAAAAAGGTCTTGTGTCCTAGGGAAAGTTTGTGTTCATCTATACTATAAATCTAACAATGCATCTTCAGTGGCAACACAATAGAGGACCTCTCTTGTGTGCCACCTTTGGGGAAATAAAAAAAAGTCCATAATTTCCATGGTTTTCTTACTGTGCTGCGTCATATTCCTGCATGTTTGCAGCAAATGAGCTGGCGATTTAAATTAATGGGGCAAATTAGCTGTGAGCTAAGAGGCTAGCTGTGCCTCTTTAACAGCTTTTCTCCCTCATTTTGTAATTAGCATGCTGGTTATAATGAAATGACAACTCAGACAAGTTATGATGGAGTGGTATTTGTCGTTTATAAATGAGTCGGCTCTGAGAACGACCTGTGTTATGTGAAAACCAGGAGTCTCAGGAATCTTGTCTTCCTTTTTTGTTGTTTTTTTATGGCATTAAAAAGGCATTTGGGAACAGGAAGAACAACTACTACAGAGCCGTGCCAAATGATCCAGATCTCTTAAAAGAGCTGAAATTCCCATTACTTCAAGGGAGACATCAACAAAGCCAGGCATTTTGTTTGCTGGTGGACTGCTGCAGATTACATTTGTTGCAGGATGGTCTTTAATGCACTACAGTACACGGTGCATCAGTGTAAAGTTTGGCAGCCTTTCTGGATTTAGTCTTACAAACATTATAGCAATTTTTACCTTGATAGTTTAAGTCAATAAAACATTTCTATATTTAGTCCTTACTTTTAGTGACAAATTTCTTTGACCTAATTTGATCAGCCAATGTCACGGCTCTGTTCTTGTCAGTCAAGATCCTCCACACTGAACTTATCAAACCATGTCTTTATAGTCCTTTGTGTACTGGGGCACAGTCATGTTAGAATAGAAAAGGGCCTTCTCCAAACTGTTGCCACAAAGTTGGAATCATAGCATTGTCCAAAATATCTTGGTATTCTGAAGCGTAAAGACTGGCTTTCACTAGAGATAAGGGGCCTAGCCCAAACCCTGAAAAACAGCCCCATACCATTATCCCTCCTCCACCAAACGTCATAGTTGGAACATTGCAGTCAGGCAGGTAATGTTCTCCCTTCATCAGCCAACCCAGACTGGCACATTTGACCGCCAAAAAGAGAACTGTGATTTGCCACTCCACGGATGTTTCCACTAGTCTACAGTCCATTGCCAGTGTGCTTTTACCCTACTCCATCAAACGCTTGGTATTGGACTTGGTGATGTAAGGCTTGCATGCAGCTGCTGACCCATAGGAACCCAATCTATGAAACTCGTGCCACACAGTTTTTGTGCTTACATTAATGCCAGTGAAGTTCATTCATGGAATCAGCAGAGTGTTGGCGACTTTTAGGTATCATGCACCTTAGCAGTCATTGACCTTTGTAATTTTATGTGGTATTTTATTTGTGTCTGAGTTGCTGTTGCTCCTAAATGCTTCCACTTACTTTTCATCAGAGTTTTTGTTGTTAAAGATCTATTTTTAGCTACGTCTATTCTTCCAAATGAAAAAAAATGGTAGCCAACTTAAAATTTAGTCATAGTTTTAGTTGATAAAATCAACACTGCTTTGCATCTACGCTGTACCAAACCAATCCAGATGAAGGCATCCTAGACCAGCTCTGCAAGCAGTTTGAGCTGTTCATATCTATCTTCAGTACACTCCAAGGTGCGTCCACAGCTCTCATTAAGGATAAATTTGGTATCTGGATGCCCAGAAATCAAAGGTCTGCATAGGGTCTTCTTGGCAGCTTGCAGTACTTTTTCATGATTGTAGAAAGGGAAACTTTCTCTTCCTCCCCACATAGTCTCAGTAATAAAAGGAGGTACTTGGCTCAATACATAGATATGCCCAGTGTTTCTGCAACTATCTTTTTGCACATTCCCAAGTACTGAATTCAAGGTGCATCATGGGTACAGGCCTATCTGTAAAACCATTGTTATTCGCATACTGTAGTCTATTTTCATGGGCTGGGACAAGAGTGGGCGGGAGGTGGCAATGTGGGGGAGGTGGCCGAGGTCCGAGATAAGAGAGGGGAGGTAGACTGCTCCGGTTTGTCTGCTGGTCACGCTCAGGTTGTGGACGATCCAAAAGGAGTCTGCTGTTGATTCATTCTCATCATGGCTGCTGTACAAACAGAAGTCTCCTCGTTCTCACAGCCTTGGCAGAGGCCCCTGTACATTTATGGGGGTCTGGCATGCAACTCACTCATGGCTGGTAAGTTTTTATCTCCACTCTTCTGTTTGGCTACTTTTATGTGTTACATGAGAGAGTGTAAAGATAGCAGATTACTTCTTACATTTATTGAGTAAAAGTGAACACTTTTTAGTAGGTGGTTCAACTTTGGAATGGAAAACAAATCCCGTGTCCTTCCTGATGTTCTAGTTAAAAAAATCATCATTTGTACTCAGAGTTGCAGATTTGATGACACCTGAAAACTTTAGGTATTGACTGTTCTGTATCTTTTGGTTTCTTGAGTTGAGATGACCCTGAAAACCAGACAAACTTGTGTTTCAGCTAGGCTCATCTTAACATCACAATACACAGAGCTCCTTTGGCCTTGAGAGTATCTGTGAGTTTTCTGAATGTGGAGACCTTCCTGATCTTACTCCCTGTTTCTCAGACTCCTGGTCAGACAGAACTCCTCTCCATGAAGCCGCCTACCAAGGCAGACTACTTCACCTACGAAGACTCATTGCTCAGGTAAACATACTGTAGACTGGCCTTTAAGACATGATAATGCTCTGTACAAAACAATAAAATAAAAGATTATTATAAGAACACCATGAAGCAATCACACAACACCTATAACCTTGACAGTGATCAAAGTAGGAATCAATCTGTGTGATTAAAATGCATACCACAGAGCACATGTATGCCGTCTATCTGACATTATAACCTTTCCTCTCTTTTAGGGTTTCCATGTGAACTCACTCACCATGGATAGAGTCACCCCCCTACATGAAGCTTGCCTTGGTGGTCACTATGCCTGTGCCAAGTTCCTGCTAGACCACGGCGCAAATGTAAGAATAGTTTCTATTCAACAATTACATGTTGAAGATGCCAATTTGGAGGAATTAATGTCAAAGAGACCCATGATAAAGAAGGTTTTTGACTAAGAAGAGAAACTTATGGTTTATAGATCCAAATATTCAACCAACTTGTGTGCCCATATTTTTACCAATATTTTTATGCAGAAAACTATGTAAAGTAGGTCCCACTTTAACATGCTCTGCCGTTATTTTCTCTATTTTGTGCTCTAATGTCTTGAAAATCTTATTTGAAGGGGTAATAACTGTTGTTACCATTGAGCACTCTACCACTATAATTTTAAATATAATAATAGCATAAAAATGTCAAAGAATTGTGGCGCGCCGGTAGTCGAGTGGTTAAGGTGCGCGCCATATACACAGGCGACCCGGGCTCGAATCCTGCCTGTGGCACTATCTCCTGCATGTCTCTCCCCGCTCTCCTCCCTGTTTCCGACTCTATCCACTGTCCTATCAAATAATAAAGGCAAAAATGCCAAAAATATATCTTAAAAAAAAAAATGTCAAAGAATTGAATATTTATAATTTCAAAGGAGCTTTCTTCATTTAGAAACAATTTCATCATATAGCATATGTGACAAAAAAGTCCCTTTTTCATCAAAGAGGTGACCTATAGCCTATTATTTGTCATTAAATCTATTTTTACAGGAAAACAAACTTGAGGAGAAATTATATATTTTAGCTTGATCTTTTTGAGGTCAGAGTTGTCAGAAAATTTATTTTCTGACACAAGGTACAGACTAAAATGTGAGGGCTTTTGGACTAGAACAAAACTGTAGGTGATATAAGTGACTCAGCAGAACTAAAACTGGTGTGGAATATATCCTTAAGGCTAAGACGAAGAAGAAAATGAAAATATAGTAGTTAAAATAAACAATCAATCAATTAACTTATCTTGAATCAGAATTAATCAAACAAAATAAAACTGCAACGATTCTTCCTCCTCATGTCAATCCTCAAGCTTATTCAGACACAAAGTATGTAGTCTGGTCTGAAAGAGCTGTAAATTATGTAAGAACATTTCAGATAAATAACCTTTGACAGATCTCAAAAGGATGAAGGGAAGGGATGAATATGAGGCCTTTAAATATGAGTGACATACCTGAAAGGTCGTTGAGATTTGCTCCCGCTAAAATGGTTCATACAGACACATGTACAAACAACCCAGAAACACAATGTCCCCAGCTCTGGGGTATAAAAATAATACAATAAAATAAATAACAGTAGTGATATATATATAATGTAGCATGCCGGTGAAGAGAAGGCATTGGGATAAAAGAACATTTAAAACAACAAATTTCAATTACATTATCACTACTAAGTCAGCACAATGCTTTGAATTTTGAATGTAAGCTGCAGAATACTTTGGAGAGAAAGATGGACATGCAAAATAATTCACTTTTTACACACATTCCTCTGTATTTAAACAAATTATCGTGCTGCTTTCTTTGTAGAAAAATTAACTTTCCTATTCTCATCAACCTGTCAGGCGTCTGCAGAGTCAACAGATGGCGCCACACCTCTCTTCAATGCTTGCAGCAGTGGGAGTGCAGCTTGTGTCAGACTCATCCTACAGCACAGCGGCTCAGTCAACACTTCCTACCTGCTGGCATCACCCATCCATGAAGCAGCGAAGAAAGGTTAGTGTGAAACAAACAAAGGTGTTTCTGATAAATTTATCAACCCAAAAACAAGTTCTGGTGTTTTAATGAATGATAAAAACCACGTAAGACAGGCGTGTAGGAGCAGAATTTAAATAACCTGCATGCACAATGTCCAAATCAGTGGTTCTCAACTTCAAATTTGAAACCACTTCAACTTATCTATAGAGAATTTGGGATTTTGGACCCTAAATAGAACAAACATAATCAATCAAAAGAGCTAGACCAAAATGGAAAAAGGAAGAAATGCATGCATGCATTTTACCCCATTTTCCCCAAAACAGCATGGAAATTGGATAATTTTATGAGGAATTTCATCAATATTTTTGGAAAAATCTGATTGTCAGAGCATAAGAAGTATAAATAACGCCACAAACACTGAAGTTTACACCTATAGAAGACAGAGATAGGTTTGGAATTTTTCCCCTTTATAAATAAAATTATCATTTAGAAACTGCCTTTTGTATTTACTTGGGTTGTCTTTGCTAAAAAAAATGTTTTGATGATGAACATCTAAGTTTGATAAATGTGCAGGGGGGGAAATACTTTTTCATGGCACTGTACCTATAGAATACGTGTATATTTGCTTCCATACAATAGACTTTTTTGACACATTTTTACACATTTCGCAACCACTTTAAAGAGCTTTGTGACAAACTTTTGGGTCCCAACCCACCAGCAGAGAACCACTGATCTAAATCAAACACACACAGGTACCGAAATGTTGCCAATGTTTTTGTGCAATTTAGACAATGTGCAAGAGTTCACAGCTGATTTTGATTATTAAAGACAAAAATTTCCCTAGCCATAGCTGCCATACACCTTTACTTATTCCGCTGTAGTGTCAACTGGTGTTCCATCTTTTGATTTTACACCAAAGTTTCCTGGTTTTAAGAAAAATTAGAATAAATGTATGAAGCTTAATGTCTTGCAATACCAGTGCAGATGTTAACCCCATGTTGTCCCTCTGTCAGGTCACAGAGAGTGTCTGGAGCTGCTGCTGTCGTACGGATCTCACATTGATGTGGAGCTTCCATTGGTAGGAACTCCTCTGTACTCTGCCTGTACGGCCAAGGCTGCAGACTGTGTGAGGCTGCTGCTACATTTAGGTAATGCAATCTGGAAACTCTGCAATGTCTGAGATTAAGAAAATACACACAGACCTTTATTTCTGTCCCCTACATTAAAACGTGAACACAAGTGTTGCATATTTCTACTTTAGAAAATGCAAAACTTAAATTAAATTTTCTGGTGTCAGGCGAAACCTTGCATCTTTATTTTTTTCACAAATCAGTGCTATTACTCACCCTTTTACATCTGTTAGTAGGTTTGAAAAATTTAAAACAAAAAAACATGATGCTGACTATCACCTTTCAGTGCTGAATTTGTTTAAAAAATGCAGCATGTTCTTTTTCTTTTACTGAATATTAGATATAAGCTTTTAGCCCTTTATGCCCAGCAATATGTAATCTCTTGTTATGCAGTCTGATGGCACATTACCAGGGTGTCCGCAGGGTCTCAAAAAACATTTCAAGTCCAAAAGTATTTCCAGTTTTTTATCTCTAGCAATTTAAGTAATTTAGTTCATCATCCCACAACTTGGCTCCTCAGACTCGCTGACTTTACCAACATTAAACGTCTCTTTGTGTTGAATCGTAGGTGCAGATGTTCAGACAGGCTGTGGCCAGGATAGTCCTCTACACGCTGCAGTTCGATCTGGAGGAGCTGACATAGTCGATCTTCTGTTGGACTTTGGGGCTGATGGATGTTGCAGGAACGCAGAGGGAAAGACTCCACTAGACCTGTCATTGCCAAACAGTGCAGTCAGATTTGTACTGCAGAAAAAAGGTTTGTTTTCAAAGATTTCATGCGTTTCATTTGACAGTAGTGTGTTTTCTAGGAGGTATAACAATTCTGTCCTCTCTCCACTCAGGTCCCTGCAGTCTGTCCCAGCTCTGTCGGTTATGTATCAGAAGAAGTCTGGGGAGGAGTCGTCTCCACAGCGCCTCCAGCCTCTTCCTTCCTCACAGTATCAAGGACTTCCTTCTCTACCAATAACATATCTCAACCTTTTTCTATTCCCCTCTATGCCACGGGTTTGTCCTCACGTTAGTGCCTTGTCACTGAATATCAAAGACAAGTCAAAGAAGATATCCATATTCATGGACTGGGACTTAGTTTATCATTGGGTCTTTTAAAACGGTTCCTTTTTAACAATATCATGGCCATATTTTGTATAACAGTGAAATATTTCAGACATTGAAGGAGGATGATCCAAGCCATGTATTTCAGTGACTAAGGTGCTTGAAGTTTTTTTACTCCTTATGAATGATTTCCCATTTTCTGTTTGACATTATTTAACGTCTTTAAGTTTAGAACATCATGGACTTTTTAAATGTCTGTTGCACCAACGACTATGTGAAGGGATGTACAAAGCTTTTTTGACTCTGTGAGTCACATGCAGTCTAATAAACTGACTCAACTGATTTAACTTTAGATTGTGTGGTTTTATAAAGGACACTTTAATGAGCGTGAGTGGCTATTTGTCTTATAAACATTTTGAATAAACCTAAATCAAACATCATCAGACAGTCACTAATAGAGTGTGCAGATGTAATATATACAGGCAAGTGTGCTGTCTACCGTATACAGTATATATATATATATATATATATATATATATATATATATATATATATATATATATAATTACTGGCAAATTCAGTTCTTTCTTGATTAATCTACACTCCAGAAACCCAAGGTAAAAACAGAATTTCAAAACATTTAGAAAATTATTTTATTTTACTTTTACTTGTAAAACTTGTAAAACTTGTAAAATTGTTGTAAAGTGCACCTAAAAAGACAAAACTGAAATATTACATTGACATCAGTATTCAGACCCTTTGCATGTTGGAAGATGAAACTTTCATTCCATTAACGTAGCTTTCCCTGACCAGTCTACCAGTCCCTGCTGCTGAAATTCACCCCCACAGCATGATGCTGCACCCACCATGCTTCACTGTTGGGATGGTGTAGGGCAGGGGAAGAGCCGTGGTTGGGTTCCCAGACATAATGTTCAGAAACTTGTATCTTGCGGCCACTCTGCCGTAAAGCCCTGGTCAGTGAAAGGCTGCAGAGATGGTTGTCCTTCTGGAACTTTGTCCAGATCTCAGTCTGAATGACCATCAGGTTCTTGGTCACCTCTCTTACGAAGGCCCTTTACCCCCAGATTGCACAATCTGTCTGGATGACCAGCTCTTGGTTAAGCCAAATTTCTTCCATCTGTGACTTATGGAGGCCACTGGGCTCTCGGGAGACTTCAGTGCAGCAGAAATGTTTTTGTAGAACTAAGCCTGTGCGCTGCAGCATTCTTGTCTCAGGCAGTTCCTTTGACCTCATGGCTTGCTCTGATATGCATTGTCAGCTGTGAAGTCTTTCATAGAGGTGTGTGCCTCCATGTCCAGTCAATTTGCCACAGGTGAACTCCTATCAAGGTGTTGTAGTAGTAGTAATGATCATGAGAAATAAGAGGAACTTGGGCTAAATTTCAAGTGTTGTTGCAAAAGTTTTCGGAGGGTCCTGGCCCCTGATTGATTGGATTGATTGGATAGGCAAAGCCATCAGTGAAAATGCAGTGAAGATAAATGGTCGGAGCAAAATAGAATGAGACTGGAGATAAAAGAGAAAAGGATGTGGGCGTATCTAAGGGATGGAACAACTGTTGTACAGGCCACTCAGGCAGAATGAGACCTCAGTATTTAAATGCCAGTCTGAAAGGTCGCCTGTTGTAGGACCTGAAAATTCTGTCTGAGTTGATTAAGTTTGACATTTTTCTACCTTAACAGTGAAGTAAAGTCTCGGCATTCAGCGTGAGCTCTGACGGAGGGCTTGTAACCTGCTGTGATACTTTGTGTAACTGTGAGTGGGTGTATTGATGTTATCTGCCACAAGCTGACCCCATGAGAAATAATGATAGTTCAGCCAGAATTTACAGTCTTTACAAAACAACTTTGATGGACTGTTACACACTGATATTTCACATTAGGATGACTCTGAGGTGATGCCACCTCAAGGAAACAGGTTCATGATAATTGAACTGATTATCACGAACACATGAGTCAATGTAAACATCTTTCAGCTCTTTTCAGCTCTGTTGAGACACGCTTAAAGGTCAGATATGAGCGTAAACCTTCAGAGGAAAGGCTCTACTGCATTTCTGTCCAACTCACCTGTTATCAAGTCGGTTTAAAGGTGAACAGAATTATCATTTAACTCACTTTCATACCAAGAGTTCACATTTGAAAAACTTTCTCATGAAAATGACAACCTGAGGGGTCTCAGATGTACGCTTTAATGTAAATATACAGCTGATAATTATTAACACATCGATAATATACACCAAAGAACTATCACACGTTGGGACAATACTATTATACTAAAATAACAAATGTCCTTCTAGAGCATACATTACAAAAAAGACAGAAAATCAACCATTGATATAAAATCAATTGAGACTATTAGCTGTCTAGGACCCAGATCAGAGCATGAGCCAAGGTTGAAGGTAAAAGGAGTTTAAAAAACAGGATATAATGGTGCAAAACAATGGTGAGAGAGCTTGCTGGTGGAAGGCTAAAGCACTGGCAGGAAGTAGGAGACACTGTGAGAGAAAAGTATCTGCAAAGTTACAGAGTCCCTGATAAAAAAATTACTTGCAAAAGCAGATTTAGAGAGCCAGGATACTACTTCATTGCCCAAAGATTGGCTGTGATTGCATACACCTAACAAGCTGCAGCTTTGACTGCCAGTGCTCCTGCCCTCTCCAACTGGCCTGCCTGATATTGGCCTTAACCTCTGAGGTTAAGGCCAATATCAGCAAGCTCATTTTCACAATTGACTCAGTCCTGCAGACCTCCGAACGTCTAGACCAGGGGTGTCAAACTCAATCACAGAGGGGGCCGTATTCTGAATTAAGGTCTAACCTGAGGGCCTTACAGGGTCCACATTTAACCAAACTGTTCACCTCATTTTCACCAGTGATAAATTATGGGGAAAAAACTAGCACCGCTAAAAAATGATTTTATGATAAATGATTCTTAAAAATCTCATAATCTGAGATAAAAAAAGTCGAACATATTAGTTCAAAAGGTCACAACACAAAATTAGATGTTAAAATAATGCTTTTAAAAGGCAGATTTATAAAAAAGAAAGTCACAATCATGTTTGTACGGCAAAAATATGAAATATAATTTAAAATGGTGCGCCTAAAAGGTCAAAATTTGAGATAAAGTCCAAAATTTAAATTGAGAGGGTCAAAATATGAGATAAAAAGTGAAAATAAAGAATTGAAAAAGCTGAAATTATTAGATCAAGTCAACGTTATGAATTAAAGAGCTCAAAATATGAGATACATGGTGAAAATAAAAAATTGGCAAAGTCAAAATATGAAACAAAAAGTCAAAATAAGAAATTAAAAATGGTCAAAATAAGAGATAAAAAGTCAAAATAATAAATGTAAAAGGTCGAAATATGTAATAAAAGTCTAAATAATAGATTGAAGTCATAATTGTGCAATGCAAAATTGAAAATATGAAGTGAAAACACAAATTAATTTCTTTTCCCACATTTCATTTTATCTTATTATTTTTACTCTTTATTTTTTCACAGTGTTATGACTTAAGGATATTTGGTTGCATCAAGGTCAAGTACACGTTTTTATGCTGAAAGAAATCTGCAGACTAGACTAGACTATCTAGACTATCAATTAATAAAAATAACCAATAAGAACAGTCCTTCGTCTTACAAACACACATAAAATAAAATAATTACAAGTTTGCAAAAAAGTTGAAGTAGAAGCAATGCACAAAAAACAGCAACCATTCTAACAGAAAAACTGTTTTATAATAAACAGCCTATTTCAGTATTTAACATTTAACTTTAAAAAACATTCAAATGTTGAGTCTTTATTCATGAGAGCTCAAACTTTTGTTTTAATGTTACATTCTCCTAACATTTAGCTTTTATGGAATAATGCAGACAAGATACACATGATGGCAGCAGACATGTAGCTTATCAAACATAGCCACGACTTAAAATATCAATTAAATAATTAGTAGATTTACGGTAACCAAAAAAATAGGCACACGATACAGAAAGTTTTGGTTGATGTGAGAAATTTTGCAAGATCTCAGAGTGCCATGACTTCCACATTATCAATGAGAACTGAAACCACAAGATGGTCTACATCTGAACAGGTTTCATATTTAAGTTTCTTAAAGGTTTTTTCCACATTGTTTGACCATTCCTAAACAGAGGTCCCAACAGTATAGATTAAGTTTTGCATAATTTTGACCTAAGTTCACATAATTTCCACCAGATACTAAAAACTGACAATAGCGTAATGCTTAAGGACAGCAGCATGCAGCGTAAAAAAACACAAGCTTTCAGACGGTGCTTATATTTGTATTCCTGCTGCTCTGACTCTTCAGACTCCTGGGAGTAGAGCAGCACAGCAGCTGCCTGTTGAAGTGTTTGCTGAAGCTTTTGCTCATCACGTAGAGGGCGAACGGGTTCACGCAGGAGTTGGTAAAAGCCAGAATGCGAGCAAACACACTGGCGATGAAGTGGCCCAGGGAGGTGTCTACCTGATTGTAGTGGTAGGAGCGGTAGAGGTAGATCACGTGACTGGGCAGCCAGCAGACGGCAAACAGGCCGACAAACACCAGCACGGTTTTGGCCACTCGCTGTCTGGACTTGATCTGTGAATGAAACATAGACAGTGATTTATTACAGTGCTTTGCTGTTCTACAGCCTTGACTTTTGAATTTCTTTGTTCATCTTTGAGCTCAGCGACTTAGTTTGGAGAATGGTCTGTTTATTAAGATGAAGTCATTGACTTTCCTGCTCATGTCTTTGCCCTAAATTATGTCAACCTTATGATATGTCAGCATGTATCAAGATAGTCTGGCTGCAGAAAGGCAGCTCTCAGACGCCCACTCTTGCAGACCACTACCGTGAGACTGCATGGAAAAATTTGCTTGACATACATTTAATAAAGACAGATAAACAGTCTGCTTACACGAAAAAACATGTTACCCATGAAAAACATTCAAATGCAGCTGATGTAGCTGATGTATCAACTGAAGCTACTTTAGCTATGTAGACTACATAGCTGTGCAAACATAGCTAAAGCTAATAAAGCCATGTTAGTTACATAAGCTACAAAGATAATGTAGCCACATAGCCAACGTAGCTAAAGCTAATGCTAACAAAGCTATGTCAGCTACAATAGCCTATGCTTTGTTTTCTAAAAGTTTTAGCTAAGTTAGCTACATAGCTACGTTATCCAGATATACATATGTTTGGTAAAGCGCACTTTGCTAAAACTAAAGCCAATGTAGCTACATTAGCTTAAATAATAACTTTCACTATGTAGCTAGCATAGATGCTAACAAAACAAGAGAGCCACCATTCATATAGAACCACCTCTTAAACCTTTAAATGCAGCTGATGTAGCTGATGTATCAACTGAAGCTATGTTAGCCATGTAGACTACATAGCTATGCAAACGTATCTAAAGCTAATAAAGCCATGTTTGCTACATAAGCTATAAAGACAACATAGCCAACATAGCTAAAGCTAATGTTAACGAAGCTGTCAGTTACAATAGCCTAGCTTATGCTTTGTTTTCTAAGGCTAACGTAGCTAATATTAGCTATTTTAGCACAGTATGTATATTAGTTTTAGCTACATAGCTATGTTATCCATGTATGCCTGTTTGGTAAAGCGCACCTTGCAAAAACTAAAGCCAACGTAGCTACATTAGCTTACATAGTAAATTTAACTATGTAGCTAGCAGAGATGCTAACAAAACAAGAGAGCCACCATTCATATAACTCCTTCTTAAACAGGTCTAAGCATAATTTGATTAGAATTGATTAGACCTCTGACCTTTCAGTTTTATGTATGATGTGTTGCTTAATCTGTATTGTAGCAATGTGGCTATTTTTTAAAACTGGAAATATGTTGTAACAGCAAATAACGTCTAATCTATTCTGATAGAGACGATGTTTCTCGGTAAACTGCAAGAGGGGGCATCTGAGATCTGCAGCCTACAGCCAGACCCTCTCACATCCATTGTAGGGTTATTTTGCTTCATTTTTGTACAATGTAAGGAAACAAGGGCATTGTCCATATTAATCTACAATCAATCATCTGTCAGGACTTGACTTGGAACCAAACATCTGTGGTTCAAATCCTGGTAGAGACCAAGTGTGTCTTTCCATTTGACCTACCTGGACCTGCCTGCTAATCTCTCTGGCTGTTTACAGTTCCAGCATTGAATTATCTGTATTTGATTGTCTGCTTTACAGGTGATTCCCTCCTTCTTTACAAACCTCAAATACATTATTGCTCCCTAGAAGATTAACAAATCAGTCAAGCTTAACAAATAAGTATTTGTGTGGACAGCTACACAGAAAACAAGGCTTTCAGATGCCTTAAGACCACTTCCTGTGTAGAAGAACAGGCCTCTTTTGGTCCAGTCTTTACAATTTTCTCCGATTGTGAGCTCATTTGACAAAGTCATAAACACTTGTGTTAGGTAGGCTGATTCTTCTGTGGGTCTTTCTGTTACGTTATGGCTCCTAAATACTCCTTAAAAGTAAGTATCATCTAAAATGCATAGTAGGCTGAGGTCAACACTGGTGATTCTTCGTCCACTGTGTCATGTGTCTGCTAAAGGTCAGTAGTCTAAAATTCAGGTATTATTATTAGGATGCACATTTAATTATTTATTTACTTTCATTTCAATAAAAACTGCAATATCAATGGGATTCAGGCATATTCGAGGACTCTATGGCATCACAGTGGGTTTGCAGGTGTGACAAATCAAAACAAGCAAAGGCCATGAAGCACTTACTCTTTGACAGAAGGTAAAATCCCGTTTCTTACCTGTCTCTGAAAGTGCAGATTTCCATCAGCAGGTATCTCCACAGAGCTCCTGACCAAGCTGAGAGCGATGAAGCAGTAGTACACAGATATGATGAAGAGTGGGATGATGTAGAAGATGAGGAAGGAGGCGGTGGAGTGGATTCTGGGATGCAGCTCCCCCGCGTGTGGGTAGGGTGCACAGGTAATGAACGTCTCATTGGTGGTGCTGGTGGTGAAGGTGTGCAGGTCAGAGTAGACGGCCTCGGGAACGGCCAGAGTCACTGACAGAAGCCAGATAGCTCCGGCTCGAAAACAGACCCTGAGCTTAGTGTTAGATCTATGGTTGTCTAGTGGTTTCACTATGGCTTTATACCTGAAGGAAGAGACAACTGAGCATCAAATACAGACTGATTTTATCATTGTGTGTAGACGATGACCTCTGATAACATCATTATACTTTCATAATGTCATCAAAAAAGATACATAATCAATGTAATACATCACACTACTGAGGTAGATTACATTTATTCTCCTGACCAGAGATAAGATTTAATGTCTCTGTCTTTATTAGATCATATGGTAAGATAAAAGTTGTGAATGAACTGTATGAAAGAAATGAGAGCTAAACGCACCAATAAAAAACTACTTTGATTTAAAAGGTTGATGCTGCTAAAGAAAAATCATCCAAATCCTGAACATTTATGCCAAACATACACCAATACTCATTCTGTTTCACATCATCAACAAAAAAAGAGTTCTGCACTTTACCCAGATCACTCTTCTACCAGAGGTTCTCAGTCTTTCTGGCTTGTGACTGCTGATAATGAAATAATTTATTTTCTTATTTCTGCTGTCTTCAGATGTCTCCTTACAATTCCCTGGTGACACGTGAGATGGAAAAATGACAACGCTATTGTACTCCAGTGAAGTTCAGTTACTCTGGTTAAATTTGATTAATATACCAAATTTCCAAACAAACTCCCCCAAACATCAGTATAAATTTCCAAAATGTACATGCAAATGCCACATTTTTTTTTATAAAACTTCTAATGAAACTCTACAAACTAAACTATAAACTAAAAAAACATTTTGAATTTTAAAAAAACAAGCAAATTCACCCAAAATATCAAAATAATTTCAATGGAAGTTCATGAAAATATTATAGTAAACTCTCCCAATATTTCAAGCACAAAAGTAACAATAATACATTTTTTAAAAATCATAATTGTGAGAAGATAAAAATCGAAATTGAGAAATAAAAAGTAATGACTATGAGATAAAAAGTAATAATTTTGAGATAAAAAAATAATTATGAGATTAAAAAAGTCATAATTATGAGATAACGAGGCATAATTGTGAGGTACAAAATCATAATTGTGAGATAAAAAGTCATAATTGTAAGATAAAAAGTAAAAAATGTGAGATAAAAAGTAAAAAATGTGACATTTAAAGTCAAAATGGTGAGATAAAAAGTCAGTTATGAGATAAAAATCATAATTGTGAGATAAAAAGGCATAATTGTTTGATTTGATATGATTTGATTTGATAATACTTTATTGTCAGATGCTAGGTCTGAAATTTGTTTTGCATTAATACAGCAGCATTGTGAGATCAAAAGTAAAAAATGTGAGATATAAAGTCAAAAATGTGAGATAAAAAGTCAAAAATGTGAGATAAAAAGTAAAAACTGTGAGATACAAAGCCAAAAATATAAGATAAAAAAAAATCATAATTATGAGATCAAATATCATAATTGTGAGATTAAAAGTAAAAATTTAGATTACAAAAATCATAATTATGACTTTTTATCTTGACTTTTAACTTTTTGGGCTTCCGTAACGATCATATGTGCCTCAGAGCATAAAGAGTGAAAACCCGCCCCGGTCTCCCCTACTTCTGTTTGTGGTTAAACTTTAAAAGTCTTTAAAAGAACACAAGCCCTCGTGAGGAGTACCTGTCAGCAGAGAGAGCGGTCAGGGTGAACACGGACACTCCCACCGAGGTGAGCTGGATGAACGGGATCAGTTTACATCCCACGCGACCGAAGAGCCACTCGTCCACCAGGTATCTGCTGGCGTCCACCGGGGCGCAGGTCACCAGCAGCAGGACGTCCCCCAGAGCCAGACTGGACAGAAACAAGTTCGGCACAGTCCGCATGGACTTGACCGTCAGACACGTCTTCATCAGAGTGACGTTTCCCACCAGACCCACGATGATGATGGTGCCGTAGACTGCTGCGATCCCGATCCCGGGGAGCCAGATGTGGTACTGGTTTTTGTCTCCTGTGGAGTCTAAAAATACTGTGGAAACGTTGGTGCTGACCTCCAGAGACATGGCAGCCTTCAGGGGGAGGTCTGAGCTGAGGTCTAAACTGAGGGTCTCCTGGAGCTTCACTTTATGAACGGCATGCCCTCCTACTGTCGCGTGCGTCATCCCACGAGCCGCAGGCAGACTGAGTACTAAAACATTACAGTGAAAAATATCAACAGAGTACAAGTTGGCTGAGATGTTTCAACTCTGAAAGTTTCTTAGATCCACTTCCTCTTTCCAGACTAGCTCTGAAACTCAACTCTTTAAACTCCACAGATTTTAGAGTTGATTAAGTCATGATGGAGACTTTCAAGTGAGGAAGAATGAAAGGCTATGATTTGGAGTAGTATATCCTCCTGAGACCCTGTGTGCACAATAGAGGACATCACTGCATTTTGACTTTCCTACAACACGGTAACAATTTCTGCTATTCCAACTTTACAGGGATTTGTCCAGAATTTTCATAAAGTTTAAAGTTATGTGCTTGGAATATCTGGAGAATTAATTTTGGATAATTTTATGGGAATTTAAGGAAATTATTCCTAAAATTTGGGGGATTTGATCGGAAATGTGTGGAGGGGATATTCTTTGAAATTTTCCTGAAGTTTTATGGAACTTTTAGGGAATTAACTTGGATTTTGGAGGGAACATGTTTGGAATTTTTCCTTGGAAATGTGGGTTGAATTTATTTGTAAATTTCTGTTAATTTGATTAGAATTTTTTGGGCAATTTTTAAGATTTTTTTCAGAAATTTTCTTTTGATTTTAGGTGAAAACTTTATGTAAATCTTTTGGCTTTTTCAGAAAAGCTATAACTGAAACATCTGGGGAACATTTGAGGAGATCTGGGGGAATTTTGAAAGAATTTTTAAATTTCACAGATATTTTTTGTAACTTAGGGGATATTTTTTGTGTGTTTTGGGAATCCCTCATTATTTTAAATGGAATTTTTTCCAGGATCTTCAGAACTTCTAGTCAAAATTTAGTTTATACATGCCAGGTATCAGGTCCATTATCAGAAAAAGAGCTTTACCGTATGTCTCTGAATGACTGATACCATTTCTTACTGAATGAAAAACCTCCTATCAACTGGCCAAAACACACTCAAAATGTATACACAATTTTAAAAATCAATATCTTGTGTATGTTACACTGTAAGGTAAGTCTGTTGCCCTCATTTGCAGACAGAATTTTTTGGTAAAAACCATCCTGTTCAAAGACAAGACTAAATTCTAGTCAGATGATCTGACTGATAAATCAGAAATGGGTGAAACTAAAAATGCATTCCAAATTAAAGCTCAGGTCTCAGGAGGATATCTCCATCTCGAGATTGAAATCCAGGAGGGGCTTAATACTAGTTTAACAGTAATTTATTGTACAAGATTAGAAATGTTAGAAAATGTGAAATGTCTTTGGCCGACAGCAGGATAGGATACTGTACCTCTCTAAGGAGTCCAGACACTGGTGGTGATGAAAGGATTAGGATAAGATGAGAAATGGGCTTCTGACACAGACACAGGCAGGGGCGTAGTTAGGAGTTTTGGGCCCCCAGAAAGAATATTATACAGGGTCCCCCTTAACCAGCTAGCCAAGCGACAAATGCCATTTTATCAATATCTATGCATTTAATGTATTTTTGAACCATAATTTCCTCATTTATGAGCATTATTTTAACTATATTTAAATCAAATTTATTTACATCATGACGCAGCTCTGTACTATACCATTTGGGCATTTTTAAGGGAGGAGCAAGGCCCCCTAGTATTTTATATTATTGTATTTGATACATATTTTAGTCTGTCGACTGATTCGTGTAGTCACTTTTGATTTAATAATGACACTAATTATGAAGAAAAAAATAAACAAAAACACACTTTTCATTGCAGGATTCTCGAGGGCCCCTCCCCCTGTGGGCCCAGGTAATCAGTACCTTTATCCCCCTGTGCTACACCCATGCTTACAGGTACGTCTCAAAAAATTAGAATATCATGAAAAAGTTCAGTATTTTTTGTCACTCATTTCAGAAAATGAAACCCATATATTATATAGACTCATTACACATAGAGTGAAATATTCAAGCCTTTATTTCTTGAAATGTTGATGATTATGGCTTACAGATAATGAAAACCCGAAATTCAGTGTCTCAGAAAATCAGAATACATAAGATCAATTAAAAAAAGGATACTTTAAAGAGAAATGTCATGCTATTTATCTATCTGTCTATCTATCTATCTGTCTATCTATCTATCTGTCTATCTATCTATCTTTCTATCTATCTATCTATCTATCTATCTATCTATCTATCTATCTATCTATCTATCTATCTATCTATCTGTTTGAATGTCAATGTCAAACCCTTTAGTGAAACCTCCTGTTCCCTGTCCTTCACTGGATACAGCAGAAATTGTTTTTACTGGTGCATACATGACTCCAAATTTGACAAAATTATTTTAATATAAATGCAAATTGTTTTTTCCTGTCATGGCCGCACACAAAATGGAAAATAATCTAGTTCTTCCAGTGAGACTTTAACCATGTTTATTTTCCAGACTCTTCTTGACTTCAAATCCAATATCTTTAATAGAAAAGTTTTCATAGTGTTTCCAATAATGAAATTGCTGCAGAGTTCTTCAAGTACTGACTCCCCTAAAATATGTTGATTGATTGGGAGGAAAATATCCATCAAAGAAAAAAAGGCAGCTTTGAATTGAACAATGCTCTGATGAAAAAACACGGTTGTCTGCTGCTTCTTCAACTAATCATACGATGTCGAATTGAGCCAAATCAACTTCTTCTGAACTGCAACAGCATCATTTTTTCACAACACCCTTTTTTTTTCTACAAACTGAGTCATTCAGTTTCAAAATAAACGCATAACAGTCTTTGTTCATATTTTAGATCAAAAGTTTCATTATTTTTTTATCCATCAAATCATCTTTCCTCATAAATTGATATCTGCATGGTATTCATGGTCTGTTTCATCTCTTTGAAGAGAGACGGAATAAAATCCTTTTTCAAATGAAAATTTGATTCAAAGCCTTTCCATTTCAACTTGGATAACCTTTCTGCTCTCTTTGAAACTGCAGACAGTGATACAGCAGCAATACAAACCACTGATATCAGCTTCATTGTGTATTACTGTGTCCTTTGCCTGTAAAATGTCAGAAACTGTCACCTAACTTAAGGAAATCTTACATTTCAGGAATCAAGACAAATACTGGCATTGCAACTAATAAGTAAAAAAAGAAACACCCACCCACATGATGGGCATGGAGCAATCCCTGTCTCTTGTTATTGTCTTAGATAAAATGTATTTTTGTGCATCAACTTGAATAAAGCATAAGACAGAGTTAGACTCAGTCTGTTGTTAGTTGGTTAATCACAGTTTTACATAAACATAATACATAAAATACAATAATAAATACAAGAAAATAATATAGAAATCTTAAATTTTTTTTAAAACTCAACTTATTTTTCAATTTTCTTTTAAACATTTATTCAGTTGAAAAAATGTGGGGAAAGGTAATGTTTTTCTTGATGGAATGCAACAGACTGTTTTATCTTAACTTATTTTGAAGTTCTTAATGTGTAAGTTAAAGTGGAATAGAAAGTACACTGTTGACATCTTAAATGTAACCTGGAATAAGTTTTTAAAAAATGGAGAACAGGGATATACTAACTTAAGTATCCCTGACATATATTTACATATTCAATCATTTATCAACAGATTGTTTTTTTTTTAATCATTTATATTTGGTCAACAAGTTTAAATATTAAAGATAAGAGTTTCTTTGTGTCATCTACAACAAACAGCACTCACTGCAGTGATGCTTTCAGCACCATGGACAGCTACTGGCTCAGCCCAGTGTCCTATGTCGCCACCTGGTGGCAGAGGTGTGCGCAGAACAAAATACTTTAGTTACCTTGAAATGTAGAAAAATAGTCGTTTATTACAGGGAAATTTTAAAGTAACAGTGGGAGAAAACAAAAACCAAATAAATTACAAGTAAACGGTAGACTTTATAACATGAACCTGTTTTGGAAACTTACTGCAGCTGCAGCTGTTTGTATAATTATTGTAGCCTTTAAAAATCATAGCTTACCCTGCCAGGAACCGCCATTTTGACAGTTTTCAACCTTTAACGTTTTGACAAAGATACTTTATCTACTCCACAACTGTCCTTTGTAGCATTTTATTCACAGCTGTAAGTACTCCTTCAATAAACTCTTTTTAAATACTGAGTAGCCCTGCGCTGAGTTTAGCTTTTCTGTTGCAAGCAAGAGTCCTGCTATCAAGCTAGCTGTCTGCCAATGTGTGGCAGACCGTCAGACCTTTAATTTTATTTTTTTTTATTTTTTTTTTTAATTATTTTTTTTGTATTTTAGCTATGAACTCTTACTTTAATAGACTATTTTCAACAAATTCGACCAAAAAAGGCACCAGCGTTTAGATATTTGTTAAACAGTGAAGGCTACCTGGCAGCAAAGGAAAAAAACTTTAATCGCTTTGAAAAAAATAATTGATTGCCTAGTTATTTATTTGTGAGAAAATGTGTTCATAATAGGAGATGACAAAAAGTATTAAATTTAACAGACAGTAATAGACACCGACAGGAATGTTTTACAGGCGCTCTTAGGAGCATTTTATTTAAGACTAAAAGTACTCTTACTACTCAATATTTCTTTCGCCTTTCGAGGAACAGCCTCATTTTGAGTTGAGTTTTTCTGTGATTAGCCGAGCTACAGCTCGTCAAGCTAGCTGTCTGTCAGAGGGTTTCTACTGCTGAGTCCTAGGTGATGTAAAACTATCTTGGACTACCTTTTTTTTGTATTTTCAGCCACATTCTCTGTCTTTACTACTTAAATCAATAATCTATCTATAGTCTGATTTTAGCTATGTATACGTTTTTATTTGTTATATAAAAGTTGGGACATTGTTAAAAATGCAAGTAAAAATATAGTGCAATGATTTGCACATTTCATAAACTCATGCTGCATTCACAGAAACATGACATACCAGATGTAGAAACTGAGAGATTTAACCTTTAGCTCATTTTGAATATGATGGCAGCAAAACTGGCTGTGTTGAACTGGCCTGCCTGTAATCCAGACCTTTCACCAACAGAAAACATCTGAAGCATCGTTAAAATCTGTCAAAGAAGACCATGGACTGTGGAGCAGCTAGAATCCTACATCAGACAAGAATGGGGCAACATTCCTCTACCAAAGCTCCAGCAACTGGTCTCCTCACCTCCCATATACTTACAGACTGTTGTTAAAACAGCTTCAGCAGGTTTCTGAGATGTGTTTCTGCCATCAAGTGAGGTATTTTTCATGAAATGTCTCACTTCAACATCTGATATAATGTGAAATTTTTAAATCATTGCATGCTGTTTTATTTACATTTTACAGTTCCCCAACTTTTTTGGAAATTCTTTTTTATATTTGTGGCAACCATGAACAGTTTTTCATCACTGATCCGTTCTTGGTGTAGTTTGTATAGTTTTGCACCTGCTAACAGTGGATGGAGATGGGTTTACATGTAAATGTAGGCCTTCACTTGTTTTGATGATGGATGTCTTTTCATATCGTTAACCTACTCCTTTGATTTAGAAAAGGAGCCCCGGCTCTGCCTGTCTGTAGATATTAAAAGTGAAATAGTGCAGGCCCCTGGAGGCAGACATGCTGTAGGTCCCATCAGCCAATATGAGGCTGAACCATCACTGGCGACAGCCAATCAGCTGAGGACTGATGGGAGCGGATGAGCAATCAAAGTGTTGGTTCCTCTGCATCCTTGGATACCTGGGGCAGTCTAACCCAGATCTGCTGTTTCGGTGAGGGCTCGCACGTTTTGCTGTTTCTATCGTCTGTCTGTCGGTGATGGAAAACACTCGCTGCTTTGCAAACCGTTTCTCTGACTACAAAGGTGCCTTGCTCCCGGACCAGGGCGCGCAGGTCGTCGTGCCCATCGTCGTGGCCACCGTGGATAAAGTCCTGAAACGGATCCCGATCGACATCAGCGACTGCGACGGAGGGCTGTACGATGGCCCGGCCGGGGTGGCTTACATGCTGTATCATGTCAGCGAGTGTCCGCTGTTCTCCGAGCACAGGGACGTGTACCTGAAGACAGCCAAGCAGATCATCGACGTGTCGGTCAGATACGTGGACGCGGAGCCGGACAAAAACATGCGTGCTGCCTTCCTGCTCGGAGGGGCGGGAATCTACGCCGTGGCTGCGATGATATACAAATCCATGGGCTTGGCTGATTTCGTTAAGCCGTTGACCAAATTTCGCAACCTGTGGGAGGTGTGTGCGCCCATCAATTTTCTGGAGTGTGGCTCGGATGAGCTGTTTGTGGGGCGGGCTGGGTACCTGTGTGCCGCCCTGGTCCTAAAACAGAAGCTGGGCATAGAGGTAAGCTCCTTACCAGGCAGCATTTTCATAATCTCCATGCATACTGGGTTCTGTGATTTTTAATCAGTGGTCCTTAACTGGCCTCGCCCAAGGCTGCCCATCATGGGGAGAAAGGGAGAGGTTTCTCTGACCCACCTGCCCTCCTAGACATGTAAATTTATGCTATAAGACAATCCCATTTTATTTTAACCTTAAAACTAGCCGTTCTTATTAATGCAACACATCTACATGTATCACCTGTTGTTGCATACATATCATGTTCTTGTACTTATTCCCCATGTCTGGGTTATATGAACCCAGCAACAACTAGTTATACTGCTGTGTTTGTGGTGATGTGCAGTGTTTAGTGTCCACCAAACATAACGTCTTGTCTGATGACCAAAAAGCACCAGTTTGGTCTCATCAGACCAAAAACCTTTCTTCCACTTGATAGAGTCCCCAACATGACTTTTGGTGAACTCTACTGGAGATTTAATAGTTTTCTTCAACAGGGGCTTTCTCTTTGCCACTCCCCCATAAAACTTTGACCGGTGAAGAACTCAGGCAACAGTTGTATGTAGAGTCTCTCTGATGAAGCTTCTAACCCCTTCAACTCCTGAGTTGCTCGAGTGTTCTTTTGACTTCATGGTGTAATGGTAGTCAGGAATACTGATTATCCTGTGACTAGACAGGTGTCTTTATACTACATTCTCCTGAGACACATTCACTGCACTCAGGTGATCCCCATTTCACTAATTGTGAGGCTACTAGCACCAATTGGAAGGACCTCAGTGAAATTAGGTCAGTCACTTTAAAGGGGGTGAATATTAATGCAATCACCTTTTTTTACCGTATATATTTTTAAGTGGCATTACTTTGAAGAAATTTGTGTTTACTTGGACATTGAATAGGATGTTTTGTTGTATTTTTTGTCAAAAAGCTTAACTATATTGACCATGATTGATTTATAAAATCAATAAAAGAGTAAACCATCCAAGGGGGTGAATACTTTTATAGGCACCTTATTGCTGATATTGAAGAATCACACTTGGGAAGGGCCAATCACTGGGGTTTCTAGGGCCCAGCAGTTTCTGAGGGTAAGCCCGGTCCCACCAATAAGGATGCATGACAATTGATTTCTGTTGATATCTGGTATGCTAATAGTGACAACTTCATTTAAGCTAACACAAATAAAATGCCAATAATATACATCCCTGAGAGAGTCAAGAGAGCCAAAAATATATAGCCCCCTCTTTTTGTCAAGATCAATTAAAGCAATACATGCCTCTTCAGTGTGAATCATACCGTATTTACAGTATATCAGTGTTTGCATTATATTTCGAGGTACCATTGCATACTAACAACAGATTTTAAACAGTCTCCATTGCATTGGTTGATCAGTAAAGATTGCTGTAGTTGAGGAGTGATTTTATTTGATCACCTGTTTTCGTATCAAAATTGTTTTGTTTTTTTAATTTTGTGTGTTAGAGAAACAAACAAAAACATCATATAAAAGGTCAACTTGCAACTCTTAGGTTACAAATCTTTATTAATCTAAATCTAAAATCGACACAGCTTTGTAGATAGTTGAAGTCTTTCTGTATGAACTGTTTTCATGGACTTTGCCGATAACAATCTCTTTTATTCTGCAGATTCTGAGCAAGGATCAAATCAAATCTATTTGTCAGGCCATCATTGAATCAGGAAAGCAATATGCCAGGAGGAAGAGAAAGCCTTTCCCCCTCATGTACTCGTACTACGGGACAGAGTATCTTGGTAAGAACACGAGGTTTGATCAGAGATAATTCACTAACACAGACGTAGGTCATCCCTCTGTAGGTTTCCAATATGTGTCTTTTTAAATCCAAGCTCCAAATAAAGTTTAGATTTTGTGTAAATCCTCCCCTCAAGAGCTACTGACTCTAGAAGGTTCTTCTCTTAACACACAATGTTATCCACAAAGACGTCAGAGACGCTTCTATATGTAGGTTTGGTGTTAACATGTGTAAAGCTATCTCTCCTTTTCTTAATTGCACCGGATGACCAGATGTCCAGATGCTAAAATTCAGACCAACTCAGAGTTCATAGTAAGCATAGCCTCACTGGCTGCATCTGCATGGATTCGCCAAAAACTTTGAAGATGAAAAGGAGATGAACTTTGTGACGAGTTCTTAAACTACAAGTCAAATGATTTTTGAAGAAGCACACGTGGTTGAAGATACTGATGCATGTGTTAGAGTTTGCCTATCCGTAAAAACATTTGGTTATCTCGAGGTTACATCATATCTATTTACACACCAATAAGATCAGAATAGAGAGGGAATTCACAGACACTGAAGAGAGCTGTGTTTCCCCTGCATGCCTACAGCATTCACCAAGAACTGACTCAGTATACTGCATGAGAAGCATTGTTTTTATTTGAACTATAGTCAGATACTGAGAGACTTGTGTACTTTTACAGGTCTTGTTTTTGATTGTGTGTCTTATTATCATTTTTTTCTACAAAGTGGCCTCAGGTCTTGAAAGGTTCTTAAACAGGATGGTGATCGTGAGACTGCTCATGTACTTTACAGAAGATAAGAAGAAGATACCTGCACATTTCTTAACGACAAGTATGCACAGTGGGCTTCAGTTGAATAGTGAGAAAATACAAGCCCTCCAGCAGTTCAGAGTGTCAGTGCTTGTATGCTTTAGTTTGTTTGCCTGGCATTGGTGTTTCTCTGCATGCCTGTTTTTGCGGGTGCATGTGCAATCCCCTCACCCCCCTCCACCCTCCTGTCAGGTGCAGCTCACGGTCTCTCATCAGTGCTGCAGATGCTGCTGAGCTTCCAGGACATGCTTAGCGGGGCAGAGAAGGATCTGGTGTGGCAGAGCGTTGACTTCCTCATGAACCAGGAGCAGAACTGTAATTGGCCAGCAGAGCTGGGCGCCATCATCGAGCGAGAGAACGAACTGGTGCACTGGTGCCATGGAGCTCCAGGTACACTCAACACTATCATCTTGTACAGATATTCTTTCATGAGCTCTTGGCTGTTTATTGTCATTAAATCCCTGGCTCTGTCTTCTTACACAGGTGTGGCATACCTTTTTGCCAAGGCCTACCTGATCAATAAAAAACCCCAGTATCTGGACACGTGCATCCGCAGTGGAGAGCTTGTGTGGCAGAAGGGTCTGCTTAAGAAGGGGCCTGGGATTTGTCATGGAGTTGCAGGCAGTGCTTATGTCTTCCTCCTGCTTTATCGGCTCACGGGCAACACAAAATACATCTATCGAGCTCAGAGGTAAAGACTCCTCTTCATGATGCTCAGAGAACTCAGGTCTGTAATTTTAAAAGTACTGACCTGGTTCTAAGGTTGGGCAGGTAACTGAAATGTAGATTAAAATGCAATATGGCCTCCTAGAAGGTGTAATATTTCTTTGACCTGAAATGTGTCAAAATACCAGAGGTGGAAAAAGATAATTCTGATCAATTAAAAGTAAAAATGATCTAATTTAAAGTTTACTTTGAGTACTGAGTAGCTTTTGAGGAGTCATACAGTAAAATATGGTCTTTACTTAGTGGCAACAGCAACAAGAGACTAGAGCTCAAACCGGGTTGTTGAGGTGAAGTCACACCTGTATAGTAAAGTTAAACATACAGCAAAATTTAAAGTGTTACTTCAACTCATACAGAGTTAAATTTAACACTTAGAAGTGTCTTTAAGTTTAAACTATATATAGTCAAACTACACTTTTGAAAGAATTATTTGATAGTTAGGGCTGCAGTATCTCTTACAAAGATGTGGCAAGGTAGGTTTCCTCTGGCAAGAACAAAGCAGAGAGTCAACCTAATAGCAAAACAGTGCATACTGATGAAGAGATGTCACTATGCGTACCCTAGGGACACCTAAAGTCACAGGTGGGAACTCTAACTCAGTGAACGACTTCACTCATGGTGCAAATATGAGCAAACGAACCCCAGCAGCCATTTGCTGTTTTGAGTTGTTATGTAATCATTCTCTCGCTATGGGCTACTGTGTCGCCAAAAGAGGTGGAAGAAATACAAAAATACAAGAGTGTTGTACCCAAGTAAAAGTACAGTTACTCTAGTTAAAACTTACTTAAGTAGAAGTAAAAGTACTGATTTCAAAATGTACTCAAAAAAGTTCAAATACCCCAAAATAGCTACTAAATTACAGTACAGCAGAAATTTTATGTTCTACACATCATGCAAACATTAGGGTGTCCTTTTTTCTAGAATAGTTTACAAGAAATCCTCCTTACTTTATTTTAGTAAACATGTTTCTTATTAAAGATGAGAAAAATGATCATTCCTTGAATTTATATATACATTCCTTAGAGATATTTGGAGCTTACCCTTTATGTATGGAAAGCTTAGATAGCTCAAAGGGTCAGTATTGAATGGGTTAATGCTAGCCCTAGCAAACGCTGCACCGATCGAAATGTTACCGTGGGTACTGGTGAGTTTCAAATTAAACCGAATGAGATGTTGAAACAGAAAGAGTACTCTCAATTGACTCTTCGTGTAATTTTTCATTAAATACATTAGGTCTGTGGTTCTCAACTGGTTGAGTCACAGAACCCACCATCAACTCCTCAAGGAGAATTGCGACCCAAATTTTGGAGATTTTTTTAGTCAATCAGATATATTCAATGAAAAATAGTAGAGCTTAGGCCTAAAAAAAGTACAAAAGGTGTATCAAAATAATGAAACAGGACAAGACATGTATGTTTTATAGAGTCTCATAGACAATTTGGCACAATTTTTTTCCCAGGCACACATCTGGGACCCACTGAAAAGGGCTTCCGACCCACTTTTGGGTCCCAACCTACCAGTTGAGAACTACTGCATTAGATACATGTCTGATGATTATATTACTATTTTAATGAAAAGGTAAAAAATGAGGTTTTCATGTGGACAACTATGCTGGCATCAAGGTTTCTGTACACTTAAAGATCACTCCCTGCACAACTTTCTCAGCGCATTCAAGGTAGCTCAGCTCATCCAGCAGAGTCACTGAAGGGAGGAGGCTAACTGTTTTACGCTGCTTTCTGTTATTTTTATGGCCCAGAATTACACCTTGAAAATAATTATCCTCTAAAATGCATAGTAACCTATTGTTTGAAAAAAATCTTTATTTAGTAAGAAGTTAGACATATTTAGTTAGAAAATATGTGATATTTATTTATTTATTATTTTTAATGTTTGATACTGTATACATTTAGCATTGGTTTCCCCAGTCATAGTCCCCAGAAAAAGAATCCTTATAATTTTGATCGCTTCAATTTTTGCCTGACTTTGCACGCAGGTAAAGTCAGGTTGATTTTTTTTTTTTTTTAATCTGTAATGTAAGGGCAGTTGCACACAGCCATGGCCTCCACACAATTAATTTAATTAGCTTAAATATTTGGAAACGTTTCAGGTTGTCAGGACAAAACTCAGTCTGTCAAATACCAAATATCTGTGGAAACAGTGACACCAAACATCCTCAGGTGTACCTCACGTTGAGTCTTTTTCTGTTTACCAGCTGAACATATTAGCATGTTAGCATTGCTGGCATGGTGAACAGGAACACAGAAATTTAAAGAATCCTGAGTCCCAAAAATAATAGATTCAGCCTCAAATATTCAGTTGTCGCTTATTTGTGTGTATTACAAGACATTAACCACACTATCTTGCACCAGCAGTAATCTTATCATTTCAAATGTCAGTTTCAGTTCATGACTCTCTGCTCTTCTTTCACCCCCATAGGTTTGCAGAGTTCATCTTCACTGAGGAGTTTAAAGCAGGTTCCCACTCTGTGACCAGCGTCTTCAGTCTGTTTGAAGGCCTGTCAGGAACTATTTGTTTCCTTGTCGACCTCCTGCAGCCGGACCAGTCAGAGTTCCCTCTGTTTAGTGTCTTTGTGTGAATTGACCCGTGGTAAGTGCAGTTCACTGACCTGAACAGACACCACTCCCTCTCTCTGAAATCCCCCTCAAGAATGGGTTTGTTGGAAGCACAGTGTCTAAGAACTGGGATTGAAGCTGTGGGCAGAGCGGGAGTGGAGGGATGGATGGTTTTTGTTTGGGATTTAGAGCGTCACATATGAAAAGGATTGCAGTAGAATAATGGTCTAGTTATATGTCTGTGCAGAAGTGGATCGTTTGCCTTCAGGCTTTATCAGATTCATTCTACTTACTGTAAACTGTCTGTTTCAATTTACAATGTAGTCGACTGCTCTAAAGCAGAGGTTTTCTTTATATGAGGGCAGTATGGCAACAAATTGAGTTTCTCATAATCCAGGTCATAACTGGAAAATCTAAAGACAGAGACATATTCCTCACATTTTTTAAAGGTCACATATTATAAAAAAAATACACTTTTTCAGGCTTTTCTAGTAGGCTTGTCCACAATCCCCCCAAGAATCAGAAAAATCCATTCCCTCTCCCCTTCTGTTTCTCCGCCTTTCAGTGCTGAAACAAACCATTCTCAGATTTATCCGCTCATGATGTCATGTGGGGAGTTAGCCCCGCCCCCATGTTCAGTCACCCCCCGTTGCTTGGAAAGCTCCACATTCCTCTCCTGATCCTCCTTTTAGCTGCCAGCTGAGAGGAGGTTGAGGAGAGCCACATGCATTAAGCCACATCCATATCATGAGAGGGGTGGAGTCAGGCAGCTCATTAACATTTAAAGACACAGACACAGAAACAGCTCGTTCTGAGCAGGGCTGAAACAGACGGGTTTTTAGACATGCAAAAATCCAATACTGGAATGTTTTGTCAACAACAGACTTCACAGGTATGTTTTGGGGACCTTTGAGACCAATATCAACTTGTCTTAAAGGAGTAAAATATGTGACCTTTAAGTCATTGAGAGGTACACAGTGCAAAAACTCAAATCTAAGCAAGCGTGCTTGTCGCATTTCTAGTCTACATATCTAAATATATTATAAAACACTAGAATAAGGCCTGCATTTAGAAGTCAAAATTATCAGCTAACATGAGAATTTAGCTTCCTGAGTCTTGTAAATGCAATATCTCAAGAACATTTTGAGGGATTTTACTCAAACTGTGAACAAATGTCCTGTCTGACTATAAGAGCTCAGTAGTTTTTAGGGGTTGTAGGTCAAAGGTCAAGGTCCTCATGTTCATCCATGGCCTGTGAATTGGATGTCTTGAATGCTTTGAGAGATTTTCCTCAAACGTTGCATGACATTAAACTGTGACTCAAAGATTAATTGATTATGTTCTGGGGGATAATAGATCAGGGGTCCAACTTTGCACAAACTTCCACATCTGGAGTGATCAGGAGCTCCAGAGAGCTTCAAGGTCAAAACACCAACGAGTTCTTCTTCCTTACCCAACAGTACTGTCACTGTCTTGCAACTGTAAACCTTGTGGAGGCATTTAACAGCCAGAAGTTAGTTCATGTTCGTCATTACAAGCAATTCAAGACTTATTCATTATCTTGAACTAGTGGTTTTATCTGAACATCTCAGGTGAATGTGGCTTAAAGGAAGTGCAATAGGATATTTTGACTCAAGATAAGACAAATACACTAACTTAGATTTGAGTTTTGCCATGCACTTAGAGAATCATTATTGTGATTTAATGTCTATAAATGGAGATGATAGAAAAAGATACATCATCACAACTCCAGTGCAACCTGACAGTTGCTATAATTTTAAGTTTTCTTCAGTATCTATTAATTAGTAACAGCTTTATGTAAGTACTTGGCTTCATTGCAAAAAGGTACTGCTTTTTTAAGGCAATTTAGTACATCCTTAATGCTACCAGCTTACCAAATGTCTAGAAATATATACATAAAAAATCACAGCCCAGCGAGCACAGTTGTCTTGATTTAGTTGGGAGGAACCCACACTTTTAGATCTTGAAGCTAACTGCACTGAAGTATTGGTAACACTGAAGAGTGGTACAGTTTTATGTTGATTGTATCTCAGGTTAGAAATCTCAATGGCTAAAAAACAAACAATGGCAATCACACTAAAGAAAAACAGAAAAGGGCCAAAACAGGTGTCACATAATGCCTTTGAAATGTTTTTTACCACTTCACCAGCTTAGCGTCACATATCGCAGACCTTTATGTAATATCTTAAGGGTACATTGCCTGTCAGAAATTTGTTAGAAACCTTTAATGATAAAGAAAAAGAGAGTGATTTTGATATTGATAAAAAAAAATACTGGTCAAAGCTGAGGTCCACCCAACAGATACTGAAGGAACTAACTGTAGATTATTGTTATTTTGTGCATTATTATAGACTCACCTGTGTATTCTGAAGTTTCACCATGTGTGGCAGTGTCACAGATGTCAATGTATTTGATGTTTCAAGCTATGTTAAATGTAAATGTATATGTGTGTTGTGATTTGTTTTACCTTTAACAATGTTTGAGAATAGATGGGTGTGGAATAAGAGGTAGTTGGAGTTCTCTTATCATAGATGTCAAAATGAGGCCTTAGAAATGAAACTCGAGCATTTGGATTTGATCCTTTGAAAAAAATAACATTGACTATGGAAACTTTACATGCTTTGGTCAGTGTTTTCTTGTCATGTGGCTGAAGTTGCTCAAAAGAACTGTGAATAGTAAATAGAAAACCAAAGCAGATTCAATGCTCATTGTGCCTGTTGTGGAACATTTTTAAGCAGCGTTTGTGTGCGCGCGTGTGTGTGCTGTTTCTGCATTTGCAGTTGAGCTGTCAGAATGATTATTGTTAAATAAAGTGTACAGAAAAAAAGAAAGGGTTCATTGTTTTTGAAGTGTTGGCTTTTAATCCCTCACTGCTTTCAAAACCTCAAATATGCAAAATATCCATCACTTATATTCACCAATTGTCCTATTTTGGGGTCAGAGGTGGCTGGAGCCAATCACAGCTGTCCCTGGGTGAGAAGCGATGTATACCCTGGACCGGTGGCCAATAAATCACAGGGTTGACATCTGGAGACAGACAACTGGTCTTTTTGGACTGTGGGAAGAAGGTGGAGTATCTGCAGAGACCCCAAATGTGCACGGGGAGAACATGAAAATTCAAAAGAGAAAGCCCCTGTGGCAGCAACACAAACCAGAAACCTTCATGCTGTGAGCCAGCAGTGCTAACCCCTGCATGACTGCTGCCTGCAAAATATGCATAATAATATACTTCTTAAAAATTAACCTTAACACATCACCAAGTTACCTTCACTACATTGCATTATGTTTTAAATGTTAAACAGCACTTCTCTTTTCCATTTGTTTACAAGATTAAAGATAAAAAACTACAAGTACTGTATTAATAGTAACTAAACTAAATATCACATTTATCTCTATAAGAATAGATGTTACCTAAGAGGATCTAAAGGGGAAAGCACCAAGAAACCATCAGTTCTGTTATAATTTTAGATATTAAAGCTCCTGTGAGGAATGTTAAGGTTGTGTCATTTTTGGCACCCCCTGTGGACAAAGTAGTAACTTCAATCTTTTTGCAGAGTATGTCCTGCTCATGCAAGTACCAAAAATGTCCTCCTGCTTTATTTTCAGAAATATTCAATGAAGGCTACTCGCGCAGCTCTGCTGTCTATTGCATTACATCATAAGCACATAAAGAGGTAGCAGCATTACAGTTTTAACATCATTGTACAGCGGTAGAACTTTTCTTCAGTTAGACCAAAATTGAACATTTAACTGTAACTCTTGTATCAATAGCCTTACACAATGTGAGCCTATAAGAATTCAAATCATGGGCCATTTTAGAATCAAACTTTAGGGTTGCTGATTTCCTAAAAACTTGGGATGGAATCTTTGCATGTGTTTCCTTTAAAAGGTACTATTTTCTCTGTATATCATTTTTAAATTAACAATAAAACTAGGTAACACAAGTTTTACCCCATAACGTATTTTTTATGGAATATGCTGTTTAAACATTACATTTTGTTGTGTTAAAATGCCAAATTCAGATGCATTGATAGGTCCAAAAACAATAATAAGATAATAGAATGTATGAGCCTTTTTTATTGGTGAACACTTGAGGTCTAGATGTGATCAGATATCAAAATTAACTTCTTAAGACAACAAAATGTAATGTTTTACAAAATGAAATTTTGATATGTTGAGAAGTCTGAAAATGAGCATTTAAGATATCCCATTTTGATTTAGGACATTAAATTTTATTTACTAGGAAATCTGAAAATGATGATGTAAAGTCCCTGTGAAGTAAAATCCAAACTTTGTGTCTTATATGATGAATGATATGTTGAAATGAGGCCGATCGATCTATCTATCTATCTATCCATCTATCTATGCTACAGTTTGCCAAACTTTACTTCAGCAATGGTTAGCAATTGCCTGGTTCCCCAGCTACTAGGGGCCTCCTAATCAGATATGTAAATTAACCCTTTCTCCTGCATTGGCTGGTATTCTGGACATTTGAGTTTTAAGGGGTGCTCATTAAAATCATAAAAAATAATTTGGCCATGTTATAGTGGCATTAAAACCTTAAAATTAATGTTAAATGTTTGTGTTAATCAGTATTTTTACCTTTCCATTTGAACAACAGGTCATTTGATGTGCTATTTTACCATTTATTTAACTACTTTTGAGGGGTTTCAGTTTGTAAAACATGACCAAAAAAATGAACAAATAGATATATTTTTAAAGTCCATTTAGAGTCATAAAATGGGCATTTTTAAATCTGTTTCTATCATATTAAGTCATTTTTGTTTGGGTTCACATCTAGTTATAAGTAAGACTTTTTCTGATTAATAGGAATTTAACAGGGGAAAAACATACATGTGGAAGGCCCCATGCATGTGTTTGCCCAGGGCCCCAAAATAACTAAATCTGCCCCTGGCCCGGGGGCCAAATCCGGCCGTGGAACAGTTAAATCCAGCCCCCAAGATGATCTCATATTTCTGTTATAACTGGCCCTTCAGTATGAAGTCTGCAGATTTCCTCAAGTATAAAAATATTCTTGATGATTTAAGATATCCTTGTTAAGTCACAAAATCTGAAAAAGGAGTCAAATATTTAGATAAGAAGTCAGGAATGTGGGAAAAGAAATTAATTTTTGTTTAATTTCAAATTTTCAATTTAGCATCTCACAATCAGGACTCAAACTTAGGATTTTGACTTTTTATTTCATACTTTGAGTATTTTAACTCATAATTTTGACTCATAATAATTCGATCTTTAAGAATCATAGTTCTAATTTTTAAGTGGTCTTTTGACCTCTATAACCAATTATTTTGTATTTTACTTCATATTTTCAATTCCAAAATTTGACTTCATAATCCCATAGTTTGACCTTTTAGACTCACAATTTAAATTTTGAATCATATTTTGACTTTTAGTTTCATGATTACAAATTTTATTTCATATTTTGACCTTTTAAACTCATGATTTTGACTTTCTTTCTAATATATTTTCCATTTTAAAAAAACATTCTTTTCAATTTCAGTTTCATGTTTTGTCCTTTTTGAACTAATAAATGAACTTTTCTCAGATTTTGAGCCTTTTCACTTTTTTTTTTTTTTTTTTAAATGTCAATATCATTTATCATCAGTGAGTTTTATCCCCCTATTTTATTACTGGTGAAACAAGGTAAACAGTTTATGGTTGAGAAGGTGACTCTGAATCCAGAATCAGGCCCCTGCTGTGATTGAGTTTGACGCCCCTGCTAAGTGAATGATCCTCTGATTCCTTCATTATTTGCGTCATCAGTCTAGCTGTGATGAGTAAAATTTTGCTTGTCAGACTGGCAGGCAGACGTCTGGAGCAGGTCGAGCCTCACTGCTGCTGCTGCTATCTGCTGTAATGGGAGCAGAAAGTGCTGCTCCATCCTATCTCAGTCTGCAGATGGCAGCAGATGTCCGCATATGGCTGCGCCCCCTACAGATCCCCCATGGAATAACTCCTGGTAGTGAAGACATCCTGCCTGCCTCCACATCGCAGATGAGCTGCAGTAGCGGCGGCGTCAGCCTGACACAACGGCGTCTCTCTACACCCACCGGGCGACGGACCGACGGAGCGGCCGCTCGGTGAAACGTTATGGACGAGCAGACCCGGGGCGGAGCAGAGAGCCGCAGTCCCCACATGGCGGAGTGAGTGAGGATGCGACTCCCCAGTTCCATCTTTGTGTCGGTGTCTCTGTTCACGGCCGAGACTACGGCGGCGCTCTACCTCAGCTCCACGTACCGCTCTGCAGGAGACCAGATCTGGCAGGGGCTCACGCTCCTCTTCACGCTCGTACCGTCAGTGCTCGTGCAGCTGACCCTCACCTTCATCCACCGGGACCTGAGCAGAGACAGACCACTCATCCTGCTGCTGCACATCCTGCAGCTCGGACCCATCGTCAGGTCAGTGCTGGCTTGTTTATGTTGCTGGTGTCTCGCGGTAAAACGGCTGTTAGCACCCACAGGTGTCGTGTCCACGGAGGATTTTTCTCGTTAAAAACATGTCCGACCTGGCGGCACATAAGCTGCTTAGGACTGGTTTGATGAATGCACTGCGCACATGCTGTTGTTGTCATTTTGTCCTGCTCTTTGTCTCCTCTCAGGCAGCTGACACGCTTGTGGATTCAATGTATGTCTGTAATGAAAAGGCGGATCAATAGGAGCACTGCTTATCAATATGTTCCAAATAACCCTCTCAGCTGTCTGTCAGAGAGTGATCAGCCAACAGCACTTTCAGTAAGACCCCCTCCCCTCTTACAGTTTGATCTTCTTTAGGCCATGATCTCACAGGCCAAGCTGTGTCTGATTTATTCATGACTGCTCCATCTGAAAGAACATTCAATCTCTGACAGAAAGCCCAGCTGGAACACATGAAGAACCAGAAACTGCACATACTAGGAATTTTTGTGCACAACAATAATCACAGATAACCTCATAGTGCTTAAAGGCGCTGTAAACATGAGCAGAAAAGTGCTTTAAACCATAATAGGCCGGGTATCTCTCTGTGTCTAAGCCCTGGCCTGACCTGACAGGACCATCTGCCTCAGCTATATGAATCTGAGCCTAATCCATCCAGCAAAAAGAAAGCCTCCCCTACTGTACACTTAGGCATGGAGGATGATAATGTTATCAAACATACAAACAGCAGGGGATCAGCCTGTGGTAAACATAAAAAAAACCCTCCTCCTTCCCTTTTTATGGTGACAGTAATGATAAGATGCTTGCACAAATCTTCAGAAGAACACAATTTGCATCATATTCCTGCAGCTGTTTCCTCTCTGAAGTCCTTACAAGGGTAAAGAATGTCAAACCTCACTTTTATTTGTCTTACATAATGGATAAACTGACTGTCGCCATCTCATAAGAGAAAAAAAACAAGATATTTGGCAACATCTTAGACTCAGTGCTGTTAAATCAGGTCATTGAATTATCACTGAGATAAAAGGTGGATGAATTAATAATGACACCAAATCATTGTTGCTTGAAGTCTTAATGGAAACCCACTATGAGAGATGAATGATCAGTGAGGGAGTTGTCCACATGCCTTTAGATCAGGGGAAGTAAAATCTTATATAGGGTGTGTTTTAGCTGAATGGGGATACATCTCAGTAAGTGCTGGGCCAAACTGACCCATTTTGTGTTATTTTATGAACCTTTATTTAACCAGACGAAGACTCACTGAGATAAAGAAATCTTTCACAAGAGTGACCTGGCCAAGAGGTCAGCGGCTCACGTCATAATAAATGATAATTAATATTTAAGATAGGGATGCACAATTTTGGATATTTGCTGATATTCAATATGTCGATATCATTTTAGCCAATATCGATATTTAAGTGTGTTACATAACTAAAAATTCTGTACTTTTAACACAATTTTAGGTTTGAGAATGAAAAACGAAACTAACTTTTTTCCTTAAAACACACTTTAAAGTCTAAAGACTGAGAATGAATAAAGAAAAAGACCTCAATGTACATAGATCTGTTGGTCCAGCCTAAAACTCCACTAATTTATTAGTATATATAGCCAAATTTTGCAGTTGATCTATGCTGATTTGTACAGCCAAAATATCGAATGCAAGTATCTGCAAAAATTTCGATATCTGCCGATACCGATATTTGGCTTTTTTTTTGCTAATGTCTGTCGATACCAAAACCTGGGCGATAATATCATGCATCCCTAATTTAAGACACAGATAACAACAGTAAGTTTAAAAAACAATAATTGAGAAAGTGCAAAACTAATTCACAATTAAAGTGCAGAAAATTATAATCACAGTAGCTATTAAAAAACACCAGCGTTGTCGATCATTTAAGATAGATCGAAAGGCCTCGAGTGAAATGAGTTTCAAATCAGTCTTGAAAGAATTCCATGCAAAGGGGGGCGTCAAAAGCTGAATGCTCTTTATCCCAATTAGGATTGGGCAATTAATAGCAAATTAGATTAAATCGCAATATGGCCAATGCAATATTTCTTTAACCTGAAATTTGTAAAAAATACCAGTTTAATGCAATTTTGTTTTACAGCAGCAGCAGAGATTTTATGTTCTACACATCATGCAAGCATTTAAGAGTCTTTTTAAGGTTTTTTTTAAAAAGCCATTTTCTTGTTTAAGTATATTTCTTTATCAAAACAAGAATAATGTAAAAATCCCCTTCAAAATGGCAATTCATATCAAATTTGCCATTAGAGCAAAAATCACACTTATTAAAAAAATGTTTATCCCCATTTTTTTAATCTAATACAGTGCAGGTTATAATATAGAATGAAATATTGCTTGTGTTTGTCGGACAACACATAAGATGAGGAACCTAAAAATAACTGCATATTAAATCGCAATAGCAGTATTGGGGGAAAAAAATGACAATTAGATTATTTTTTGCAAATCGTTCAGCCCTGACCCCAATTCAGCCTTGACACCAGGAACAAGCAGATGGAAAATCTCAGCAGAAGGCAGGGCACAGTGGCTCTTAGTTCTCTGAGGAAGAGTACAATAAGTAAGGGGGAATCAAGCCAAGAAGAGCCTTGTAAATCAGAGTCAGCCGGTGAGTATACCTGCGAGCACCCAAAGAAGGCCAGTTAGAGTTCACAATGATAAGTCAGGCGACCGCCCCACGATGAAAAACAATAATCGAAGTCTGTAGACATTTGACTTAAACACTCATATACAGTACATCACCATAATCAAGCAAAGATAGGTTAAGGATACAAGACGTTTACAAGCTCTGAGGAAGAAGCAGGGTTTACTTCTACAATAGAAACCTATTTTCATCCTGAGTGTTTGACCAAATTAGCAGTATGTGCTTTCAAGAAAGCTCATGATCATTAAGAAAATATTTAAAGTTTCAGACTAACTTAGATCTGTCTTGCAAAGGAAGGCTTGATGGGGTGTTGCCTGGTAGCTCACTTGTACAAGGGAATACCATGAGTCTGGTTTTATCAGCATTTAGTTTCTGTAGACGAGACTGAAGAACATTATAAGAGGACTGTAAAAACTCAAGGGCCAGATAAACAGCAGTAAATAATGGCATTATCTGCATAAAAGTGAAATGATTCATTAGACAGAATATTGCACAGATTGTTAATAGAAATGAAAAAAAATATCTTGATCTTTTTACTAGCTAAATTACAACATATATCTGTTATTTTCTGTTTAAAGATAAAAATAGCATTTTAACAATGGCATAACTATAAACTTTGTTATTCCAGAAACATTCAAGAAATGTTTAAACCTTTTCTCAATCACTGCAACAGATAGAGAACACACTTATCTTGTATCTCCAAACTATTGTAGCCAATACCAATATTGATACAAATATATAAGCACTTTTTTAAATCATAAAGACCATCAAGTCTCTCCTGTATTAAGCTTCTCCTTTTATTTAGAAAGTCTTTTTGTTTTTGTAACAGTATAAAACAAAGCAAACCCTGGATTCTACAACAAATATGATAGATATACTAGGGATGCATGATATTGGATTTTTGCTGATATCGAGTATTTACACTTTTTTGTCTTGCCAATACAGATATATACATTGAGTTTAGACATAAAAGGATGAACAAATTAAGAACTTTCAGTTCCTGAAACACTTAAAAGTGTAAGGAATAATAATGAATAAAGGAAAAGACATTTGCAGACATAGATCATGTTGGTCCAGCCTAAAATCCAATAACTTATGTGTTTATTCAGCCAATATTTACAGCTGATATGGGCTGGTTTTTATAGCTTGAATACCAGTTATAAATGTTGGCAAAAATATTAATATATTTTCAATAATTCACCTTTTAAGCTTATATCTGCTGATACTACAGGTATATCATGCATCCTTAAAAATATTCTATTTCAAATTTACACATTCAGTAATGAAAAACTAAAGTCATACAGATGTGTGTACTATATAAAAATAAAATGAACATTAACAGCCAAACCACGCTTCATGTGCCTTCTTTAGAGCTACAGACAGCATTCTCGCAACCTGATGACAGACGGTTAGCTCTGTAGAGTTCTAAATTATAATGTCACCCTTTTTTATTGATCTTACACTTTCAAATTAAAAATAAGTCTTCTACTGAAACAACAGGTTTACAATCAGGGTGCTTCTATGAGAAAATCCTGACAAATAGCTTCAAATGGAACAAAACCCATGCTCCTTTCAAGTGTCAAAAGTTAAACTAGCTGTAGTTCAGACCTAAAACTTCAGTCCTCAGAACCCACTTAAGAATTTAAGGAATGAGGATGAAAAATAAAAAAAAAACTTCAGCCAACGTACAGCTGCTATCTGTGTTAAAAACTCCTCAAACATATTCCTATTTTCTGTGACTATACTGTATACTGCTGATATATTGGCTCTGGGCATCATAAGCTAATATCTGCTGATCCAGGTATCATACCAGTAATCTTGTGCATCTCTACAGTTTGAGCAATTTCTGCTTCTTATCTCTTAAATGCTGTCTTTTAAAGTGATCAAATCTCCATCATTTGAATGATCAGTGGTTTAAAAAATTACAGAAACTGTTTGATCTTCAGTCATATTTTAACCAGAGAGAGAGAGAGATAGAACTGTCTGAGCTACAAACATGTTGGCACCATTTGGAAAAGTGAGTGGGAGAGAAACTCTTGTTCCTAACCAGTTCTATCCATGTTTCTAAATTTTGTCAACATATCCTAAAATTGGCAGTGCAGCAGTTTCCCTTCAGTTTCTGATAATAATTATGACAATAAAAATCCTAATGTAGACTCTGTAGGACTTCTGCTTCTGTGGTATTAAACAGATATTAATGTCACTTCACAGTAGTAATGATATAAATATTCCTGAAATAGATACAATTATACTTCACCATTTAGACTAAACATTTTCAAAAGATCTTGTAGCTGATAAAAGTACTTTTAGTAGTTATGACAGTAAATAATCTTTTTTCTGAGCATTACGTCTGGTATCTTTTTTTCTAAATAACATGAGTATAAACTAAACCACTATAGAAGACAGTACCAAACCCTAAATCTTGCTTTAAAAGACATCAATACATCTTAAAACTTCCATCTTTAAATTCAGCTACAAAAAAAGACTAAAAACCATCATGTTTCATCATCAGACAAAGACGAACAAAAACAGGAACATATAACAGATGACTTTTTTTACCAGCTGCAGACAGCCAGTATCAATGAGATTGCCAACACTTTTCACGTCTTTGTATTTTAAAGATGTTAGTTTGTAATCAAACTAAATAATTACCGAAATGCCATAATGTAATACCTCTGTTTCTCATCTGCTGTTAAAATAAAAAAAAAAGAACCTTGAAAAATAATGGCACAGCTTTTCATTTTAGTGTTGCAAAATTTATTTTGAGGCATAAAAAACATTTCTTTGGTCAAAGCCTGTCAAATGTGAATATTTGCAGTTTCATTTAACACGTGTTGGCTTTCTTTTTATAGACCTTTCAGGGAATCTTTATTGTGTTTTTGAATAGTAGATTAATTGATGAGCGTGTCAGCAGAAAAGCAGTCAGCAGTTCATTATAGTAAATGATGTTTAGAGGCTGACTGGTTCAGTTAATTACCAATCAGTCAATGGATCGTGTTCTTTACATGGGTTAAGAATTTGTTCCCCTACTTATAATGGTTGGATGATTTTATAAAAACCTTGAGTTGTGCTTTTGTAGAGGGGTTTCATTATAGCAGATTATATTTCAAAGCCTGGAAGGAAATGCAGAATATGATGTTTCAAAAGTGCAGTGTGTAATATTTGGCCTAGTAGCTTAATATTGATAAGTAGGCCTATCTAAACTAGTGTTCAATCACTGAAATAAGTTAAGTTTTATTTCTAATAACCCAGTGTAAGCATTTTATTTATACAAAGGGAGGATCCCCTACACTGACTCCACCATCTTGTATTTTTGATTCTTGCTTGTTTTTACAGTATCACATAATTTTTTTAAAGGTCATATATTTTACCCCTTTAAGACAAGTTTATATTGGTCTGAGAAGTTCACAAAAAATATGGATCTGCCTGATAAAATCTGGCCAGTCCAATGGCTCTGCAAGGCTAGGTTGTCAGATGGTTAAAAAAACAGTCAGTAATATGAAAAGACTGGTACTTACCACCATCACAATTTTGTTTGTATCTTTTAGGTCTGGAGATTAAAAATACCTGCAATTTTTCTATTATTTTGAAGTTTTATTGTTTTGGAAAACTGTCTGTTATAACATGAAAACGACAGAGAAAAAAAAGATGACAACAAAATTACTTTTAAACATTTTTGGGGGGGCTTTTGCACCTTTTATGCATAAAAAGCCAAGTGTTTTACAGCAGAACAAAGATGGACAATGAAAAACGTACAAAACCAAGATAAAATTATAAAAGGTTAACGCAAGAAAGAGAACAGGAAATTAACTGTCGAAAAATACAAAGTTAATGGAGAAGAAATAAAAACATTAGGAAAAAAAGAAATAAATATCAGAGAAATTTAAAAGAAAAAGGTTCAAAATAACTCCAAATGAAAATCCTGTTTCAAAAGGTACCCAGGTCCTAGGTCTACTTCTAAAAGCAACAAGAAATCTCTCCAGTTCAACATCCAAAGCATCCAGAAGCAGTGAGCTCCACGGTTACAGAGAATAAAACCAAAACGCTCTTTCCTTGGTGTGTGTGTGTGTGTGTGTGACACATGAGACTCATGCAAAAACCAGTGAGCTGATGGTCTGTTTTATTTGTGGAAACTTCACATTCTCTCACAGCATGTTGATCCCCAGCTTTGGCCTCTGAGAGTGTGACCCCACTGGGCCCTGTTTCCCCCTCGAGTGAGTGTTCAGATGATTACAGTTCAGACTTCTACGTCTGTCCTCCATGAAGAGCAGATCTAAGAATAGCACGCGTCGCTGTCGGCTCCTTATCTCTGACAACACAAACAGGGAAGGGAAGGTCCTTCTGTACTGCAAACAGTACAGCAACACTTCCTCCTCTCATCCACCCAAAACAACACCTCATATACATCTGAAGTCTTCATCATTTCAGCAGCAATGATTCTGCTGAATGTTGAACAGGAAACACCTGTTGGTTTTATTTCCTCTAATTTCAGCAGCTTGTTTTCTACGGATGTACTCCTTATAAGCGTTCTATGAAAGAGCATTTCTTTTTAACTTTTCTAAACAGTCCGTTGAGCCTAAACATGGTGGGTTGGGCTTACAGTAGTTTGCAGGGTAGTCATCTCTCTTTCTTTCCACAAATCATAAGTAAAGAAGATTTCTCGAAGTCTTCAAAGTCAAGAGAGATGAAGGTCTGAACCTTTGCATGTGAGCCAAGGGTCCAGAGGTCCAGTGTTGGCAGTTATGGGAAGTTGATCCTTACAGTACATCTCTTTGACGTTAAATAGCTCAGACACATCCACAGGATCCAGCTGTGCTATGGACGACAAGGGTCTTGAGGATGTGTGGATCTGTGCATCCCCTTCAGCTGTCTTTAAAAACAAATGAAAACTAAATAACTTTTAAAATGACATTCTTATTAGGTTCATACAAACTGCTGTCATTGAATTAATCTCTGAATGAGTCAAGTATTTTGTAGTGTCACTAAAGTTAATCATTTAAAAAATGCAGATTATTACGCAAAATGGATGTTCCACAGATTTAATCCCATGGTTAAATGTTACTCCCACAACTTGTCTCTTCAATCTGATCAGCGGTGATGCTCTGCAAAGGCTTTACAAATGTTTCAGGAAGAGCCAAACTAAAGGGAGCAGCACTACCAGTGGTAGAGGACACCACTCAATTCACACTTCTTTATATCTTAACTAGACAGAGGAAAGATGGGACATACAGTAGAGTGTCCCTGAATACTGGGGACAGTCCCTGTTATAAGAGACCTGTCCCTGGCTTGTGCCGTCCCCGGTAATGTCCCCAATTTTTACTATGAATTTGAAAATAGGAGCTGCTTCTTAGAACTTAACAGACTGATTCAAACCCCCCATTGACTTATCTAAAATAAAAACACTGTCAGAAGAGTCATAAAATGTTTACTGTTTTGTCCGTAGCCAGGATGCTTTTTGGTAAGCAGTTAAATGCTAAAGCTAAACTCAGTCATTTCCTGTAAGTAGTCTTTTGTTCCTTCAAAATAAAAGTCAACTGAAATTTTGCCAGGTAAATGTTTTAGTGGTAGGCTGCAACAGCAAGAAATATTTTGTTTTCAGTAGCAGTAACTTTACGCAGTGCCATATCAGCCTTTTAATCGAAAATATTCTAATAAAAATAAAATAAAGTAAATCCAGAATTTTTTTTAGAGAAAAATGCAGAGGTTTGGTGAACTGACACAAGAAAAGGAAGAGTAAAAGAGTCATGTTAATATCCTTTTATATAAGATAATTGTCACTTTAGTTCCCGTATTTTTATTATTGATGAATTGTACAGTCTCAGAATAAGGCTACAAGAGTTTGATGCCTTCCGCAAAACCTTAAAAGGTAAAATAATGTGGCATGGGCATTTATGGATACATGACTGATTTAAACAAAGTCTCAAAGCAGACAATTTGCCCATATATAAATATATATATATAAATATATATATATATATATACATACACATACAGTATATACAGTGCTTTACAAATTTATTTGACTACCCTAACCCTAACCAAAGTAAGGTTTATGCCACAGCTGCCCTAACTTAACAGCATTGGTAATTACCAAAAACATTTTTTATGTTTTATTATTACTGTTATCCATAAATTTTCAAATTTGCTGATTTACAAAAAAACTGAAAAATAGTAAAGCACATTGTTATTTCTTGATTAATATGTCAGATTATAGTTATTTACTTGCATTCCTGGACAGAAAAATTAGTTTTCGTGGTTGAATGTTATGCTTGCTTCATTTCTGAAGCCCAGTGAGCCGGCTCAAATTTGGGTGAATTCAGTTTGAAATCCCTCCTTCCTGTTCAAAATGGTAAAACGTGGAGAGCTCACTGAGAATGAAAGAGTCCGCATTAAAGCACTTCATGATGCTGGATGGTCTTTGAGACAAATATGACAGGTGGTCTAATAAATTTGTTAAGCACTGTATATATATATATATATAGAGAGAGAGAGAGAGAGAGAGAGAGAGAGCTACTAGCAAACCATTTTGAGATTGCCTGTTAATTATGAAGTCCCCTTTTAACTGCTTTTCTCCCTCATAATGAGCAGAAACTGTTAACTGTTTGGTAAATGCACCATGCCATGTGCAGTTTTTATTGAATAGTGTCCCCAGTTAAAGACAGGAAGTGATCAGTAGAGTTGGGCAGAGTTAAGCAGAATGTCTCTTCTCGTCATCTTTTGTTGTTGTTCTGATTGAGAGCCCCCTGGCATCACAATTTACGTATTTTGTGTTCAACCTGTAAGGGGAACTCAGTTTATTTTGGTTAGATGTTGATAATATAAGGGGGCATTATTTATTTTCAGTTAAAGGTAATGATCTTTTATATGGAAGTAAACTTATTAAAATTGTAATTCAGGTTTGGTGTAAAAAATAAAATTTAGGATTTTATTTTTAGGCCATATTGTTCAGCCCTGATTTCTTCATCATCTGAAATGACAAAATTCACAAGTACAGCATCAGGAAATAAGAGTTAAGAATTTAGTTTTAGGCTGAAAACAAGAATTGAGCTCATGGATTACAGCTATAGCTAATAAAATCATAGTTTGGTGATAATTCTCCTTTTGGTCATCAGTTTGAGCAATAATGGTAACATTCAGGCAGTAATTAGACCCACATTTGGTCTTGACTTTGCTTCTTTTTTAACCCGACGAATCAAAAATCAGCCTACGTTCTGTTTAAACATGATGTTCTTTGACCTTCAGTTAGACTTTATTATCTAGGTCAGCATCAGAAAATTTGCTTTCAGGCTCAATCTTTTCTGTTTTATTTATTTATACAAATTTTAATCAAGTCAGTGATGTGGTAAGAGTGCGTGCCTCTCCAGTGTGTCGTTCAGGCTGATAACAATCTGTCCCTCAGCAGCCCTGTGGTTTAAATCCTCCTGCCTTGCTGTTTTATTGGCATCATGTAACAGTGCTGCTATTCCAACACGGACCTCTGGCCCTGAGCCCACACTCAGCACTTCACTGTTTTTTACTAACTCGCTGAAATGAGCCACTGTGACTGGAGCAGCCATCTCTGCAGACAGTCCTACTATCAGAGAGCTGGATGCTGGTCAACATGAATCAGCCCAGCATAACTATCATCTAGTCTCATTTATACTTGGAAATGATATTAATTGGTCTGAATATCATATTTTTCTCGGTTGACAGATTCTCAAGTGTGAGAATTTGCTGATTTTTCCAATTATCATATTAAACTGAAGATTTTTTCTTTCAATTTCTTTCTGCCATTTAATACAGGAAAAATATCAATAATTGATCAGTAAATCAATACAATACTTTATGAAACCATTGGATATGAAACAGTGCAATACAATGCAATGCAAAAGGATAGAATATGTTACAATACAACAGAATATAATATAATGGGATTGGACAATGAATGCCCTGTGATAGAATATGACACTTTGAAGTACGATAGGATAAATTAGGGTATAAAATAGTACAGTTATATAGATATGATACTATAGAATCTGATACAACAGAGGATAGGATATGATGTAATATGACACAAACTAATACGATATGTACAAATATGACATGATGGAATATGATAGGATAGAATATGATATGATCTTTTATGGTAGAATATGATACATAACAATAGAATACCATAGAATAGAATCTAACATAGTGGAATTCATTCAAATAAATAAGACACCATGGAAAAAGAAAGTGTAAATTAAGACTGATACAATAGTATATAATACTAAAGGAATAAATATGATATGGTGCAGGATACAGGTGCATTGTAAAAAATCTACATATAAATCTTTTTTTTCTCATGATTTACTTCAGGAAGTTAAACTTTTATAAGTTCTAGATTCATGTATATTATGGTTTAAATCTCACAAAATCTTAAGACCTCGATCTAAGAATATAAGAATATTGTGGAAAGTCCAGTTTGCAAAGGTTTCTTGAGCCTTCATTCTCTCACTTTGGTTCAATACATACAACCACACTCATGGGGAAGACAGCTGACTTGACTCCTACCCAATCACTTACACCCTTCTCAAGGCTGGCTTACAAGAGGAATAAGCCACATAAGGTCATTGCTGAAAGGGCAGACTGGCAATAACTTTTCCGCTCTCACGTTTTCTCTCTCATACACACAGTTTACATGTTATATTGCAATATAAAACCTACAACTGAAGAGTCATTTTTTGTAATATTGCCCACAATTCCTTTTTCAGTTGATCAAATCCCACTCAGTTTCCTCAGCTACATCCCAAGACCTTTGCAATATGCTACTGTGAAAGACATGGAGCCACATCCAATGCTGCTGCGTTGGCAATTTTTTGTTCGCCATTAAACAAGAAGTAGTTTTTTAACACTTTAAATACTTTTACAGCTACAAAACTTGGCACAAAAATGCCCACTGGCAAGAGGAGATGATTGATATAGGTTTTCTCAGTAGGCATCGCTAAATTCCTCGCTGGTGCCCCCTACAATATTTCAAATAATCAGCCCCTGTAGTAAGTTTAACCAAAGATTCTGAAATCTAGCAGGCATATTTAGCTTGCCAGGACCTTCAAAAAGCCTCTTAGAACAATGTTGACAATGTTTTAATTTTTGGTTAAGAAATGGGATGAATAATTCCAGGGGTCACCCTTGGATTATATGTGCTGTCAGTTAGAGGAGTTAGAGGAGCCCTTAAGGATAAAAAGTTCCTCAAAGGGTGTACAAAACTTAAAGAGCTTGGTCATGCCGACTTGTCAAACTTTTATGTCTCAAAATGGAGCAGGCACTGTTGCAAAGTTGACCAAAATCTCTGTCAAAATTGGCTTGAAAAATCAGAATTAAGTCCCCATGCTATCTTACAAGCTCAAAGGTCAGACTCTAAAGCTGTTGTTATGACTGATTGTTCACCATGAAGGGAAGTAATTCTCTTAAGTGCATAAAACACTTGTAAAGCCATAAAACTTGGCACAAAAATGCCCACTGATGAAAGGAGATGATTGATATGGATTTTGTCAGTGGGCATTGCTAAATTACTAAGTGGTGTCCCTACAATGTTAAGATATCACCCCATGCAGCATGTTCAGCCTAGGACAATGAAATTTGTTAGACTTATTTAGCATTCCAGGACCTACAAAGTCTCTTAGTAAAACCACAAATTTCAGGTCTCATTCCGGCATTAACGTCTCTTACAAATTCAATACAAACCCATGTATCATTTTGTATGGAGCTAGAAAAGACATCGAAGCCAAAAGGTTAATCAGCTTATTTACAAAAGTTACAGGACATGGCTCTGGCAATTTGTTCATCTTTGATGTCCCATCATATCACAGGAAGTTGGTGTTATTCCAACGTACAGAGTGCAAACTGCCCCAAACGTATGTTGTTTGATAAAAGACCACTTATTAACATATCTGTATTCCAACATCAGATCTCTGTCAGAGAGACACCTCTTAGTAAGCCCTGAAGGTCTTGATCCAGTTGGTTGCTCAGTTGGTGCATTCACACTGTCATGTTTGGGTAAAAAGCCATAAAAGTTTGTAACTGCTGAACTTTTCTGTGACTGATAGACAACAGACTATTTTGCAGTGTTGCCATGACAGCCACATGCAGCGAATACCAACGTGCGCTGGGGTGCAAGGGCCCATTCAGTGCTGCTTCCAGTTCCAGTTAATGTGAGGCCATATTTAGTTACCTGTTAACGTGTTTACCTGTCTGTATCCAGCCTGATTAATGAAAAGAAAATAACTCTGTAATAAAACAGCCTGAGGAGACCTGTCTGCAGCTCTGAATGGCCTCTGATCTCAGTCTGCTGCTGCGTTTCAGGTGTCTGGAGGCGTTCTGTATTTATGGCAGCGTGGGCCGAGTGGAGGAGCCTTATGTCAGCATCACCAGGAAGAAGCAGATGCCTCGCGGGGGGCAGTCTGAGGAGGTGGAGCGGCAGGTGGGGCAGGCGGAGGGGAAACTGTTTACACACCGAGCAGCCTTCGCCCGCACCTCTGTCATTCAGGCCTTCCTGGGGTCTGCCCCCCAGCTCACCCTGCAGCTTTATATCTGCGTCCTGCAGCGGGGCGTCTCCATCGGACGAGGTGAGATCTTTAAGTCCATGATGGGACGTTTCGATTTTTTTATGTTCACATGTAGGCCGTCATCACAAGTCCACGGCTCCACTGTAGTGTGGGCTGATCAGCTGAGTGCCATATTGGAAGTAAGAGGATGGTGTTTTCATGAGTCAAAGTGGTGTTATGTAACAGCCTTGCTGCCAGTTGGTGCAGATCTGGAGCCAGGCTGTCCAACTCTTTGTGTGTGTGTGTGTGTGTGTGTGTGTGTGAGAGATTTAGTAAAGGTTCAAACAAAGTCGAGAAAGGACATCTGGTCGTCCAATTGGGACAAAATAAAAGATGATAAAAATACACAGCTCTTTATTTTCTCAGCTTCTGGCTGGCTGACACTTCTATTTCACGCTTGGTGATTTAACAGCCTGAGTTAAATGAATGGAAGCTGCAGGGCTTTAAAGGAGAGGTTCACATGTTTCTACCCCTTATTAAAACACCAGTCAGCTGCTTAGATAAATAGTTTTTACTTACTGTGATTATACCTTATTCCTACACTGGCAATTAAAAAACCCTCTGTATATTTCCAATAAGTGATGGAAAACAAGAGGACAGGAAATACTTCATAAAGTAATGGATTCATCAGATCAGTTAAGAATAAAAGACAGATTTTTTTTAATGCTCCTGTGAGGAACTGGGCGAAAGCTTAACTTTTTTCTGAGTTAACCTTGTACAAGTATTTGCCATGTTTTCTGACTAAAATGTGTCATTGCAAATCTTTGCCATGAAGAAATAATTTTTTTAAGACTGTTTTAAAATTTGACGCCTACCCCTCACCAGCAGTTTTACTAATTACAAATAAATTTAAGAACTAATTAATCATTTTTGTTGCTGATGGTCTTGTTTGCTCTTGTAAGTCTTAAAAAGGCATTGGTTTCAATCTCAGTCTGTTTCATAACCTGATTAGAACTCCTCAAACATGCTTAAATGAGCGTTTATCATTTTGACCCACCTCAGTTTTTGTGTTTCTGGCATTAAATTTTTGTCACATAATTTAAAATATATTTAAATTTATACAACAAAGACTTCAGAAAGTATTCAGACCCACTTCTTTTTTTAACCTGATGTTACAGTTGAAAGAAAAATCATTTTTAAAATCATTAATCTACACTCAGTTTCCCATCATGACAAAGTGAAAACAAAATTGTAGACATTTTTGCAATCTTTTACAAAATAAAAAACTGAAATATCACATTTACGTAAATATCCTAGTGTCTAAATCGAACTTTTTGTTTATTAATTTTTTTTCAGTCAATCGCCACAAATAGACTGAGTTAGAAGGCTCACATGTAGGTTTGGAAAAATTAGGAGTACAGTCAAGACTGCACATTTTGTAAAGTGTCTTTGGTGGATATTTGTTATGAACTGATGCTTTACAAATATAGATGACTAATTTCTTATCTTATTTTCATTGTCAGTCACAAGAGTTATTTTAAGGCTGAGCTTCAGGTTTTTTGTGTCATGTCTTTTTAGTCCACACAGCTTTGTACTATTTTGAGTTCTCTGAATGACTTAAAATGTGGGTTTAAGTTGATCTTGTACATTCAGAGTAGAGTAGGCAGGATATGTACCAGAATATTGTCTCACCATAAGTTTTTATTTTCTAATTTTTGTAAAACAGCATGAATGAATATGATTCGCACACATCATTTCTCCAAAAATAAAAAACAAAAAGAATGTTTTTTTTCATATCTTCATAAATATATATTCTACCCGTATGTTGTATATTTGTTTGTTTTATATAACTACTGATAAAACAATTAAGAAAAATCTTTGTATAAAGTGACACTGGGCTGAATCGTGGCCCAGCAGTTAGCGCAGTTAATTGGTGACTCTAAACTGGCCGTATGCGTGTGCCTCTTTTTTTTTTTATCTCTGTATGTCAGTCGTGCAATTGGCTGGCGACCAATCTAGGGTGTACACCACCAGCTGCCATTGGGACAGTAACCCTGAACAAGATAAGTGGTGTAGAAAGTGAAAGTGACACTAAAAAACTTACTAAAAGACCTTGTTTACCATCTATTATCTATACCCCAAAGCCCTCCTGAAAGTCCAATGGCTGGAGCAAGCCAGCTGTGATTAGTAGGAAATGTGATTCTACGTATCTTACTAAACAGACAAGCAACTGACTAGAAACCGAATCAAAAATCAAATATATATGTTTGCGCAACAAATACTGAAAGCTTCCCCTAAAATAAGCCTGTGTTTCTAATATGGAAGCAAAGAAGCTTTAAAATACTCACCTTGTGCCACCAAATGTAGATTTTAATTCCTGCTGTTGAGTCATTAAAACTGTCTCTAATGTGCCAAAAACCAGCCCAAACCCTGAAAACAGGAAATGAAAATTCTGTCACCTGGCATACATGTTTTGTTTTTGTTTTTTGTTTTTTTGTCTCAAGGTTTGCAAATGGAGTGGCACAATAATAGTTGGCTAATCAACTTAGATTGTCCATATTTGTTTTACCCAAGAGGTTCAGAGAAGTTTGATCCAAGGGGCAACTTTACTTGGTTACAGCTCTTGAAGGCAATCACATTTCCATGCACAATTACAACATTTCCGATGATCATCAGAGGCTTTATTTCTATCCCCAAAGTCCAGTTGCTCAGTGGATCAAACCTGTGGATAAAATGACTTGTATGAATGGAAACCTCCTCTTCATATTTGTCTCTGTTTTTAAAATCCCAGGCACTCTGATGGTGATCTCCCTGCTGTCCATCGTTTACGGAGCTCTTCGATGCAACATCCTGGCCATTAAGATCAAATATGACGACTATGAGGTGGACGTTCGGCCCATGGCTTATCTGTGTATTTTCCTGTGGAGGAGCTTTGAAATTGCCACTCGTGTGGTGGTTCTGGTTCTGTTCAGCTCTGTGATGCAGCTCTGGATCCTGCCTGTGGTTTTCCTCAACTTCCTCATCTTCTTCCTCTACCCCTGGATCTTGTTCTGGCAGAGCCACTCGCCATTCCCTGAGAACATAGAAAAAACTCTGACCAGGGTCGGAACCACCATCGTGCTCTGCCTGCTCACCTTCCTCTACGCCGGCATCAACATGTTCTGCTGGTCGGCCGTGCAGGTGAAACTCAACGACCCCGACCTCATCAACAAGTCCCAGAACTGGTATCGCATGGCTGTGTACTACATGCTTCGCTTTGTGGAGAACGCCTCCCTGCTCCTGCTGTGGTATATCTATAAAACAGACTTCTATGAGTTCATCTGCGCCCCACTGCTGGTGCTGCAGCTGCTGGTCGCTTACACCATCGGCATCTTCTTCATGCTGGTCTTCTACCAGTTCTGCCATCCGTGTCGGAGGCTCTTCTCCTCCAGCATGACGCAGGGCCTGTGGAACTGCTCCTCTCTGCTCTGCGTCGTGTGCACCTCCTCGTCTTCACCTCAGAGAAGGCCGATTGAAAAGTCTGTCCTAGAGCCGCCGAGCCCCGGCACACACAAAGACCCGGCTACTGACGGAGCTCACGACACAGCCAGCGACACCACCGAGGACATTCCTAATGACACAACTTATGATATGCTAAATGATACTGTCTGTGAAACTCCTAATGAAATGGCTAATAATACAGGAGGTGGAATCAATGGTGACATTAGCAACAGTGTATCCTGCAATGCTTAAAGCATCACAAACATATGATTTGCCATTCTGAGGAGCAACTCTGACAGTTATCATCTCTAACCTTTTAAGTGCCACATGATTCCCTCTGTGAGTTTACACTTTCATATATCCTTCTTAACCTCTGTTTTATGCCACGTCTCCTGCTCCTTCATAAAATGTGTCCTTAATAGATTGGGCTGCAATCATGCATCAGAGACACTGCAGAGGTGGTGCTCACTGTTGCCATCCATCATCCCAACCAACCCCTCTGTTCTGCAGCCTTTAAATCAAACATGGACGCCACCTTTACGTCTATACTTTCGGAGACTGTTTCCACCTATATGCTGCATTACTGATCACAAGGAGCCATGCTTTCAAATTGATTGTATTTATAGTATATCTCTTTGGCATGGAGGTGTGCATGTGTTGAGCCTCATATGAACTGTTATTCTGCAAGGGGTGAAGGGGGAGGGTGTGTTTTGTACAAGGTTTTTTCTGGGATCCTTCTTAGTTTTATGGCTGCGAGCAATCAGCTTTTTTTACTCCTTGATAAGAGCTTTATCATGAATACGCGCTGCTTCTGTGATGTATTTGTGCTTGAGTCAAGTTTGTGAATCACACATTGATAAAGAGCCCTTTTCAATCACCGCACACGTTACTATAAAGCACGCACATCTCCCAACGTCCTGTTTTTGCACGTTTAGAAAAAAAAGGATTTAAGTGGCTTTGGTTGAGCTGCTGCAGTGATGTGAAATGCTTTGTTTGGATGTATTAGCATCTTTTTCTAAGTCATTTTTGTTATGTCTACAAGTCTCTGTCTCTTTTGTTTGAATATTTACACAAAAATGGATTATATCTTATTGAAAAATGTTTTCAACCTTTGGTGTGTGAGAGAGGATGTTGGTGTCTGTTTTTTGCACTAACCCCTTTTTGCAATGTATCTGCAGAGGGATGTGAATCCTGAGTATCACATGAATGCCACTGATGTGTGAGTTTAAAAGCAACCTGTGAAGCCAAAAAAACATTTAAAACTATTGTACACATCTAACATTCTCATACAGAGCTAAATAAAAGGCATTTAAGGGATAAAATCCTACTGAAAAATACAAATAAATTTATATTTATATGTGAAAACGGTCTGTAGTAGTTTTTTTCTTTGTGCTTATTTTGCATATTTTTCACACTTCAATGTTTCAGATCATCAAAGATAACCCTTGTAAAAAAACAAAATGCAGTTTTTAAATTACGATTTTATTTATTAAGGGGAAAAAGCCATCCAAACCCACCTGGTCCTATGTGAATAATTGCCCCCTAAACCTAATAACTTGGCTTGTTCAGTCTCCTTGAACAAAACTAAGCTTACTTTTGTCAGTTTCAGTCACCAAAGATCTATTTTTGGCTAGTTTTAGTTGTAAGGGAAAAAGGTTGTAGACTAACATTTTTAGGTGTAGTTTTAGTCAACAATACTAACACTGCTTCAACACTGCCATGGATTCCAGTCTCTGTTTATTGTTGAATCATGAACACTGACCTTAACTGAGTTAAGTGAGGCCTGCAGCTCTTTCGATGTTGTTCTGGATTTTTTGTGATCTCCTGGTTGCACTCTTGGAGTATTTTTGGTAGGCCAGCCACTCCTGGGAAGGTTTACCGCTGTTCCAAGTTTTCTCCACTCTCATCATGGTTCACTTGAGTCCCAAAACCTTAAAAATGTCTTTGTATCCTTTTCCAGACCAATAGATGTCAATTACTTTGTTTCTGATCTGTTCTTGAATTTCTTTAGCATTAGGTGATGCTTTTTGAAATATTTTAGTCTGCTTCACTTTGTCAGACAGGTTCTGTGTAAGTGATCTTGATTCAACGGGTCAAGCAGTAATCAGTCCTGGGTGGGGCTACTGAAATTGAACTAAATTTTCCCCAAAATGTCATTATGTGAGAAGGAGTGGGTTGGGTTTAGAAAGCTCTTTCCCTTAATAGATAAAATCATTTTAAAACAGCATTTTGTATTTACTTAAATTATCCTTGACTAATATTACAATTAGTTTGATGATCTGAAACATTTCAGTGTGTTAAACATGCAGAAAAAAAACAAAAAGTAAATCAGGAAATGTGCAAATACTTTATCACTGCCTTGTATAAGCAGTTCTGGCACAGTCCTCTGCTGACCTCTAGTGGGCAAAAGTCCACACTACAACTCTACTCTGATTAACAAATCCCATTCATGTTCCAGGTTCATTCATACATTTATTCATTCATTAAATGACTGCACAGTGGCGCCAAGATATTAATTTATTCAAGAGTTTCCACAAAACAAACACAAAGTTATACAAAGAAATTCCAGTGTTTCTTTATGGAATGGTTGAAAAAAGTGCATCTTTCATTGGGACTGAACATTTAACAACTAAAACATGGGTTATACACACTCAAATCTTTACAGTTACAAATACACACCAATATAAACTGTTAAACATTAATGCCAACTAGTAGAGACACTATGCACATGTAGTCAGGTTATTTTAATATCATCAGCGGCAACAGTTCAGTCAAGTTTTAAAGGGGAATGTAATGAAGAGGAGTACAAGAAAACATAACAGCCATGTTAACCAGTCAGTCACTGACACACTGCAGCACTAATAAGCTAATAAAAATGGAGAAATTAAAGAGCAAAAACAGTGATATAAAAGCTCCTGACACAGCGAGGACATTTTGTGTACTTTTAATGTTTCTAGCCCTATGAATGAAAGACCTTTCAGAATAAAACCATCCACCATGCCTGGACCATTCTCATATAATACAATGTTTTTGCTCTCACATTTTCTCCACTTTTTTGGTAGTCCCGTTCAAGAGTGCCTATGTTTTGAGGTTACCACAGGCGCTCATGCTTTCTCCCTTTTTAACCAGCATGCTAATGTTACAATTTTAACCACCTGAGTTTAGCTTTTTAAGATGCTAATTAGCACTAAACACAATGTACAGTCTAGGCATACGAGAAAGCTTGATCTACGTTTTAGACAGGCTACAACATTTGGATATTTGAGCTTCCACCTAACAGAATATTGAAGTACTATGTACTGTTTTCTTAAGTGTTCCTTCTGTGTTTTCACTGTTTCTTTTACAGCAACATTTTCTCAGTCATAAACACACAATGTCAGCTCATAGACCACAAGTCTTGTCCCAAAAAGTTCTGGTTTCTCTTGTAGGGAAAAATAACCAACTTTCACAACAACTTCTACCAGAGGGGATCATCAGAGGGTCTTCAGGGTGTCTCAGTCCTGGGTTCATTTTGAACTTAGCTTCATTTAGCCATCACAGAGCCACAGCAACAGCAAACACGCTGACCACGCAGTACATGGTGCGGTTCTCCCATCTCACCGTGCAGCTTCCTGAGAGAGTTAAAGACAAGCAGGAGTAAATATAACCCAAAATTCTGCAATGCTTTTAAAACCAATCAATAAACCTTTATAAATATAGCCATGTACAAAAAATGTGTTTGTAATTGCTTTACAAGTGAGCTGGGAAGTGACAGACAAAGGGTAGAGTGTTAACTCACATCTAAATATAACATATTTTAAAGATTTGTAAAAATGTTTTTTATCTTTATGGAAATGCAGATGTGTTTTTGTACCTGTACAAATACTTATACCAGACATTACAGCTGCTACAGCTTAGCTTTATCATAGACAGGAAACCATTACATATTGTACACAATGCATTTCCTTAATAACACACTGTGCTGTCAGTAAATGCCTCTTTATATCAGACAGGATTCCTTCCCTGTATGGAAAGCCTTTCCTGCATGTGTTGCACTTAGCTGTCTTTATAATATTTAGTGCAACTTAGCAAAACTTTCAATCGGCTGCTTCAGAGTGCCACAATTTCCAGACATACAAACTCTAATTCAAAGTCTTCTCTCACCATCAGTAGCGGTGTCCCAGTAGCAGGAGTTTGCTGTGTGCAGACCTGCGCCAGTCTTCTGCATGATTGCACAGTTTACTGCAAAAATAGAGAGAGCAGCATCACTTACATGGACGTATGGGCTCTACATGTGGACATTACCCCCTGTTGTCTAATGATAACAGGGTATAGACAGTTACCGATGTATTTGAACGGCCGCCCCTGTTTGACCAGGTGAGTTAGAGAATGCTCCACGATACTGGCCGTCCACTGGTTCACTTTGCTCTGGTCATAATCTGTTCCTCCAATTACACCTTCAATACACTGAGACAGAACAAGAATGTTAACCATCAGAGAGTGAATTTTTAATACAATACCAAGGCATACTTTATTTTTATGGCACACTTCATACACATGCGTCACATTGATTTAATCAATTCATGGTTAAAGTTATCTCAGACACTTTACAAAGAGAGCACATCAAGATCATCATAACCTTTGTTAAATGATTCACAAAGACCCAACGTTTAGGCACATTTCGTCAAAATTTATAGCCGGTAAACAGGCTGTATATACTGGCAGAGCGTATGAATGTACCATACTGCTTCACCTAATAAGGTGAAGATTACCTTAGAGGAGCTTTTAGCCTAACCAAGCATCTCTCAGTATTGGCAAAAATGAATTTGGAGAAATCTGCACATTAGATGTCAGCTAAAAGTCACATAGAGTGCACCCTAAACATTAACCAGTCATGAGCACAGCACTGAACAACATTTAGCAAATTTACAGAAGCAAGGAAAAACATCTTTTTGCCAGGCCAAAGCCTCAAGCAGAACCAGTCTCGCATTAAAAAGCCATCTACCAGAACTGTGTTGGGGTGTGTTTATAAATATTAGTAATTAATAAACATTACTGAGAGTTTTTCACCTCTTTGACTGTGATATTGGCCTCATCAGCATTGAAGATAACCTGCGGTGAAAGAAGACAAAACAATTGTTAGTAAGAGACTTTTTGGTGATTCATTTACTTTTTTGTTAAAAATAAACACATTTAAAAATGTTCTAAAGTCAATCAGATATTCAAATGATTAAATGGTACCTGTGGGTCTAACTAACTTCTCATGGAACTTTCTTCTACTTTAAAATACGTTAGTGAAAAAGTTGTACAATTTATTAGTGCTGCATCGGTGTAACATCGGCATCAGTTAACAGTCACTGGTCCATCGTCAAAACATGACACGTGCTGATGACTGTTGCTGATGTTTGTCAAACGTGGACAACAGAAAAATCTTAAGTGTATGCTGTTGTGAGAGTCAAAGCTAAAATATGACAAACGCAGTGACTACAGCTGTCTGACAAGTTTTTGCTGCGTGGCACTCACTCTCCAGCCAACTGTCCAAATCAGCTGAGTCTGCAAGGCGCAGCGTCTTTGATAACACTGCAATTGCCAAAAAAATGAGGACACTAAATTTCTCCAGTTGCCTATTTGTGCCAGCAAGGTTGTGCAGGTTCAGTCTGTACAGTACGCCTAAGACTACGTTCTTCCTGCAATTTCAACTGCACAGCAGTTAGTCTGAAAACTGTATCACACTTCTTTCTGTTTAAACAGCTCACAAGAGAAGTTAGCGCATCAGATTCATCAGCTGCTGACGTGATCCCCTCGGTAAGAGCCTGAAACCTTTTTAACACACGGAGGCAGCCATTGATCATAGTGTTAAAACAACAAAGATTACTTAATTGGAGGCTGTAAGTGAAAGATTCAAACAAAGAGAGTCAGATCCATTGGTACTTTTCTGGATCGCTATTTTATTAGATCCCAGTACTGGGAACGATACTTTGATGATTGCACTAAAGTATGCTGAAATAGCTTCATGCACAACTGGCACAGCAGATGTTTGTGGAGAAAAACAATCTAACCCAGGGGTTCCCAAACTTTTCAGCCTCTGACCTCCAAAATAACGGTGTCAGAGACCCCCACCTTACCTTCATGGGGATAAAACATGATGTTGCATACAGGCCCATGTATAAACCTAGCATTTTAGGTCATTTTTATAACTTTTACTTACATTTAAGCACAAATATTACTTGATAACTATTTTTTATTATAAATTCAACTCTTTTTAACAATATCTTTTTACAATAGTATAAAACAAAATGGATGATTTTAAATCATATTAAAGTTCTCTGTTTTTCAAAAGTATGCTGTGAACCCTCTTCACTGTCTGGTGACCCTGCACTTTGGGAACCACTTATCTAACCAATAAGAAGAATATGAGGTAGGGCTGGGCAGGATATCATTTTTCATAATACTACTGTCTTTTTAAGCAAGATATAGGATTAAACATGATTGTTCATAACAAAATAGTTTGTGTTAAGTTTAATTTGACAAGTAAGTAGTGATTTATTTCAGGCCAAAGAGGCTTAGCTGTAATTCTTTTAATACTGCTGTCTTTGTGAAGTAAGTTTTAATCAAAACTAGTATTGTGTGTTTCTGTGGTTGAATTTGCCTCCTTAAAGTATTAAAGAATAGAATTATACTATTGTTCAACATTTTTTTATCTAAGTTTTAATTTACTCTCAAAGTAATTTAAATTAATAGTTTTCTACGTAGACGTGTAACAATATCATACAATTATAATTTAATTGCTGTAATAGTTTATTTCCAACTTAGTAATTATTAGCTGGATGAAAAAACACGCGTTTCTTTGGGCTCTCATCGATTTTAGCACTATTCATCTCAATTTTAAATTAATTAAACGATAAAAAAAAAATGAATACATGAACAAAAATAGAAGAAATATGAAAGTCTGAAATGATTTTTAAGCTGCAGTTCTACGTCTGAAATGGAATAATATAAGTAAGTTAGATTGAAGTATTTGTTTTATAATGGCAGGGCGTTAGTAGCTGGAGTGATAGATCGGCTCTGAGTCCGCCCTTCGCCATTAAAAACTGTTTAAAAATATTTTACGATATTTTTTTCGTTTTAAACTATAACATATTTGCTTAATTTACATACTTTACTTGTTGTATGTAACGTTAATACTCGTGCTAACATTATGAATGGACTGACTGTGACCCCTCCCCGCTGAACGCCGTTATCCTCGGCTAACTGACGAAGCTAGCGCATCAAGCTAACCTTAGCTAAACACAATGTCTTGATGTGTCAACTGTGGATCTTTTAACATTTTAATTAAATCTAATAAAATATTGATTTACCTCATCCCCAGAGTTATATTCCTCCATCGTTACTGACATCAACACAGCAGTATTATCTTGTTATTATCTCCCCGGCGTCTGCCAGTGGATCACTTATTGTTCCTGTTTACTTCCACAGTGAAGACAAGTCTGAACAACATGCAGCTGTGACTGAAATATTATGTCGCCTCATTGTGGATGGAGGTAAACACTGCAAGAGCCAATCAGTGCCGTCACTAGAGGGCGTTAAACTCCCACAGAAGCATGCTGTATCCTGTTATTTCTCTGAATTAAGGTTAGAAAGAGCAGCAAGACAAAAATGTTATTCAGTGAATGAAATGAAAAATGTGTTTAAATAAATGGAAATAGATCAGTTCTGTCTGAAATGGCCATTTTTTAACATTTATTCAGGCAGCTTAGAAATTGCTTTCACATTTGATATTTTAGCTCATTCTGGGCCAGGGTTTGACATTAACACCCACCAACCAGCCAAATACAGGTGGATTTCGATTGTTTCACATACTGCAGTGACTACCACTAGCCACTTTGGCAAGATGAATTTATCAGTGACACACCCTATGCTTTACTCTAACTGGACTGGGCTGTTAGTGCCAGTGTTTGTGAACACTGCTTCAGTGGTAGATGCTTATAGCAGGGAAGCTGTTTTGCACATAAAGTGATCTGTTTTTCACAAAAACAAAAGCAAAGTGCTAGACTGCGCCCGCTTTATATTGGATCACAAACTTTGTTGGTCATGTGTGTTTTCTCCAGGGAAAATGAGAAAAGAAGTTTAAAGTACACTGTTCTTTACATTTTTAAAAAATGCAGATCTAGTTCAAGTAAATTTTAGCATGGTCAGCCTTTATCAAACATAACATTATTTCTGACAAGGTTATTGATGCTGGAGAAAATTCAGAGAGGCTAGTAACTTTGGGAGACTACTAGCCTGGTGAGCAAAAAAGATAATGCTAAGCCCTGCATAGGGCACAACATTTCTATCAAATTCCTAGGAGGTCAATCCAAACTTTTCAATTTGCTACGTTTTACTGTGAAAACTCAGCTGTTCTTATGTAGTGACATCAGAGGCAATTTCTTCCCACTTTTCATCGGCAAACAAAAACAATTAACCAGCATGAAAAATGAGCAGAAGCTTCCATATCTGCCGGGTAAAGTGCAACACTGTGCAAATGTTGCAGCATTACATGAGCTGTTGGGACAGGACTTTCTGATATTTAAAGAGAAATAGAATATCTACATTTTTAACCATAATTTAAAGTCAAACCAAGTTTTTTTTTTCTGGTTATAATACCATTTTCTGTTATTATTATTGTTGTTGTTGTTGTCGTTGTTGTTGTTATGTGTTTGTGCATTGCTTTGGCAATGAAGCTCACAATTTTGTTCATGCCAAGAAAGCCAGTTGAATTAAACTGAATTGAATTGATAATAAAATGGTTAAATATGGTCACAGTTCTTTGGATGTGGGTGTATGTCCACTTACAGAGTGAAATTTTACACGTGAAATTCATGATCAAGCAACATCAGGGAATATCTTATGTTATCTGATGTTTACATCTTGAAAATTATGTTTTGCTGGTAAGCATTTGTGGTACTTAAAATGCTGCTTGTTTTTTTTTTTATCATTTTAGTCTTGCAATTGTATTTTTCCAAACTTTGTTTTATCCCTTTGTTGTTTTATTTCTGATCCCTGAGCCATTATATTTTTTTTCTTACCCTTTTTTTTCTGTAAATGGCTCAGCCTTCAGAAAAAGTGCTGCATGAATAAGGTTTCTTGTTTACTGAGTGTGGTGCACATTAATAATAGCTGAAATTCAACAAAGGTAGCCGCTGGACACACAGTCCCTTTATGATATGGCCTAATTAAAACACACAATTAAATAAAGGCAAGCTAAGCACATAATGTTAACATTAATAAAATGTGATGTGCATGCAGGCAGGCATAGCTACATAAAGATAAAATGTGTGCATAATAAAATTAAGCAGTAAGGCCACAGTGAAACACAGGTTTATAGTATTTTCAAACCTTGGCTGCAGTTTATGCACCCCACCTCCCACTATGTTAGAGCCCCTTCAAAACCCTGTTTATGAAGATGGCCAAACCATGTATTTTTCCCTTTACATAAAATGGTATTAAATAATCCGTCACTCTGCAGGGAGGCTGGCTGCTCCTCCAGCCAAAACAAGCACAAGAATAGAGCCCAAATACCCAGAGGTTCTCAGCTGGGAAAAACACATAATACATAATGTACCACTCAGTGACAATACGGACTTCCCTGAAAGAATTCACAGAAATAACCGCTGGTGTTAAATACACTTAATAGCTCAATTGTTTCTTGAAATAAACAACAGGAGTCTGAGTTTATGCAGAAACAACAGCAGCATTGTCAGAATAAGCCTATTTGAGCAGGTTTTCGTGCACGCTCTCTCTCTCCCTCTCTTACACACAAACACACACACCACGCCCCCTCCTGTCGGGAACACCCTGGCTGTGGATTTGCTCCCTCAGACGGTGCCGAGGCGCACCGACACTCTCACGTACAGTTCCCGACCCACGGACTGACTCCCTCCAGCCCGCCGTGCTCCCCTGCCGGCTCCTCGTCAGCTTCTGCCACCTCCAGGTAAGACAGCACCGCGTCTCTGCGGGTCAACCGGCAGCACTACCGGGGCACCGAAACCCCCACCGTGTTCCCTCTGGCATATGGCACAGTGAACCGCTGTTATCTGTCCCCACTTAATCATGTTTTTTTCTGTCTTTTCCTTGTTTTTTTCCTTCTTCCGGGAGGTGGGGGGGTTGTCTTTCCAACATCACGACCACGACCCCCGGAGGATTCGTCACACTCAGCGGGAGCAGACAGCCCACTTCCCGGGTAAAGTTAAGCGCGTTTTGGTCAGGTGCAATGCAGCAAAAAGCTCCTTTTCTCGCCCCTTGTTGCCTCCGCTGGTCTCGACGGTAGATTAACCTGCAGTCAACTCAGGTGAATTTTTACTATCTGTTGGGAATGTTGCATTTATAACTTAAAATTTCACCGGAAACGCATGACACCCTCCATGTAATCAGGATGAAGGCGAGCAGTTTTTGATGTGACATTACCTCAGTGACACGTCTGTCAAAGCTGAGAATTCATCATGACCTTGTTTGTTGTATCTGGAGGCAGCAGGATGTCCCAGTGCTTTACAGGGAGGACTGGTGTGACTGGCACACAGTTCACAGTTCTGCCAGAAATATCTATTTAATCGTGTGGTTCAGGATCTTCATTTTAATTCAGAGGTGGTTAATCCTCAGATTAGTCTAGGTTGAAGCTTTTGTGTTTGCCATGCCCGAGGAAATTAGGAAGAAAAGACAGAAGGCTGTCATCAGGAGGATGTGGAGCCTCTTTTCAGGAGCCAGATGTCCTGACAGGAAGGTCAGACTGCGGGAGAGTCTCATGCAGGTTACCGTTGCATCACACTGACTTACCTATAGTTCAACCAGGAGAGACTTAATGCAATTTTAACAGTAATTAATTTTTTAATTAAGGAAATATGAGAACTGTCTTTGGCGATTAGACTCCATTGTGATGAAAGGGGTAGTAGGGCATATGACAGGAAAAGGATACCCCCCTGTAGAGTCTAGACACTGGCAGTGGTGTTGATTAAAGATGCAGGAGAAGACTTCTGAGAATCTGCACTTGAGGAGGAGACTGAGGTGTGCAGGATGAAATGAGCAGACCTATGAAGATTTGGACTAGATGCGGCTGGGGTGGAGGGGGTTGCAGCATCCACACGGAAACAACCGGCTGAAAGAATAACGGATTTAAAATATCACAGGTGCATGATAATGGGTCAAATGAGGTTGTGGCAGAATCTCATTATCTTAGTACTTAAGAGAGTAATCAGCTGATCACCAGAGCAGGAGGAGAGAAAGAATGAAAGAATGGAGAGGTATGATTGGCTGGTCACAAATAAATGAGTAGAAACAATCTTCCTGCTCGAACTTTCACCAAGGTCAGTTTTCTGTTTTGGTAGATTGGTTAATTACTGTTACTAAAAAACAATTCCACATTGGGGATCTACATCCATTACCTTTGTGGCTTATCCTGTTCGGGGGAGCTGATCCCAGCAGTCATTGGTTGAGAGGTGGTGTGCACCCAGGACTGACTGTCAGTCAATCATAGGGTTGACATACAGACACAAACAGGTCGTCAAACCTGCAAACAATTTAGAGTCTCCAGTTGACCCTAACAAGTAAGGCTTTGGCCTGTGGGAGGAAGCTGGGGGACAGTGGTTTCCAGTTTCCACACAGAAACTAGGAACCTTTTTGTTGTGAGGCGGCAGCGCTGATCCTTGTTCCACTGTGCAGCCCTAAAATCAACCATAGCGTGCCAAACTGTTTGTTTTCAAGACCAGCAGTCCCAAAACAGAAACATAATCGGTTTTATGAATAAGATTAACTGAAGCAGTAAATTTACACGAGGAACAGTAGGAATGTAAGGCAATCAAATCACAGATGAAATGATTCTGATTATGCAGAGATGAACAGTTTTATTGTGCATTCTAATCTGTTCACTGATGATTTTAAAGTCGAGCCTAATTTTAACAAGATCCCCAGTTTGGATAAGACATGTTTGACAGAGAGGTAGCAAATTCTTCTATTGAGAGACCGAAAGAATCATTTTTCTTGATATTTAAAGGAACGGTTGGACGTTTTAAGTAGGGGTGCACCGATCGATCGATTGGCGCTGATTTCCTTAATTTTGGGTGATCGGCGATTGGCCGATACTTACATATGAAACTGATCTTATCCACCAATCTTATCTACCTCTACCTACTAAAATGTGAAAAATGAAAGACTGAAGGAACTGATTTAATTTAGTAGTTTGGACAGCAATGCTCTAAACTTTTCATTTATATTTGAGAGAACTACCTCATGTGCAGTTAAAACAACAAGTTTGTATTGTTTCACAGGTATTGTTCAATGTTTTTCAATAAAATAGGATTGGAACATTGAAGGTGTATGCTGTCAGTAAAAAAAAAAAAAAAAAAAAACTGTATCGGCTGAAAGCTGAATCGGAAGGTCAGGATTTTTAAAGATCGGTGATCAATGATCGGACAGAAAATTGCAATCGGTGCACCCCTAGTTTTAAGAACTATTTACCGTATTTGCTTTTGCTGGCATGTGTAAGGTTGTCATGATTCCATATATTTAAGTAAAATTCATAAGATATCCATTCTTGCTTCAATACCATGGAAACAAAAATACAGGGCAGAGGCACCTGGTGTTGGGTAAATATTTGAGTACAGTTATTGAAATTCAAAACTAAATGTTGGCCAAAGTTTTTTTTTTACAGTTTAGACAGTGTATTTAGGAGTTTTCCTTCCATTTATTGAATGGATTTATTCCTTTGCTGAGCACCTGTCTTATGAAATAGATGTAGCTTTTGTAGGGATGCACGATATTGCTTTTTTGCCAATATTTACAAATTGAAGCTATAGTAAGTGATTTGTTTTAGTATTGTATGCCCACAAAAACAACACAACCCATCATGGTCTTGTTATTAAAGCCATCTATAAGAATAGCACACTTCTGCAACGCCTCCTCACCCTGCACTCTCACTTGAGGAAAACCAGCAAGGGACGATGCTCCAGCCAATGAGGAGGCTAGCACTTGCAGCCCATCACGCCTCAGGTCAGAGAGAGTGTTCCCATTGGCCGCTGTAGTAGGTACGCTTCCGCCTCTCAGCTCAGTGAGAAGTTGATACAATAGCGGAGTTACCAGCGGTGTTCGGACCTATGTAGAGTTTGTTCATGCTAAGATGAAGTGTTTTCTCGCTTGTAATCCGGCCATTGATTTCAGTGGAAAAGTGGAGTAAAATCACTCCATGAGAGCTTTGCCACTATCAGTATTTGATTCAGCGGACATGCACTTCGGCGAAGAGGTATGTGAGAAGAGGGGTGGAGCCACAATTCTGACTTTTTCAGAATTCTGACTTTAATCTCAGAATTCTGACTTTAAACTCAGAATTCTGACTTTAATCTCAGAATTCTGACTTTTTTCTCACAATTGAAAAAAAAAATTTTGTCTCAAAATTTTTTTTTTCAGTGGCCCTAATACTCTTCCGTACAACCTATACTGATATTGCTACCGTTATTTAAATGTGGTTCAGCCCTAAAGCTTCAGTCCTTGAAACAAAATTTTTAGTCTGAGGATGAACATACTAACAAATTTCAGTCCTTAAAACACACTTTTAAAACTCCATTAACATATTTGTTCATACAGTCAATATTTACAGCTGATAGCAGCAGATTTTTATAACAGAAATATATACTGTTGTAAATTTCAATCAGAATTTGTCCTATCTGCCATTGCAGATAATTCACTCTAAGCTACATAGAAACAGACTTATTTGCAGTTACAGATATCATAACGATAGTATTGTGCATCCCTATGTTTCTGTAAACCTTCACCGCTTTTCTACACTACAGTTTATGAAACAACAAGGTATCACTTAAAAATACACGCCATTTAAATGTATTGACTTGTTGAAAATTTTGATGACTAGTTGGATATTGCTGGCGGCATCTTAAAACCTTGTATCTCCATTTTTCATTATTTTATTTTTTTTCATAAATCAGTGCTATTAGTCACTCTTTACATCTGTCAGTGAGTTATAACCAATTTTAAAACGATATAAGTGTCAAAAAGGTGCCAACTATGACCATTCAGTGTTGATTTATTTATCAAAAGAAAGTGGGGTTTTTTTTCATTCCCTGAAAAGTGTTGATTTTGGAGATACAAGGTTTTGGCCTGATGCCAGCAATATATGAAAACATACATACCATATTTGACCAACAGTTTTCATGTCTAACTCACAGAAACTGGCTATTTCTTTCTTTTAGCTCTAGATTACACAAAATATATGAAGAGATTTTGAAGCTTAGAGCTCAAACAAAGGGTTTGACATTTTTACACGTTAAAGTTTGATGTAGTTTAAGTATCTGACTTGGCAGACCTGGCAACTACTGGCGAAATTGGCTCCTCCCATTGTTAAGAACATTAAGATCATTTCAGTCAGGAAAAACTTTATACGAGTTTAACAGTTATTTATTTTACAAGTTTTAAATGTTTGAAGATGTTAAATGTCTTTGGCATATAGATTCTATTGTGATGTCTTTATGAACTTGGAGGGGTAATGAGGCAGACAGCAGGATAAGATAACCCATTATGGAGTCTAGGCGCTGGTGATGGGGATTGAAGAAGTAGGATAAGATGAGGAGTAGACTTCTGATGAGCTTGACCCAGACACTGATGAGACGACTTGGAGGTGATGATGAAGCTGCACCTGATGATAGGTAATGGAGGCGGCTGGGGTGGAGGAGGGTTGAATCCATTGCACTGAATAAACAGGCTGACTGTGGAGGAGGACAGATTTTAAAATATAACAGCAGCAGGATGATAGGATCGAGAGAGGGTTAAGGCAGAATGGGATTGGCTCAGAATTTGAGTGAGTTGAGCTGATTACCAGAGCGGGAAAATAGAGCAGGGAAAGGGAGACACGTGAATGAGTGATTATTAATGAAGGAAGGATTAATGGAAATGAGTCTTCCTGGTTGAACTTACACAAAGCTTCACAAAGGTGGACACAAAGCCAGAATTTTAAACTGTGATTTTGTACTAGAAAAAAATCGAAATTATATCAAAAATTTGGCAACAAAGATCAAAGTCTGAATCAAATATTGATTCATTTTTTTGTTCTCTGTTATAAAAGGTGCATGCAAACTCCAATACACTGTCAGAATTGCACAAAAACATTGCCAACATTTCTGTAACATGTGAAGGTGTTTGCACTTTTTGGTACTCTTGTGCATTAAAAGGAGACTTTAAAACATATGGTTTAGAAAAATATTGACACATAGGATGTATGATCAACTTACTTTTAACATTAAGCCAACATTTTCTATTGGAAGTCATGCTTTACTGGAAAATATTTGGTTATGATAAAAACTAGAAATCATTGAATTAAAAACCAAGCAGTTGCACTAATGAGTTAAAATAACACTCATAACTGAGCTTATGTGTTATCATTAGTGTCATTATGAAGCCCTGTAAGAGGGCTTGATATTAAAGTTAACAGTCTGTGGTAAAAGCTTTATTTATGGTGATGAGGAAAAGAAAAGATTTTAACAGCCTTGCATATATTTTATATTGCTGCATGAGATCTCCTGCTGGACTATAATCCGTCATAGTGACGCTTTTTAAAATTAGTTCACTGGGCTCCCAAAAGAAATGGAGGCTGTTTTATCATTGTCACTGGAAAAAAATCCTCCCTAATGATAACTAAGCCTTTATATACAGCTCACACACACACAAATACACACACTCATACCCACACAGTGCTGGAGGGGGAATAAATGGGTGAATAACAGGAGAAAGGGAATGCAGGGATTCCCTGATTTCTCTACATGTAGACAGCCGAGCTCATCCAGCGGAGCAGAGAGAAGCTCAGGGGAGAGCAGTCACGCAGCATTAGAGGGCTGTGTCTGAGAGATCAAGCAACGTATAAAAGTGTGTGCTAGTGTGGGTGTGTGTGGGTTACTACAGCCACACACTGCTGTGATATTATGGCAGACATTTGACTGACAGGCTGCAGCCCATGGTGCCAGACTGCTGCCCTATAAAACCAAAAACGCTCCAACTATCCAACATATTTACTAAAATCTGATGCTGCTTCTCAATACGGATGTCTCATTAGTGGCTTACACTTCCATGTAGTACATTGTGTACACTGTGTGCATTATTTGTGCTGTAGTTGAGTTTTGACAGGAAGGCGTTGTCTCAGTTACTGCCATATCTCTCCTCCTCATCTATGTCAGTGGATAAAAAACAGGCAGCATTTGACTGTAACGGGCATCCCAAGAATTCCGTAGTATTTAAATTTTATTAATAGCAAGTATTCTTTCACTTTTGTTTGCTTTTTGGATTCCACTGTTTTAGGGGAGTTTAAAGTTTGATAAGCAAGTTTGATATGGATGAAAGTATTTGGCCACCTGACCATTACACCAACAAGGACTGTAATGATAATTGTAAATACATGTGATTTAATACGGCATTGGCCCTCCTTTTGCAGCTATAACAGCCTCCACTCTTCTTGGAAGTCTTTCCACAAGATTTTGGAGTGTTTCTGTGGGAATTTTAGGTCAGGCACTGATGTTGAATGAGAATATCTGTTTCAGTTCATCCCAAAAGTGCTCGATGTGGTTGAGGTCATGGTTCTGTGCAGGCCAGTCAAGCTCTAAGACACTAAACTCATTAAGCCATGTCTTTATAGTCTTTGCCTTATGCACTGGGGCACAGTCATGTTGGCAAAGGAAAAGGTCTCCCCCAAACTAATCCAGCGTAGCATTGTCCAAAAAGTCTTGGTGTGCTGCTGAAGTATTAAAATTACTCCTCAGTAGAGATAAGCCCAAAATGAAAAACAGCCCCATGCCATTATTCTTCCTCCACCAAAGTTCACAGTTGGCAAAATGCAGTCGTGCATTGACATCCGTCAAACCCAAACTTGTCCATCTGACTGCCAAACAGAGAAGCGTGATTTGTAACTCCACAGACCACATTTCCACTGCTCCACAGTCCAGTGTTGATGTGCTTCACATCACTCCATCTGACACTTTGCATTTGACTTGGTAATGTGAGGCTTACATGCAGCTGCTCAGTCATGGAAAGCCATACCATAAAGCTGTCTGCACAGTTTTTGTGCTTATATTAATGCCAGTGAGTTAGAAATCTTTACTATGGAATCAGCAGAGCGTTGGTGACTTTTATGCACCATACACCTTAGCAGTGGTGCGTACGGCGTGCTACGTCATGGTTAAGTTGCTGCTGTTCCTAAACACTTCCACTTTCTTATTATCGCTTACAGTTCGCTGTGGAATATCCAGGGATGAAATTTTTCCATCTTTTTGCAAAGGTGGCATCCATCACCGTACCTGGTTGAAGTGAAAGCTAACAACTGTCAGTTAGATGTAGCTTAAACCTAAAAAAATTAAACCCTTATTTTGTCCAGTCTGTGGCCCGTAAGGGGAAAAATATTAATGTTGCTAAACCAACATCTCAGTAATATGATTTTTAATTTAATAAAACACAGCAATAGAAAAGTAACTTCGGCTGTGTCCGAAGTCACTCGCTATTCACTATGTAGTGAACTATATTGAATATGCCGTTTTGTAGTTGTGTCAGGATTCTTAGTGAGCATGTTATGCTCTAAACAGTGCTCTGACTCATTATAACCCACAATGCATTATGAAAAGTAATGAACAAGCAATGGTCTCTAGCACAGCAATATATAATTTATCATAATACATAGAGGTTCAAAGCTTAACAAGCAGAAAGTGCTCTTTGACTGCTTTCGTACATGACAGAGCACAGCAAGCGTGGATACTGAGCACTGGGACCCTAAGTAGTTCCTATTTTAGGTTTTTTTAACTATATTAAATATATAATATGTTATAGTGCTAAGTATGTTTTTTCTTTACGATAATTACAGACATGAAACCACAATCTATAGGCACAAAAATGAGATACTGCACTAAAATATGCATGATTATTTGTCTAAAAAAGTCACAAAACATCTTATTTTTTTATCTTTGTAATTTATTGTGAAATATATTTAGTTTATTATCGGTTTTTAGTGAATTTCTCATTATTTTCAATCCCAGCCATTGTCATGGACATAAACGAGTCAGTGATGATACACGTTTTAATTTTGAGGCAGCTATGTCGACAAAGTGTCAGAAATCGTTTTTGAACTGTACGGATGTGTATAATTATATGACTATCACATATACTTGTCCACTATATACTCAGCTATTAACAGCTCACTGTATAGTGAATAGAGAGTAAAGAATGAGTGTGCTCAAATTCTTGCTAACAACTGTTAGCGTAGCAGAAAGACATCTGTTGACTTAAACTTTGACAAGTTTCATGTGATTTTGTAGGATTCATTTGTACAAATTGTTGGAATTTATTAATTTGTTTACTAATTTTATTATATAATCATGTCTGCTTTAGCATATAAAGAAGTATTTTTTTCAGAATTTCAGTTAAAAAACCACCAGCTACATAGCTACCCATAGCTAGTGCTAGCCTAAGCTAAAACTAAATTTAAACGCCTATTTTTCCTGGCTTTTAAGTAAATAAATTTAATTTTGATAAACCACTAGTTTGGCCATTCATGTATAAAAATGTAGTATAATAATGTGTTGCTAAATATCACATGGAAGTGTAACCTTAACTGAACTTGAGGCTAACAAGGCTAACAGTAACTGCCATCTTTTGACTTTGACAATGTCGAAGTGATTTAGTGAGGCTTTTATATGAAACAGTAAGTGATTTAATGGCAGTATGATCAATACCGACAGTAAAAAGATGCTGCATAAAATAGCATTTTTAAGTAGGCTGTCTGCTGTGAGGAGCAAGTTTATTTAGTTGAACTGAAAGCATTGTCAAGTTTTTATATCATCATTTAAACCACATACAAGGGAGTTTTTTCTTTCTTGGACCGTTGTGATACTTTAAAGGTAGTATTGAGATTTAGCAGTGGCTAATTAGCAGTTAAACTTTAAACACCGTTGTCTGCCTCTGTTTACTGCCTCTGTAGTTACTGCTCTCTGAGAGATTTGCACCTCTTCTGTCACTCACAGACAGTGAGCCTAACAATGAGCTGTAACAGGATGAGTGGTTTGCAGACATACATTTAGTCTATCTTACTCGTTGAATATTATCTCATTGAACTGGATTATATATGTGATTATAACCAGATTAAGTCTACTGATGCCCTTTGTGTCTGTAACAAAGCTCTTCTGTGCTGTTGCATTGAATAGCATCTGATCCTTTAGTGTCGTGTTGTGCGGGGTTTCCCTCCCTCCCACTCACTGATGACTCTCCGTTATCCAAGGCTCCGTCTCTGGCTGTCCATTTGGTATGCAGCCTATAGCCTTGTGTGGCCTAAGAGATACACGGCGTCTCCGTTCAATCACAGCCGCAGCGAGGCAATCAGCGGAAACCTGACCACACACCAACACTGCAGCTGTGGGAGGGGGAGAAAAAACATGGCAAAGAGAGAAATGTAATTTGGAGGCAGCGCTGAGAGGAGTGACTCAGTTGAGTAATAGATTGCTGGTCAGGGAGGGGTGCCTCTTTGTCAACCTCCTAAAATCTCACATGTGTGTGGATGCACGCATCTGTGGGCGCACCTGATGTGGAACCGCTGAGTGGGACGGTGAGATGATTGGACACTTCAACCTGCAATTTAGGCTGAAGGTGTGGATGCCACATGCTCCGAATAAATCCTGTTATTTAATAATGACATCATTATTGTATTTTTGTCCCAGCTCTAGCTTTGGCTCAACCAGGGCGTGCTCAGGAAAAGTCTATATGGAAGAGCGTTAGCCAAACAGAGGCATTAATCAGATTCATTGTTGGCAAGTCATGCACATCAAGGTGTTGAATCAATAATGTATTTGAGTAGACTAAGGCCAGCCGTAGGGAAATCATTCAGTGTAAAGAATCTACTGAAACACCCAGGGTCAATATTATGTAATTAACAGAGAAAAAGGGGCATTATGTGAATTTTTCATTGGCACATTTTTGCATTGATAACAGGACTAAGGTTACAGTGCATTCAGAAAGTATTCAGACCCCCTTCAGGTTTTTCAATTTTGTTTTGCTGCAGCCTGATGCCACACTTATTTAAACTCAATTCCCTATAATGACAAAGTGAAAACCAAATTTATAGTTTTTTGCAAATTTATGTGAAAAAAACAAAAGCAGAAATATCACATTGACAGAAATATTCAGATCGTGTTACTCAGTGCTTAGTTGAAGCACTTTTGGCATCAATTACAGCCTCAAGTCTCTCAATTTGACTCAACAAGCTTTGCACACCTGGACTGAGGGTTTTTCTTCTGTTCTTCTTTGCAAATCTTAAGCTCACTCAAGTTGGATGGGGACTGTTTGTGGACCGTCATTTTCAGGTCTCTCCAGAGATGTTCAATAGGGTTCAAGTCAGGGCTCTGGCTAGGCCAAAGCCACTTCTGTGAGGATATCACTGTATTTTGCTCCATTCAGCTTTCCCTCAACCCTGACCAGTCTCCTAGTCCTTGCTGCTGAAAAACACCCCCACAGCATGATGTTGCCACCACCAAGTGGCAGTAGCTGCATTTCCATTACTCTTAGAAATGCGCAAAATCTAAATTGTGCATTAAAAAACTGGATATGTAAACACCTGAATTTTGAAAAAACCTCTCAAATTTTGCGAAAAAGGTTTAACACTCTCATGAGGAGGTTTCTGACATTTGGATGTAGAAATATATCGCAAAAGTGCAATGGAAAAGTCACAGAACGTAACGTACGGTGTCACATGACCAGTTTACTCCGAGACAACATGGCACGGTACATGTGGGCAGAAGAGGAGAAAAGACTTTTCTTAACATCATACTTACACCCTTATACGTTGCCTTTGTCTCTTATTCAAAATTATCAAGGCAACCGCTGTAGATGTAATCATAACCATACCAATATGCAACAGGTTTTGAACATCCAGCTTCCTTGCAGCGGAGCCTTACAAGATGAGACTTCAATCTTGGTTTCATCAGAGCTGAGAATCATGTTTTCCGCAGTCTCAGAGTCCTTTAGGTGCTTTTGTGCAAACTCCAAGCTTGCTTTCATGTGTTTTGTCACTGAGGAGAAGCTTCAGTCTTGCCACTCTGCCATAAAGCTCAGATCGGTTGAAGGGTACAGTGATGGTTGTCCTTGTGGAACATCTCCACAAAGGATCTCTGGAGCTCAGTCAGAGTGACCATCAGGCTCTTGTCACCTCCCTTACTAAGGCCCTTCTACCCAGATTGCACAGTTTGGCCTGGCAACAAGCTCTTGAAAGAGTCCTGGTCATGCCAAACTTCTTCTATTTGAGAATTATGGAGGCCACTGTGCTCTTGAGAACATTCAGTGGAGCAGAAATTTTTGTATCCTTCCCCTGTCTCTGAGCTCTGTTCCTCTGACCTCATGGCTTGGTTTTTGCTCTGATATGCATTGTCAGCTGTGAGGCCTTCTATAGAGAGGTGTGTGCCTTTCCAGATCAATGATATGATTTGATACAATATTATTGTAGTGATGAACAATTCAATAACAGGCAACAAGCCCAGAATAGTGATATCAAGTCTCCAGAAGTTTTTACATTATTGAAGTTAATCATATAATGATTTGCAACAATATTGGATTCATTGAATAATTTATTGCCCCAAAAAAGTAAAGTTCAGAAATGACTGATTTATTTCCTTCAATTAGGTGTCAGTTTCGTTCTTGTGCTTCATCATCTAACTTCTTATTATTGCTGTTCATCATTTTCACTGTCTGCTACTCAATAATACCCTTATTAAGCGCCACTGAGAGCAGTCATGATGAAGTAATACGGAGACTCAGACTGGAAAGACATTTTTTAAGGATGCTGTATATATATATTTGTTTTTTTCTACTGTGTTTTTGATTTCATTTCTGTGCAGTACTTCCCTTATCGTAATTTTTAGATATCCTTGTAGCCTCGCAGAGCTGTTATCATGGCTGCAGACCATCAGGGCTTTGTTATGCTAGAAAGAAACTGGTTAACATGACAAGATGTTGTGTCAGCCCACGATGGAAGTGATTAGTAGTTGTTACACTCTGGCAGGCACAGTGAAAGATGAGATGATGCATGTTGAATTGTCTGTTTCCAGGAGTCTGCAGCAAGATTCGGACACATTGGAGAGGCGCTGAGTGAGAGGTTGTCTGAAGATTTTTGACTGCCAGACAAACAACTTGAATAATGGCTTACTTGCAGAATTCGTCCTTCTTTCCCACCAGCCGAAGGGGCAAACAGTGAGTTTGTTCTCATTAAAGGCTGGAAACGAATCCACAAAAGCATTATTTATCAACCTTATTAAAGCCCTTAGTTACGGCTTATAAATGTTACGGCCTTATTAGAAAGAGGCACAGAGGAGGCAGCTAATTCCAGAGTTTCTGGAGTAGCTCTGAACTTTAAACAGACACTTTTTCCTACGTGAGAACTCAGTAATTGTCCCTGGCTGTGCTGATCAGGATGCCCTTTCTGTCAAAATGTGTGCTCCAAATATTGGCGGCTGTTTATTTTGCAGATGTGCTGATTTTGGCTCATTGGCATGTTTGCCTTCAAACGTGAGGAATGATGAGAGCTTGTGGAAGAAGTGCAAGTTCTGCTTTTGAATAAAAATGCCACTAGGAATCACCCAATATTATTTTGATGAAGGGTTGTCATGATACCAGAAAATGAAACAATACTGACAGCAGACACCCATATAGAGAGGTTACAGTCCTCAAAAGCACTGTTCTGGGTGCAGTTTGGTGCATTTTTCCTAACAATTTCTCTCCTCATATTTTTTGTCTCTCTTCAATCAAATACAGGCAAGAAACAGGGCCTTCCTCAGACCGAAAGGAAAGAAATAATGGGAAACTTCAAATGGATTGGAAAGTCTTTACTGACTCTGAGAGGAAATTCTGCTCAGAACAGGAGTCCATACAGGCTATACAGATCATATTGAATAAATAAATCCATATATGTAATACATAACCCCTAAGGCTTTTATTATGATTGACAGACAGTTAAATATGAAAGACCAAGTCCATTATATACAGTACATGTAATGATGATAGTGCAGCTTATGGAACAAATGACCTCTGATATCTGTTAGATTTGGCCCTCTGGCTAAAGTAAACCTCCTCCCTGTCGACAGAAGTCTAAACTCTGGATGCAGAGGAGGGTGAGGGTTGCCCTCAGGATGACCTTTGCCTTCTGTGTCTTTGAAAACACAGCCAAGATCATTCAAGCCAATGCCAACCATTATTTTTTCAGCAAAGATGAGTAATATTTCCCTGCATGTTTTTGTTAACAATGTTGAACTTACCAGACCAACATATCATCACAAAAGTTAAAATGGACTCAATAAAGTATGAAAAGAAAATTTTCATAAATAGGGTTAGTGTTAGCATGAATGGCCAGATCATAATCAAAGAGGGTATCTGAGTGTTATGTTGCTGCCACTGTGTTTTTCGTTTCATGCATGATAGGATTATTAGAAGTTAAATGCATTTCTTTTTATATTATATTATCATGAGGGCATTTTCACATTAGGCACGACTGTTTCACACCCTGCCTGGACATGATTGCTCCTCTCTCGTCCCTGTAGGCCTGCTTTTCAAATACGTGCACAAAGAGGAAGAAAGAAATAAAGGCAACAAGTGCAGCCTCCTTGGTCAGTATCTGTTTGCTCTGTGGATAATAGAGTGCATCCTGCAGACTACTATGGATGTTTTTATCAGGGTCCTGACCACAAACCTTGGAGTGAAGACCCTATTTAGATTAAAATCTGCAGATTATTCAGTCAGGGTGAAATATCACAAATTCCATTTTTTTTGAGACGTCAACCAATCTTTGTACTTCCACATCTACTATGCTGCTCAGAGGATGAAATGAGAGATGTCTGGCTGCAGACAGTACATCTCTGACACCCCTTCTTGCAGACCAATATTGCTGCTGTTGCTGTAAGAACATTGCCGGTAAAATACATTATTAGATTTTTTTCTTTAAATTCATTTTTATTCATAAACAAAGTCTGGCAGTTACATTGATGGAATAACCACATTGCAAACACTACAGACTAAACAACACTTCATGAATAAAACAGAGAAAAAGGTCAGAGGATTGAATTATGGGTAGACCCATTTAGAAGTAGTTAGACAAATGGTGGCTTACTTAAGCTTCAATAGCAAAAGCTAACATAGCTATTGTACATTAGCTATGTAGTTGACGTTGCTATGTAAGCCAGTGTAACAGTAAGCTTTATTTGCATGGATATCCATGTGCTTTGTGAGCTTAGCTTTCGCTACATTAGCTACATAGCTACATTATCTATGTAGTTCATGAAGCTAATGGAGCTGCGTAAGCCATGTTTGCTACATTAGAATGTTTTTTGAGGAGGACAAGCTTTTTTTCAAAGCAGTCTGTTTACCTGGCTTTATTAAATGCTTTGTAAATGCTTTGTAAATATATTTTGTAGGTCAGGTTTTAACTAGGGATGTGCGCAGTTGATTGGTAAAACCGTTAAAATCGTTTACCAAATTAACCAGCTCGTGATTTTCTAGTCAGTTAAATTAATTATCTATCATTTTTATAAACACATGCTTGAATTCCCAGTTTATAATGCTCTTTTAAACTGGAATGAACCTCCCACCACTAGAGGCCGCTGTAGCTTCAGTTAATGGCCGCTGCCTTCCTCTCTGGCACTACACCGGATGTAAATATGTGAAGCTTAGCGATTATCAGTAGTAGGAAGACTGCGGTGCGACCAAGCGGCAACCTTCGGTCCTGAAAAATGAGGCCAATGCAGAAGTGCAAAAAATTGCTGTACCACAAGTGTCCACTTGAGGCTGGCTGCAGGAATACCAGAAGTCCCGTCAGGACACATGTTAAACAGCCGGTTTTGACACACAAAATAAACTGGTTTACAGCCTGGTTCTAAACACCAAACGTGTCTTATTAGCTAGTGTCTTATTGTGCTCCAACTGTACGGGGGGTGAATTTTTTTGTACCGCGATCGTTTGGATTATATTTAGGATGAAAGCTGATTGGTGCGTCTCATTTGATTGACAGATAGCTCGGCAGGCAGAGGCTCCGTTTTTGTCAACCGGAATGCTAGCTAAGCAGGCTGACAGGAAGTCGCGCTTAGTGGGCCATTAGGTTGATCCAAATTTCGGTTGAGACCGCGATTTCAATATGGAAGCCTCCACGGATTGGCTTCAACAGCCGTTCAAGTCTGCCAATTGTAAGCAGACGACTGACATCACACAGGGTTTATCCAATTCTTTCTACAGTCTATGGGTACGACAGTTTCTAAAGTAGTAAATGGAAATGAGGTGATATGTAGGCTGTCGAGGGTTGAACTCAGCTGTAACTCCCACCCGAAGTAAAAATGAGGCCAAATACCAAAGCACGATATTAATCTGCAAAGAGGAACGGGCCAATATCACCCTGGCTGACTGAGCCTGTGAGGAATTTGACTGTTTTCTGGGGTTTTCTACTCTTTAGACTAGTCGGTTAAACAAAATGTAAATGAGCGTTTAGCTGAATGGGGAAATAGACACTTAGGAACATCCTTAGTTTTAACCTTTTAACTTTTAGTATCTAACCCTTACCTTAAGCCTATCCTAACCCTTAACAGGAGTTTAATTTTATTTCTAAAGTTTTAGTGTGTATTTTCCTTCTGTTCTGACAAAGATGGCGTCTCTTATTAACGGTAAGAGGGAGCACTTGAGACGTATGGTTTACAACAAAACTGTCTTGGATGAAATGGGCCCTTGTTACATTATTTTAGGAGACCAGAAGTTTAGACTTGACTGTACAACTCTCTTCGCTGTCAATTACTTTGTACTTGGGCCCGGTTCTCGTCACATCTCACGTGTATTGTGCCTGAGTCAACATGAATTGTGTATGAGAAGACCTCTTCAAGTGGACTCAGGCGTGGTACCCCGAGTACTATACGCTTGCATCCGTAGTGACCAAATGGAACTAGAAATTGGGATTAGGTTTACTCGTACCTGCAAATATGACCTTAATGTGAAAGCACCCTAAAGTTTCCTTTAAATAAGCTACATCATCATGATTGTAACATTTTTTGCAGCGGCAAGTGCTTCTGAATATAAAGGACAAAGCAGTCCCAATTTGCAGATTGAAATATATTAAACTAACAATTGTGAACTGAGACTGGCTGTAACGAAGTGAGTAGCTGGCTGTTTGGTAGGCAGACGGCACTGAAAAGCCCCAATAATATGGCATGCAATATTGGGTATTTTCTTGTTTTCAATTACCAATAATTGCAGGAAAACTTTTGCAATTGCACAAAAAAATTGTAGAGTCTGTTATGTTGCCAATGTATTTGTTCAATTTAGACTGTGAGAGAGACTTTTCCTGCAGGTTTTCAAAGATTTATTCCTCTCCTGTTCACCTATCTTATATAACAGTTTTTCAGTTTCTGTATTTTTGATACTGCTCATCATTGAAATAAAAGAGACTATATTATCTTAAAAGATCAAAAAGGTATTGGAGAGTCAAAAATGTAGACTACCTTATTGGCATTCAAAAAAAAGAAAAAAAATCTGAAGACAAGTTGTTTGTTTTTGTCATCATTTTTTAATTTCATACCGTAGATACTGTCTTTAAAAACACTTATCCAGACATACTGTCGTAAATAGCAGTTTACATGTGCAGTGATATTTTTATTCACCCATCTGTCCCCAAGAATGAGCCATCCTCAGACACCTATCTGTCATCCAAACACTGAATTTCATTGTGCATCTGTTTTCTCCGTGTTCCAGCTCTGCTAATTCACCATCACACTGGCTAATAGAACAAGAATGACGCAGGGGCAATCTTAGAAATGAGAATTGATAATCTATTTGCATCGTTTTGGCTTTAAATTACACATCCTTTGAGTTGTTGCACTCAGATAAATGGCAACACGAGCACTTTCAAAGAATTCCCCTCTCAGTTAGCCTCTAGTGCATCCGAAAGACAAAGTGCGGGAAAATGTGGCGAACGTAAGCAGCAGTTAAACACGAATGAGTGCTATGAAATATTCAAGCATGCTGGCGTAGGGAGAGGGAACTGTTTATAACCCCAACGTCTCCTTCTCTGTGAGGAAGAAGCAGCAGAAGAAGAGGCCGTAGCGAAAACTGGGTTAATGAGATCCAGCCTTGATCTAGAAACCTCTTCTTCTTTAAGTGCCTGTATAGTAGTGACAGAAATATTCAAAGCTTGTGCCTGAAAAACATGAAGTGGTGCTATGTAAAGTGTTCTTATAGAATAAACGACACATAATCTTTCTCTGTAAATCAGTTGATAATATCCATGAGGGTGCTTTAAATTCTAACTGAATGGAATAGGAATATCTACTTAATCCAGATGCTTTCCTCTGAAAAGGAATTTGTTTTTCTAACAACCAGATTGCTTGCAACTGATCTGTCTCACAGTATTCACCAGACCCACCAGTACCAGATCTGTGATGAAGATGGCAGACTGTGGCTTGATTTTGGACCATTTTATTGCAGATTTTGGTAGAATAAATAAGTCAAATTTTATCAGACAACACTGAAGATTAGGGCGAAAGCTTCAGTGCCCAGTAGTGATGGAGGAAGAGTTCAGACCTTTACCTAAATAAGATCAAACAGAACAAACCTTCATCCATTTTCTAATGCAAATCCCTGGCAGCAAGATAGGCAAGTTGAGCTGGACAGCCCTCTCCCAAGCTTGCCCAACTCCTTGGGGAACCCATGTTTTCCCTGGCCAGAATGGATATATGCTGTAATTTGTCCAGTGAGTTCCGGGTTACCCCAAGGTCTCCTCCCAGTTGGGCGTGCCTGGAAGATCTCCACAGGGAAGTGCCAGGGAGGCATCCATAAGGCTCATTTATGCTCCCACCAGGCACAATTTGAGTGTTTTAAACAATAAAGCTGTCTTTTCCTATAGGGAATGGGCAGTAATACTGTATCCCACCACAATATTGCCTTAATTACAGCCCTCAAGACAGTGCTGTGTAATCAGAGCATGTTTATAATAAGAGGCTTAGTACGATGGGTCCTTTTCCACCCGCAGCACCGCTACCACTGTGGTGGAGATCCTGTAAAAGTGAGGAAGGGCCAATCTGGCAAACAAAAATCGTGTGCATATATGCCTGCAGTTTTTTACTTGAACATCATAGTATAGTCAGATGCTAACATGGAGCTTTGTTCTTTGCTAAAGTCAAAGTGTTAACCATGCAGTGCTGGTTGCAATGTGATCCACAGCAACATTATTTTAAAAATACCTAAAATCTTCTTTCTGGGTGTAGATCAACCATGTTGCCATCTTGAAAATAAATCACATTTAAGGCCCATTTTTGTAGACTCAAAGTATTTTGTTAAAGGATTGAATGAAAGGCTGCAGAACTGCATGCTCTGCTTGCTGTGCTTGTACGTATGCGTCTGATGCACTGGGTTGGACGTTGAAATAAAGTATCCACTAGGGATGTGCACAGTTAGCGAGATAAATGGTTAAATTCAGAGGTGGAAAAAGATCATGACTATTGTACTCAAGTACAAGTACAGTTACTCTAGTTAAAATTTACTTAAGTACAAGTAAAAGTACTGGTTTATAAATAAACTCAAATAAATGTGAAATGTACCTTATTTAAAGTTTACTTTAAGCACTGATTCTGAGTAGCTACTGAGAAGTTGAACACTAAAACATGATCTTTCTTAAGAGGCAATGACAAGAGAATGTACTAGATCTCCAACCAGGTTCAGGTAAAGTCACACCTCCTAGATGCACCGCAAAATTGACAGTGTTAACAAAATTAATTTAGATGTATGCATTCGACACTTTAAAGGTGTCTATACTGGTCCGCACTACAGATAGTTAAACTACACTTTTAAATTGTTAACTATTTTACAGTATGACAGCTGCAGTAACCTGAAAATCTGTGGTAAGTTGGGCTTCCTCTGGCAAGAACCAAAAAGAAATTTAACTTCACAGAAAGGCAATGCGTACTGATGTAAACTATGCTCTTTGTGTTATCTACTGGCACCTAAAGTCAGAGGTAGGAATTCTAACTCAATGGACAACTTCACTCATGGTGCAAATATGCCCCAAACACAACTCCACCTACACATTCCCTTAACTTTTGAAATCACAGTGGGCTGAGCTCAGTTTGCTCTATACAGAGTTGAATAAACACTGGTGGATCAGCACTGTCAACACTGAAGACCGTTTCACTCAGAATGAAGTTGAAAAATACAATTTGGGAGTTAAAATCAAATCCAGAATGTTCAGCCCTAAGATGTCAACATTTCAGGTTTTGCTGTGTGAAACAGCTGTTCAGGGTTGTGATGTAGGATTATTCTTTCTCTTTGTGCTACTGTGTGGTCAACAGACATTGAAAACTTATTAGTACTAAAGTTCAAGTACAGTTACTCTGATTAAAACTTACTTAAGCAGGAGTACAAGTACTGATTTCAAAATGTACTCAATAAAGTACGAGTACTCAAAAAACTACTCAATTACAATAATTTGAGTAAATGTAATCAATTACTTTCCACCCCTGGTTAAATCATTGTATCAAATAATACATAATTATTAACAGTATCACCTCCATATATGCACTGTCTGAGTCACCTGACAGGTCATGTGACAAGATTCTGCCAGTGTGAGGATAAAACATAAAATATAAATATATTCAAAAAATATGCATGTTAAGTTTAGGAATTTTTTTTTTCTTTTTTTTACAAAAATGTACCAAATATACACAAATTTACAAAACTTTACTAGACCTAAACATGAGAAGCTTAGCACTTAGCATGTTGTATGATCTGTGTGGTATGGAAAAAGTCGGACATGCCAGATTTGTGGAATGTATCAGTGATTTTTTTTCCCACTGCAAGAGAGACTGTCATTTATGATGTGCGTATTTGAGCCTGCCATTTGATGGTGGTCTACAATGATGCAATCAGGTAGTTTGATCCGGTCCCAAGGCAGAGCCCAGCCATCCTCGGGAGGAAACTCGGTTCATCTGTAATCTCATTCTTTTGTTCATTACACTAAGCTCTTGACCATAGGTGAGGGCTGGAACATAGATCGGCTGGTAAATTGAAAGCTTAGCCTTCCGGCTCAGTTCCTCCTTCACCACAGCAGCCTGGTACAATGCCTGCAGTACTGCTGAATCTGCACAAATCGACATGCTAATCTCTCGGTCCATTTTACCCTCTCTTGTGAAGAGCTACTTGAATCCCTACATGAAATAAACCTTCTGGGTTCTGGGTTCCTCAAAGTGATCCATCACAAGTTTTCACTGGAGTTTCTACAGTAATGATATTACTGCCCTGTTATGGCATCTCTCCTGTATCTAACATAGGAATAGTCGTGTTGTCATTAATGTAAGCTTGACAGTGCAAGTTTAGCATCTGTTTTACCTGCTGTATGAGGAGAAGAAAAGTCTTAAGCTCTCTTTTTTAGTATTTCTTTCACGTCGATGTTTGATCCAAGGTGTGTTGGGATTTCCACACTGATAAAAAAAAAACAAAAAAACTTCAAGGTCAGAACACTTAGCCAGCTCTGAATTCATTACAGATTTAACTGGCTCACACCTTAAAGATCTACTTCAGTCTTTGTGGCTGTGTTTATCTCTGCAGTTACACCCGACAACAAATCCAACCAAACCCATCATCCATCTTCCGTCCCCACCTCCAGTGTCCGTCTTCTGAGCCCACGCCGCCCCTTTCTTCAAATTAGCGAGTGAAATGACACAAACAACCAGTCAATATGGGGACGATAAACAGCTCCAAGATAAGAACGATGCAGGAGAGTTCAATGAAGGTGAAAACGGGCAGCAGATAGTGGAGGTGAAGACCTGGGAGAGAGAGGACAGCTGATAGGAAGGTCTGGATAAGGCACTAACTTTGTTGGTGTTTTTTTCCTATTTTCTGCTTCACTGAGCTCTGCAGGGACCAGAGATGGCCTGCAGGCCTGATAGGTCATTACTGACGACAGCTCCTTTGAGATTTGTAATGCTGCGGTGGCTGTGACATGTGTGCTTTATGGCTGTAAGGGCAGTATTTTACACCTTAGTCATGGTTGGGCAGGAATTGCTTGAAACAATGGTGGTGGACAAAACCAGATGCTCTTTTTCTTAAAACAAATCTGACAGGCGGAAGTGAGGCCTTAAAGCAAGGCAAGGCCATCGGGGAGAAAGAGAAAAGTGGGGTGGAAATTTCAAGGAAAACTTGCAATAATTACACAACACAGATTCAGTATGCAAATTAAAATGAATACAGTTCTTGGCCTATGATAATGATATTATCTTTATGGTTCTGGTTAAAAATCCCCAATCCAATTAAATGCAAATCATACTTGCATTTATTGGACTAATATGAGAACTGGAAGTTAAGAAAACACTCAATAAACCGTCAGTTTTGAGCACTATGTATTTGAGATGCCATCACAGCAACAGCTGGGTGAAGTGTCAGTTTTTTCTGGACTTGTGGAGATGTTTTCATATCTCTTCTTAGGTAGACTTATATACACCATCAAGCTCCAGCTACTACCGGAGCTGCCCATACCTACTGCCTCATCTTTTATTGTTGCTCTGATTGGCCCATTCTGAATGTGACAGACACAACAGTCGTCCAATCACCTTTCAAGTATCTTTTGATCATTCCTGCCCTCCCCAAACACTTTGCACAGGATAGTAAGGAATGTAAAATATATCCCATGCTATGGATGAATGAAACAGTCTGGTGTGTCAGGTTATTGTGGCACAATGGCAGTAGAAATGGAAGGATAACTTTTGGCCACAACATGATTGTTTATGTAATGTGTCTTGTAAAACATACAAATGAATTGACATGGAGAGGAGTTGGAGTGAAATTGCTATCATAATGGATGTAGCTCTTTTGCGCTAAAGTCACAATGGACTGCATGAAATGTTGAGTTTCTAAGAGTGGAGATTGGTTGCTTGTGAATGGAATCTATTACTGTGTGCTGTGCTGTGTAGATCATCTCGTACACTACTCCATATACGAACAAAACTGTCATTTCAGTCAGGACCACTTTGTCAAAAAACCCACATGATAACAATCATAAATATTTGTCTTTATTAGCAGTTATTAATTTGCACTTATCGCCTTATTCATACTTTGGTGGTGTGGCTCCTCTGGGATCTCCCAGCCCTTCCAGAAGCTTACGTGGTTAACCCCAAGCAGAAACAGCGCATGTTTCTGCTCTTCCTGTGCCTACAAGCGAAGCCTGAAGCAGGGAGAGAAGCAGCAAGAAAAACCCAGAGCAGAGCAATGACAACAGAATGACACTGATGAAGCCAGAAGTTAGAATAATGGAGGAGCTGGGGTGGAGGGGGGTTGCAAAAGCAGAATTTAAATTAAAGATGGCAGCATAAATCTGATTAGCCAGCAGTGAGCTTAAAGTAAAACTTCATTGACTGCCTTTTTTTCTATGACAAAACTAGACTAAGAGTCGCTGAAGATAGATCTTTGTTGACTAAAACTGAAAAAAGTAAGTTCAGTTTTTGTCAAGATGACTAAAACTAGACTAAAGTGCAATTTAATTTTCGTCTGACATTAAAATTCCATGATATTTCTCTGCTGTGGGTAAATCTGTCAAAAAACAATGCATCTGTATCTATTTTGCCTCTTAGCTGTAGAAAGCAGGGACCCCGGGCTTGGCAGAGTGCTTAGAACACACTACCATGACTTGGCACCAGATTTAGGCCTGAAAATAAATGCTTGGACTAAAAGTAGAGACTAAAATGTGAGGACTTTATGGACCACAACTAGACTAAACCTAAAAAGAGAAGAAATTACTAAAATGTGACTAAAACTAAAACTAAGACTAAAATTAAAAATTGCTGTCAAAATTAACATCAGCTGATCTCAATTATATGGCAGTGCTTGACTCTGTGGCCTGCCTGAACTAATGCTGTACACTCAATTTTTGCTGTCACATTTTCATAATAGTAGGCCTGTAGTCAACTTAAGATAAAATTGGTCAACTAAAATTTTACCCACACACCGACCAACTGATTGGTTGTTGAGGTAAAAAATAAAAACCTTGCATTTTATCTCAAGATCAGTTTAATCGGTGACAGCTTCCTCATTGCATTGTCCTGATATTGTGTTTTTAACCTAATTTTGTTGTACTGAACTAACATAGCCTCTCAGACATAATTGTTTTTGTCTTTATTTATAATAAAAACTATTAATGGGAACACTTATACCAGCCAAAGCTGTGTAATTTATGAGCATACCTGACCAACAGGATCCTGGTTGGTCAAGAGCTCATCAACCAATCAACCAAAAAACATCCATTGTGTGCCAGGCTTTGGGTGTAAAGCAGCAGAAAAGCAAAATTAAAGTATGACTTCTCAAAAGCTTGAAAAGCCTAAACTGGGTTACTAATGCCTGTACAAAAATGGGAGCCAGCATTATAGTGTTGTGAGCTGAGTGCATTGTTACTTTCCTCCTGCTGTCTAATCAGCGAGATCAGTGATAAAGTGGCATGAATAAAAGATTGTCCTTCCTGACATCTGTTTTCAGTGAATGCAGGGTTGGCAGGCTTTCAACAAACACAGGACATGCTGCTTTTGACTATTTTTATGAGTCTCTGAAACATACAATCCAAACTTTCAGTGATCTTTGTGCATCAATATAGCAGGTGTAAAACATACAGCATGTGAACTCAAGTTTTTCTATCTTTAATCACCATTTTTGTGTCTCAAAACAAACACGAATGCCTTCCAGGAGAGACTTCCGATTGCTCTGATGCCATCTCCATTTCAGCGATTAAGGTGCCCAGCCTCTGGATAGGATTGTTTTTTATAAATACCAACTACCTGAATACAGTCACTTCTCTCCCCTGTGTGCACACTTGCCTCAAGCCAAGCATGAAAATTTTCTGTTTAGACCCCTGATAAATTGATTAGTTTCCTCTCTGGTTCAGGAAATCTTAATTTCAGCAGCCATTTGACATCACCAGAGCCAAATGTGGAAAAGACAGACAGATTATGTGAAGTTTGGAGCCTTAGGAAGGTGACTTATTCATCCTGGAGTATAATGTTGCTTCATTACCTTTGAGCCAACCCAGTAATTAAGGTTGCAAATTGGATTTTGATTGACAAAGCATGATGTTGTGCCCTGCAGAGATAAGGCCATGCAGAGACTCTAGAGAACGACAAGAAGTGATGGGGATGTTTGGTGACAGCTCGTGGTTGATTGGCAGTGACAATGACAGTGTGTCTGACAGGTTTCCAGGCTGGGAGAGAGGGTCATTAGTGCACCGCAGCGATGAGGGAACATTATCTGCCCTGAGGTGTGTGTGTGTGTTTGTATATGTTTGTTAGGGAGGAATCAAGCCAAAGGAATAAAAAGGAAAAAGGAGATGGAGAGGTCACCACTTAAATAAATCAGTACACACAGGCAGAGATACGTTCCACTCGGACAAACACGTCATGTATCATTGACTGTGCTGTCTCCTCCTCGCTTTAAAGCCACCCCCAGCCTCTTCCCAGAAGCCTCTCTGCCGTCCTCCTGCATGCCAGATTTCATCTTCAGCTCTCTATGAGGACGATGACTGCCTATTGATTTCACCTCACTGTGAACACAGGTCCACATCCGATCTCAGGAAGTGGATTCACGCAGGGAGATGCACAGCTGAGATAAATCTTATTTGCTTCATTTCCTTTAAGTTTAGATGAGCTGGAAACATCTTCACAGTACAATTGCATCCATATGCAGCTTTGTCAGTATCAGCTTAGCACCAAAATATGCTTACTGAGAGTGGTTTATACGCTGCTGTGGGCTCATACTGGTGGATTTGATTGGCCTGCTCTCAGGTTTTTATGTGGAGAAATGTATCTCAGGAGCTTTGTGCCTCATCTTGTCCTCCTACTTAAAAGCAATTGAATTTTATGTCTGCTGAACATTGCTGTGCTGTGATCATAGCTACATCTGTCATTGTCGTGGTATTTCCCCCTGGAGTAACCGCTCGAAAGAAGGACTTTGGTCATCTAATAACCTGCCAGGCTTTAGAGTCCAGCTTGGTTTGCTGTCTTATTTCATAAGAAGGGAAAAGCAGCTTTATTTTGAAGAATATATGAATGATGGCTGTGACGTGTACATTTTTATTTCTACACATAAACACAGGGACCCCATTGATGTTCTATTTCTTTACATAGCAGTTAATCCAATGAGAATGACATGGATAATTTTAACTTTTTAACTGCAAAACAGGAAATTAAAGTTAATCAGGGGCTCATCGCTATCATATTGGTTACAGTTTCCCATATAGTCGTTTGGTATATCTTTGAACCTGTGTGTCATTTGTGAACATAACACTGCTAATACAGATTTTAATACCCACATTTTTAAACACCAGTGCCATTAAAAGAAATAAACATATTATTGGCTGAGAAGAACCGGCTCTGGCTTCATTGCATCAGCTGTTATTAAACAATTGAAACAATTAAATATTAAAGCTTCGCCAGGAGGGATAAAGGGGATAAAAGAGTGCAAAATGGAAGGTATTACATGTTGATGCCCCAAAGAGCTAATAATGACCCACTTAGTGAGCTTATGACTCTAATATCTACCAAACACAGGTCGTTACTGCCGACGATGTTTGTGTCGTCTCATCTACAGACTCTTCGTGTAGGGTTTACTGTCCACCATTTATGGATAAATCACCTAATTGTTAATATTCTGTAAAAAACAGTTTTCAGGGAGTTTCTGGAGTCTCTTGCATAACTCCAACTGCTTACTCACAGTATACATACTAACCAAAACAACAGTTAGGGTGCTTTCCCACTAGTGGCCTAGTCCCGGATCTGAGTGCACTTGAGCCCAAAGTCCGGGTCAAAACAAAGGCAGTCTGCGCTCAGGTCATGACCCCAGTGGTTGCCATGGTAGCTTCTTCTTCTTTCTCCTCCTTTGTGGGGTTGTAAACCAGCTACGTGCATACCGCCACCTGCTGTTTCAGACAGAGTAAATACGCAAGTGCGCCCGGGCATGGTTCGATATTGCTAGTGTGAAAGCTAGCTGGGGGGGAAGGGGGAGGGGGAGGAATCGTGCCGCGGTGTGGTTCGAAACAACTGGGCCTACTGTGAAAGCGCCCTTAAAGATGCTTCCAGGCGTCTATTCCCCCATTCGGCTAAGCACCTTTTTAAATTATGCTAAGTCAAGCGTAGCTAAAGTTTGCTGCCAACATTTGTTCCTTATCACTTCAGTTGAGTAGTAACACACAAGTATAACCCTCAACAGCCTACATACAACTTTATTTCTATTTTCTAGTTCAGAACGGTGCCATACCGCACAGTTCCTACAACGTGTTCACCGCTAAGCTTCTCATGTTTATGTCCAGCGAAGTACCAGGGAACGCTCTAACAGGAAGGCATAACTGAAGCTACAGTGGCTACTAGTGATGGGGGTCTTCATTACCCACAAGTTCCACATATGATGACTGCGCCGCACACCAAAGCGCTGCAGGTTTGCTCCGGCCTAATGCAAGCGACCCAGCCCCTGAAAGCGCTTCTAGAGCGCTGCGCCTCCGGGTGCAGCCCTGATCAAAGTCCGTGCATTGTGTTGTTTTTTGAAAGAACCAGATATTCTACGATTGTGACTTCCTGTTTTGAGGTTTTTGATGGGAATTGACGTGATCTGGCAGCAGCCAGCGCTGAAAATAAACCTGCAGCGTATTCGAACGAAGTGACCATAATCGTTGGACTTAACATGCCTGCCCCAGAAACCTGTAGCTGACGTTTCTGAGACTACATGTTTAATACAGTACATGTTACAAACCACTTGGGGACTCAGATGGAGGCAGGGGCCCCCCTTGGCCCCCCTCAATGCACTTATGTTTGAAAAATTGCCTCAAAAGATAAACACAATAAAACAGCCTCTTTGGCACCCTCTTAGTGGACAACATTTGGCAAAACACCCATTTTGGTGACCTCCAAGTAGACAATACTTGACACAGTGCCGTTATAGGTGCCCTTTAAGTGGACAAAATTTGACAAAGTTCTTTAAAAGTGCCGTCGAAGAAGTAGAATTTGACAAATGTCCCTCTTAAATGCTTTAAGTTGGCAAAATTGTGCTAAGTTTCTTCCTTTGGCTGAGAAGACAAAATTTTACAATGAGCCCTCTTTGGTGCACTCTGTGGACAAAATTTGAAAAAGTGGTTTAATAAGTGCCCTTTAAGAGGTAGAAGTTGGAAAATTTCCCTCTGAAATGCCCTCTAAGTGGACCAAGTTTGTCACAGTGCACTCAGAAGTGCCCTCTTTGTGGACAGAATTTGGCTTAGTGCCCGCTCAACTGACATAGGCCCTCTCTAAGTGGACAATATATGAAAAATTGTTTTAGGTTACGTTTTAAATGGATAAATTTCCCTCCATGTTGCCCTTCCAGTGGACAGTAAGTGATAAAGTGCCCTCCAGCATTGTCTTCCAGTGGGCAGGGTCTCCTCTCAGTGGACTAAATACAATGATGTGCTATAAGCTCCTTGGTAGTCCATTTTCACACCCTCCCCTTATGTATCATTGTTAAATCAATGGTTTCATGTTTCATAATTCCTTTTACAGAGGTGTAGTCGGTATAAGAGTAATTAAATGTTATATCTTGACCAGAAAGTCTAACTTTTTCACTATGAATGAAACTAAAAAGGAAGACTTTTTGAACGATGGAGCCTCACTGGTGCCTTTTTATCATTTTCGCCCCTGCCCCTCAAACATCCTGAGTCCTCCACTGGTTCAAACACATGAAGAAAAGGTTGAAATGTCCTTCTTTGTCACTGAACGACCTATATGAAAGTAGGAGACAAATTTGAATAGAGCATGAATTCAAGATGTGTGAAGATGATATTTTAAGAAGTCTTGTGATGTTTTTGAACGTGTGGATTATCTTCCTGAAACATTTGACGTACTTAGGCCTTCTGAACTGTGGTGTTTGTCTTGTAGACAAATAATTCTGGCAAAAACATGAACCATTAGCTGATTATATTGATTCACTTCTGTAGAAATACTCTGCAAATCTCTTAACACTTAGGCAGAGTAGTTTACATAACTGCTTATGTTAGGGACTATTTTTTAAGCTGTGGAGGAACATATCATTTGTGGTCTAATGGCTATTTACCACAGTGGTTTAAGAGGGTTTCAACTTTAATTGTGCAATAAGAGAAATTAGCTACACTGGCCTTGGCACACAGACAACACTTTGGGGGTTGATTAGATTGCAGTTTTAGTCTTTTACTGGAATTATCCAATGTAAAGGAAAATAAAGAATATATGCAGAGTTAAGGTTTGAATGCTTTGACCATCCTGGTGATTTTACATCATGTTGGAGACTATCTAGAGTGAAAACAATCCTCGTTAAAATCGATAAAATAGAAGCAGAGATACAGATGTTACATTCTCTGGTGTGTGGTTGTAAAGCGTGCCATTATTGACCTTCTATACGGGGAGGAAGTGTGGACTTAAAAAACCCCGTATTGACTGTTTGCAGCAGCAGAAGAAGGTCTCTGTCTGGGTTGAAGCGACCTGCAGTTTAGTGGTCACCAGGGATGCTCCTTGCCCATCATTATTACTTTCTCTGCCTTCAGTGTCACATTAATGATTCAGGAAGGGAGCGTAGAGCATCCTGTGACTGACCACAGAAGGGGGAGGAAAGGGTTAAATGTTCAAACTAAGAGCTGAGCTATGGTGTATGACAGACAGCAGAAGAAGTATGTAGACAGAATAAAGGGTTGACTGAGCGCTGCAGCTGTCTGTTACATGGAGCTAGAAGTCTGTGTAATTTATTAATGATCCGCTGCTCTTCACACTGTACATGCATCTGTCAACATTGTGGTGGTGGTGTACATGTGCTGGGGGAATTTAAAATGAAATAAAACAGCAGCTTCCCAGGAGGCGAAGAATATGCTGACACAGGGTCAATTAGCTCCTGGCTGAGAAATGTTTCTCTATCTTTAAGGCGAAACTCAGCGATCTGTGCTTCCCTGCTCCAGAGCTAAAGCAAAAGTCAAAGCCAATGAATTTTCAATTTTGGAAAGGAGTTGGGGATGACCCACATTTTCTGCAGAATCGCACTACACGCCATCCAGTATTCTCCTGACCTGGTTCATCCCTCTTAACTCTCTCACAGAGGGTAAAGTGTGATACATCCAGAGATTCAGCAGAAATGAGACTTTTGATGCTCTGCTGCTGAGATCATACTGAGGTTCAGGAGTGAACATGGAGGAGAAATATGAGCCGAGCCAGAGTGCAGGTAGTTAAAAGAGTTAAGGGAGAAAATGCATTTGTGAGCTGAGTTGAAGAATGATCTCTAAATGTATCGCTCTAGGTTTAACCTCTGTGAGGTGCTGTATCCAGTTTGTGATGGACGTTACTTTTGCCGTTAGTTCAGGGAAGAATTTAAGTTTTATTTAAAAGTGTTAGATTTTTATTTGTGACTGACTAAATGAAAGATGGATATTATAAAACAATGCCTCCCCCATTTAATACTTAACTTCGTGACTTAGCTGAAGTGTGGGTGTAAACTCTGAAAATTACAAACTGAGCACAAAAAGTAATGACATTTATGTTTGCTAGATTATTTGTTATAACAATTCTTCTTAGCAATAAATTGTATACAGTTAGAAAGTGTTTATTTCCCTTTTAAATGGTGTCACATTTGTAAGGAGCATGGATTTGTGGGATGAGCAGCAGAGCTGAGTTTGTGGGTTTAGTTACTTGCAGTTTAATGCTCACGCTGCTAAATCAAAATGACAGACTTTCAGTTTAGATCAGTCACTCATTTCACACGTAAACGCCTAAAATTTCCAGATTGCTTCATATCACAATTACATGGATATATATAAACCACTTTTAACTTGGAAACCTCCCATTCAAAGCGCTTAGGAAAGGCAGGACTCTTGAGAAAATTCCTAGAAGGTGATTGGACGAATGTCTGTCCCCCACCTTAGACTGTGTGACGTCAGCTGTTTGATTATAATAGGCAGACTTTTGAAGTCAATCTGTGGCGGAACTCAATACTGAAATGGCTGTCTCAACCGAACTTTGGATCAACCCAACAGCAGACAAGAGTCCGCTCACTGAGCTTGACTTCCTGTCAGCTCAGCTAGCACTAATACCAGCCTTGTGGAGGTAGCGTCTGCCTGTCAAGCTATGTCAATCAAATGAGATGCGCCAAAGTGAGGTTTTTCCTAAGTATAATCAAAACGGTTGTGGTACAAAAAAACGTCCACCCCCCCACAGTGAGAGGACACGAAGACATCAGCTAATGAGACTCGTTTTGGTTTTTGAACCAGACTGTAAACCAGTTTATTTCTTGTGTAAAAAAAAAACTCTTTTTAACCCAGTTGTGTACGGGACTTCTGGTGTTCCTGCAGCCAGCCCCAAGTGGGTACTCACCTGATTCAGGACCAGAGGTTGCTGCTTGGTCCCCACATGTCAATCAGAGCAATATAACAAAATGAGGTAGTAGGCGTGCGCTGCTTTGGTGGTAACCTGAGCTTGACAGACAAGCACTGTTGTAGTTTACTAACTATCGTGAACTCATGCCAAAGCTATCAGGAGAAGAGCAACAACATATTCCCCATCATGAAAAGCTGTCAGTGCTGTTCTTTGCTTTTTATTTGACAAAGAAATGCAATGCACTGTAGCTGCATCTGGGCTAAATGCTCCACCAGGCGCCAGCTATTGTGACTTCCAGTACTAACCCCACCTGTGTACTGCCTTATTCACCTCAAATGACACTGATTGGTCAGGTTTGTTCCAGACCAATCTAAGGGTAGTGATATCATAAGGCTGCACAGACCTGCATCATCTACATCTTTTGGATTGTTCTCACCAAGGTTATAATAGCTTTGAGGGTTTTTTTATTAGTTTTTATTTGTATTTTGTTTTTACTTATTCTTTTTTACATTTCAGTTTAGTTTTAATTCATTTTTCTTGCTGGGTTGTTAGTTTAGTTTAGTTTTTATTTTGCAAAATTGCTTCATTTTAGTGTAGTTTTTATTATTATTAGTGTTAGTATTAGTTTTAGTTTTTCTGGCAACATCGGTTACCTGACAGGGCTGAGATCAAAAAAGGGCTCATCACTTTTCATTTCACTTCTTGAACTTTGTTGTGTTTTATAAAACTCAAGACCAAAAAATACCATTGTGTGAAGTCTTCTCCGATCAAACCAGGGGATTTTACTCCCTCCAGGCATGGGCATACATGTCAGTCATTATGATTCTGTCAAAGACAAAAACTAAGAAGATTTTGTCTTTAATTTTATTTTATTTTAGTTAGTTTTCATTTTCTTTTGACAGCTTAGTTTTTATTTAGTTTCAGTCAACCAAAATGATTTTTACATTTTAGTTTTAGTTATTTAGTTAGTTTTAGTTTACTTAAATAACCTGGCCCTCACCTGAATCTATTTTAAAATCTTTTTTATTGTCCTCGTCACTAAAACAGCACTGGGCTGAAATGAAAAAGGCTTTAATGATGACACAACATAGGAAAATGAACTATTTAAGCATATTCTAACCAACATTTTTACCCAGAGGTCATTGCACAACAGCAGCCCACATGTCAAATCCATTTTCTGAATTTTCTCAATGATAAATTTGTTTTCTTTTAATCTATTTAGTCATAATTCCAAAGTCTTCCAAGAGCAAAGCAGATGTAATTGGACGTTTGTATGTATTGTAGTATATTAATAAGCATATATTATCTCTGCATTAAGCAGCTCCAGTAGGGAGTAAATAGAACCTTTTTCAGGGACTAGTTCCACTTGATCAATATGTGCTTGAAATAGTAATAACATCAGCAGGATTAGAGATTTAATGAGGATTAATTCATACAGTATTTTTTAAAATCAAAACTCAGTGTGCCTCAGTAATGTGTTTTATAACAACTGTAGTCTAGAACAAAGAAAAAGACAAAGGCTTTCTTGTAGCAGGATCAATTCATCATTGTATTCAAATCGGATTTTTCTACAAGGGCCTTAAAGTCCTTTAAAGCATGACTAAGCTCATAAACGTTTCATAGAAGGCCTCAGGGTGTTTTCTCACCTTTAAAACTTTTTAAACTTTTCTTCACTCCTGCCTTTACTCAGGGTCAGATGAGGACTGAGGTAAGACTATTAAAGGACTGAGGTTGTTCTGAAGGCATAATATGACCTCAGTTTCTCACTTTCAAAATTTGGCTCAGTAGTTCTGTTCTTCTGTCATCCAACAGACTGCTCAGTAATGACTACATTTTATGTTTATCCCATGATCATTTCTCATCCATGTCTTCTGTGTTTTTACTGCCAACTGGAGCCCAGAGCTCCTAGCACACCTGTGGTCTTTAATTGGCAGATTGATTGCACTGTCTGTAAGCTGGACCACCTGCAGTAAACACCACATCGACTGGTGGTAAAATGCCACAGAGTAACAAAACACCAACTAGACCACAATGTGGATTTGTGACCAAATGTCACTAAAGGAGGGCAGACTCTGGGATGAATGATCCACTACAAGGCTGAACAGCATCAATTTTGAATGGTGGAAGAGATGAAACGCTTCCCTACACTTGGTTGAGAAAGCAGTGAGTCATCTTGCTGTCCCTTGAGCTACGTTAATAGAGCAGGGCTGAGAAGAGAGAGCATTTCCTCAGCTCGGAAGCCAAAGTTTAACTGTCTCCTCTCTGTGTTTGCTCAGGAACGAGCAAGCGTCAGTGGGAATGTGCACGGTGTGTACTCAGGGAGGACTGTGTGAGGACACCACGCCCGCCTGCTGCAGTTCAAACTCTGTCATAGGGGTTGTGCTCTCAGAGAAGGACTACAGTGTTATTGAGGCTTAAATAAATAATGGTTTCACTTTATATATGATGTTGACCAAGTTTTTGTTAGGTGTGCCCAGTTGCTTGGCTGATAGGATTTAATATGATGCTGTAATCTGACTTCCTGCTTCAGGCCATTGGCTGTATATTAATATAGACAACACATCTTCATCACTGCTTCTAATGTACCAAAGTGAAGACCCCAGTTTACTGACTTATGAATCAATAATGGTCAATATAATTTGGCTTTTTGACTGAAATCCCTCTTAAATGTCAAAGTGAAAGTAATGTCAACCAATCAAATAAATATGTAATGTAAAATAAGTGACTGGCTGCTGAGAAGCATCCCCACAGCATGATGCTGCCACCATCATGCTACACAGTGGGGATGGTGTTTTTGTGGTGATGTGCAGTGTTTGGTGTCTGCCAAACAAAGTGCCATATCTGATATCCAAAAAAGCACCATTAGGGTCTCATCAGACCAAAGAACTTTATTCCACTTGACCATGGAGTCTCCCACATACTTTTTAGTGAACTCTAGGCACGGTTTAATCTGAGGTTTTCCTCAATGATGGCTATGTCTTTGCCACTCTCCCATAAAGGAATTGACTGGTGAAGAACCCTGGCAACAGTTGTTGTATGCAGAGTCTCTCCCATCTCAGCTGCTGGAGCTTGTGGTGATACACAGAGACGAGAGATGAAGAAGAAAGAGAAGAGGGCGATACAGAAAGACAGAAGAGGGAGGTGCGGGAAGACACAAGGGGATGCAGAAAGAAGATGAAGGTGCAGAAAGACAGAAAATGGACATGTAGAAACAAAAGGGGGAGATGTAAAAGAAGACAGGTGCAGAATAGGAGAAAAGGGAGATGCAAGAAAGAGAGAATGCTGCAGGAGTTTCATTTGTCAACAGGGCTGTCAATCAAGGCATACCATCTCCTTTTGCATCTGATGGCTAGTTTAAACAAGACTGCTCAGAGCAATGAACACATTGACGTGTAGTCTGTTAGCATGATAATAACTATCACAGCAGATTCCAGGTTTTACAAAAATGCATTGCATGTTAAACTAGAAAAGCACTTGGACAGCGCAGACCTCTGCCATTAGCCCTATCTCCCAATAGTGAAGAACCCTTTAAAGAATTCCTTGATCCATCCCCACGTGCCCCCCACCACAGTGAGGTAAAGCATTGGCTTCGGTGGACTGTCATGGTGGAAGCATTGCCTGCTGGTGCCAACAGATGCAGTCTCACCCATGGTCTCACTGGATGACTGGGAGTCAAGGTAGAGGGTAAATATTCCTCTATTCCTCCCAGCATTGAGAGTATTCTCGCTACAATTCGCTGTCTTTCTCTCTGTTATGCTCCAACTCGTCTCCTTGACCAGGCGTCAACTTTTAAACTCTATAAACTCCAAAACTTTGAATAGAAACACACCCAAAATGCTGCTGGGATTGAAGTTACTCATGTCCGCCATCTCCTGGTGTAAAGTGGTAACAGCGCAGACCTCTGCCATTAGCCCTATCTCCCAATAGTAAAGAATCCTTAAAAAAATTCCTGAATCCAGACCGTGATCCGGATCACTCCCAAAATCTCTTCTTCCTTATGCCATTTCTGACATTTTCTGAAAATTTCATCAAAATCCGTCCGTAACTTTTGAGTGATGTTGCTAACAAACAAACAAACCAGCAAACCCACCCATCACATTACCTCCTTGGCGGAAGTAATTAAGTGACACCATTATCATGCGACACAGCAAATTGGTGAAAAATTTGTTGCCATCACTTTTGACTATCAATTATTGTATCGATTTGTTGCAGCCCTTCTGTGAAGTGTGAAAAAATGCTGTAACTATAAATCACTTTCAGCAACCCTGTTATAAACATCCTCAATGTTATGCTTCTGTTCTTTTTTAAGACTCAAAGCATTTTGTGAAAGGATTGAATGAAATGCTTGTAGAGACACTCACTCTGCTTGCTGTGCTTGCACCTGTATGCTGACAAGTGCTTGGTCTGACCTGCTTCTAATGTGTTTTTAAACACGTGGTGTTAATATTGTATACTGATATGTTGGAAAGGTTTAACATCATAAAAAATAATACAATCCAATCACTTCCTAACAGCTGCTACATCCATCTTAATGTGAACTCTGTAGTTGGCAAAATCACTCAGGGTGTATTAGCCTGCTAATATTAGCATGTAGCTAAGCAATGGCAATTAGAAAGCCTCACAGAGCTGTTAGCACAGCTGTAGACTTTAATTTTGTCCATTGTGAGACAGCTGTGCCACTGAAACACAACTGAACAAGGATAAGAGGAGATAGGGACTGAGCTACATGAGCTAAGGCCACCTTAATTATAATAAATGGTCCAAAGAGACGGTGTAGAGTGGGAAAATGTCACTCCTGGTTTGGCTATTTAAATTCTAAGTGTCCCTGATATCCTCTGATGCTGCTGCACAGTCATACTGTGAGTTTGGAATTATAAAAATGGACATACACTGCCAAATATGGACGTAAACACACACACCTTTAGATCCCATGTTGAGGAAAAGTGCAACTTCAACAGAACAGTCCCCACTGATTTACACTGAAAAAAGCTTTTTCAGTTAAACGATCCTGGAGCTCGGGGAATCCTGGAGCTCAGAAAGTAGAGTGAAATATTCTGCCAGTGCTCGTGGAAATTATGTTAGGGAGATGAATGGAGTGGAGAGATCTGCATAAGGCCACACCAGCCTCCTTCAGCCCTTATTCATCAGCCTTTCTTTCATCCTCAGCCTTTCTTCTCTCGCCTCTTCCCTTCACTTTACATGAATTAGCACTAATGAACCGGCAGACATCATTTCAGCTTCATTTGTGACACAAGGCACATCAGTGATTTTGGCATATAAAGCTGAATTGCAGCTGCATTGTCGCCAACTCAGAGATGAAAGGTGTGGATTTAATAGAGTAAATGTTGTTTTGCAGATGTATTTTCATCACAAAAGATTCAAACTGTAGAACAAAGCTTTAGCTGATTGGTACGTTTTTACGACTTTTTTTCAAACGAGGAAACAGCTATATGAGTGGTCTAGTATTGCTTTATTGAGGAATTAAGTGCATTTACAGGAATGTAAAAATCCTACCTTGAACTGACTCTAGTCTAAATAGGCCAATAGATAATGCAGCTAGGGATCAGTTTTCTCTCTAATGTTTACGTCTCAATCAGACCCAGTCTAGTTTATGCATTCTGTGCAAGCTTCACTGTTTCAACAGCAGGCATTGACGTGGAATTCAAAGAAATCACGTTATATTGCCTGTGGATATCACCATAGGAAGGAGGGACAGTGTGCACTGCATTCATACTAAAACTAAAGTGCTAATCAGTGTATGAAATTAACAGAGCTGTGAAGTTTTTTAACGTTTTCACTTTTTGGCATACAACTAATTTGCAGCATTCTAACTTGTTGGAAAGTCCAACTGGCAGAAGGTCCAACGGTAACTAGCTTAAGGTGGCACTTCCCCACCTGCAGTAGCAGTCAGACCTAATGTAGACAGTAAATCAGTTCTATGTTGGGACAAGGACAGTTTGAATCACTTTTCTACACATGTATGCTGTATGTGCATGTGTGCATTGGGGTACAATCATGTTGGAATAGTAAAAAGGCCTTCCCCAAACTGTTGCCACAAAGTTGGAAGCATAGCATTGTCCAAAATGTCTTGGTATGCTGAGGCATTAAGACTAGCCTTCACTGGAGATAAGGGGCCTAGCCCAAACCCTAAAAAAACAGCCCCATACTGTTATCCCTCCTCTACCAAACTTCACAGTTGGCACAGTGCAGTCAAGCAGGTAATGTTTTCCCAGCATTCACCAAACACTGACTCACCCATCTGACTGTACAGAAGACATTTCCTCTGCTCCACTTTCCAGTGTCGATGTGCTTTACACCACTCCCATCAACACTTGGCAGTGGACCTGGTGATGTGAGGCTTGCGTGCAGATGCTAGGCCACTGAAACCTATTCCATTGAGCCCTCGCTGCACAGTTTTTGTGCCTTAGCAGCCGTTGATCCTGCTCTGTGATTTTAATTGGACTTCCGCTTCGTGGCTGTTGTTCCTAAATGCTTCCATTTTCTAATAACATCACTTACAGTTGACTGTGGAATATCCAGCAGAGGAGAAATTTCACAATCCATCTTACTGCAAAGGTAGCATCCATCACAGTACCATGCTTAAAGTCACTGAGCTCTTCAGAACGACCCATTATGTATCACAAATGTTTGTAAGTGGAGACTTCATGGCTAAGTGCTTGATTTTACACACCCATGGCTACAGGTCTGATTGTTAAACCTAAATTCAATGGTGAACAGGTGTGGCCAAATACTTTTGTCCATATAGTGTAGGTAGTACATCTGTAAGTCTGAAACAGTCATGTAAATGTTACTAACACTGAGAGGTAATGTTGCTAACGCTAATCGTGCAGCTAACAAGTCAGGACTGCAACAGCAGTGTACCAGTGAAGTAGGAGGCGATGGGTGGTGCTAAAACTGGCTTTTTTGTGAAGATTTTGGAAATAAATATTTGTCATTCTAAGATGAATTGATTTTTCCTAGCACCTCTAATGTAAGAGTACCAACAGCGATGCTATTAGCATGATGCTAAATTGCTCACACTTAATATGTGCTTCATATCCATGTTAACAGTCATACTTGAGCAGTCTTAGCTATGTTAGCTGTTAACTAAGTTAACAGTGTACAGCTGATGTGATGAGATGAACAGTAGTTATGGACACATGACACAAGATGTTGGACATTTTGTAAGGGATTTCTGACATTTTATTTTGAGCTATGACGTCAGTACCACAGTTCCAGCTTCTGTCTGCAGATGCCTGATCTCCAAATGACATCACTAGCATTGTGACGGTGCTTTGGCTTCGATTTTGTACAACAGCAGGAGACAGCAAAACACTATGAATGTTAATATAAGCTGTTTTTTTGCTTTGAGCTAAAAAGGAGGCGGCTGGGATGGAGGAAGTGAAATTTTCCCAGCAGCAGCAATATGGTTCATCAGCATTAATTCAAGCAGGGATTAGTGATAAGTTAGTCATATTTAAAAACACCATGTTCTCGATTTAAGAAAAACATGCAAATAAAAAACAGAAAGGAGGACTTTTTTTAAACCATTCCAAAAATATGGACACTTGAAAGTTTGCATAATGTGCACAAAATTTCTTCATTAAACCATTATTTTGACACATTTCAAATTAAAGAAATATTGCACATTCTGCAGTTTGTGAATTGCAGTAGGCCATATTGCAGTTTTATCTAATTTGCGCTTAATTACCCAGCCCTAGTCAGTAATAGTGTAATTATTTGCTCTTGAAGGGCTTAGGGTAATGTGAGATTAGGGCTGGGTGATTATGGCAAAAATCAAAATCGTGATTAATCGAACTTTTAACCTCGATTATGATTGATGAACAGTTACTCCACCCACCACCTTGACTGTGTTTGTTCTGTAAATATTTGTATAATTTTAAAACAAAAAACTGAAAGGAACAGGCACAGATTAACAATTGATGGTTATTTATTGAAATATTTGAAATAAAAACACACATCAGCTGAAATGAAAATGTTTTTCGTAAAAAGTCTAATTTTTCAAGAAAAGGGGAAAAAATTGAAATAATTGAAAAGGGAGGTTTACATCGGTTAGAGGCTCTAAATGTCATTTTCGATTATTTTTTGATTAATTGCCCAGCTCTATGGGAGAGTCTGTTTATGACAGGTGTTTGGTCTTGAACTAAGGCTTTGAAGAAATGAAACTGGCTTGGTGTTGATGCTGGGTAAAAATGTACAAAGGTGCATGAATATCTCTGACTAATTTAAGTGTAATAGTTGCACTGGTTCTGTTAGTAAAAACTTATCTGTCAATTTTATGGCTGAATAAAATGCAGAAGGATTCCAACTAGCTCCATCATTTAGACACTTTAAATATCTAACCTAAATTTATTGTTCAAAACATTGCTGAAACGACAGAATGGCATCACCATCCCTCAAGTTTGAATTCATGTTTGCACAAAAGCGCCTGTCAAATGAATGTTATCTGCTCGTGGGCACTGGTATGCAGGTGTCCAGATAATTAGTACAAGTATAGAGGAGGGAGAGAGGTAGAGCTTTGCTAATAGAAGTTGATAAATGTGAGTGTTGTTCTCTGAATGTCAGGCTTGCTGCCTAATTGGGAGGCTGTTAAGATGCCATGAAGCTGTCAAATGTCTACCAATTATTAGTGCTTCCCCTTGTACCCTGAAAATCATAGTCATATATTTATTAATGCTTTGACATTGGCCTATAGATAAGCACATGAAGCAGAATCTTTACTGCCAACCCATTCATTGGTATTTTTTAGTTTTAATGGCAACCATAATAAAAATGCCTTTTCCTTGTGTCTGCTTGGCCCCATGCAGGTTTCCTGAGAGGTCTTTGCTGCCAACTGTGCTTAAAACAGAAGATTAGAAGAAGGAATACTGGAGGGATCTGGTAAGTCTAGACTGTGGCAAAACTGAAAGACATTCAATCACAGCATTGGCAGATTATTACTAAAAAAGAAGCTGGCTTTCTTTCATTCACTAGTGTAGACTGAGGGACCAATGGAGGAGATTGGGGAGGATCTGAACCTCTCATTTCTGCTGGAACATGAAAGAGAGATGATCCTAAAGGTGCTGCAGAAAGACGAGAAATTGAGGAAACGAGAGGAGAAGAGGATACGGTGAGAACTTCAGCATCACCATATGACTTTATGCTCTTGTAGTTTGTTTATGCTCTTGAATGTTTTCCCTTTTTTTCTGCAGGAAGCTGAAAAATGAGCTACTTGAGATCAAACGGAAAGGCACATGTCGTCCACAGGAGCTGGGTGAGCGACAGTGCGCTCGCTGCCTGAAGAACTTGGGCTTGATTTTCGACCGTGGAGATCTCTGCGAGGAGTGCCAGCTGCGTGTCTGCAGCGAGTGCCGTGTTACAGCTTCCAAGTCCAAGAATTGGAAATGCAACGTCTGTGCCAAGATCTCGTAAGTGTGGTGCCAGCAGGGACTAAAACAGGAATAGACTCCAGATTGTTTGGATTAGATGGTTAATGACGCCACATCTGTCCGCTTTAATGTGTGAGGAGCTGAGGGGTTTCAGTGCCCTGATCCTCTGAACGACTTACCTGAAAAGCCAAACCCCATGAAATAAAACTCATAGGCACTCAAGAGCTTTTATGGGAAAAAAAGCAGAAAATTTACCAATACCATTATGCTCCTGGCGCCTCATGTATGCAGGAGTGCATAGAATCCATACCACAATGGGACATGTGGCCAAAGCCCAGAAGTGGGCACACCTGGACACAGTGGTTCTTTATAAATCCCAATCCACATGGAAATGTGTGCACACATGCCCACATTCAACCATAAATGGTCAATGCAAAGCGTTACACGTATAAGCATGCATAAAAATGAGCCAGCAGAGCAAAGGTCTGCAGTTGAAGAAAATTAACTTCTATGTTAAGGGCTTATTGAGTTCATCCTAAAGAATCTGAACTTAAAAGTGACTAAAACTTCCAACAATCTAAATCCATAATTAAGTCAATCATACTTCTCTGTCTGTTCATGTTTACAGCAACTTTTTCCAAGACATACAAAGTTCTTACGGATCAGTTTCTATTTTTATCTTTTCATAAATTTCATTTAGCCAACATGTTTACTCATATTTGTTCTGGTACAAGAAACCCTACTTTTGGCATCCATACTGGATTTGAGGGGGCTGATATCCTCTCCGACAAAGAGAAAGCATGGATACAAAATTGTGCAGTCTTCAAAATCACTCTGTTAAATTGAAATGTTTTCAATTTTAAGTGTAGGGAATGTATCTTTTCTTAACTTTCTTGCTGAAACCATGAATGTTTTTGCGCTGATGCCTATATGTTTAACCCACTGGTAAAGTTCACATGCAGAAAATAACACAAGTGGCGACAAAATCTAGGAGAGGGAGTGTATCTTCACTTCTTTAAAAATCTCAAAATATATTAAGTTTTGCGCAAAGACCTTGAATACATTGTTAAAACTCCTTTAAGAAGTTTCCAGATGGGTACTAAACAGCTACAGTAGTTGCTATTCAGCACAGTTCTGTTTGACCTTGATAACAATTTAGCAGGTAACCTTTTGGTGAAAACATGAACTTTACAGCTCTGCACACTTTACTCAAAGCTTTACTTTTGGTATAGATACAATGCAATCTGCTTATTATATGTTGATATCTGGGAATGCGACTTCACTATGCTTAACATTTATGATGTTCAACTTCTGAGTCAGAGCCTGGCACAGAGGCTGTGGATCATGAGCAGAACACCATGTCCATTTTGGATCTGATCAAGGTGTACCAAGTTTTAACAGCATTGTCAAGGTGTGTTAGTTTGAAATTAAGGAATTCAGTTTGGTACCATCTCAGTCTGACTAACATAATTAAATAGCCTTTAAAGTCTACTTTTAGCCAGACTAAGTCAATACATTTTTTTCTAACTGCATGTAAACATACAGTGCTTAACAAATTTATTAGACCACCCTAACTCTAACCAAAGTAAGGTTTATGCCACAACTACCCTAAATTAACAGCTTTAATTTAAATGGCCTTTAAAGTCTACTTTTAGCCAGAGTCAGGACTCTTCGAAGAGCTGGTCCCCTGGCAAAACTGAACAATCGGGAGGTGACCAAGAACCTGATGGTCACTATGACTGAGCTCCAGAGTTTTTGTATTGAGATGGGACAAAGTTCCAGAGGTTCCATCACTGCATCCCTCCACTGACTTGGACTGAGGGCAGATTGGCCAAAATCTCTCTTTAGCACAAACACATGAACACCCATTTGGAGTCTGCAGACATGACAATAACCCTAAGCACACAACCAAGACAACACAGGAGTGGCTTACACTCCTGACTGATATTTGTGTATGTTTTATTTAAAACACACTTAAACATTGAGTCTTTAGTAATAGGTGGACGTTGTTGTTTCAGGGAGCTGAAGGTGGTAACAGGAGAGTGGTTCCTGGAGGAGCGGTCCAAGCGCTTTGAGCAGGGAGTGCCGTGCAGCGATGTGATCAAACAAACAATCATTAACAGTCCAGTCCGTGAGTTATGCCTTTGATTCTAAAAGCTGTTGAGATGCTAAACTACAAAAGTTGGAGGAAAAATGTGTATTAATAGGTTCTTCTTTTTTATCACAAGTTTCAGTCAGAAAGTCTACAGAAAACCTATCAGCCACATCTGAGTCAGACAGACCCGACACTCCAAAATCCATCAAAAGTGCAGTACTCAGGAAAGGGTAAGTAGAGGGCACGAAGCCGCTCCATTCATGCTCATACAAACATACATATCCTTGATTTAATAGGGTTTACTCACAGTGTGACGAATGCAAGATGTCAAAAAGCATACATAAAGAAAGAATCATAAAATCTTGGAGAAGCACATTTATATAGAAATCTGCCTTAGTCCAAGGTCGACCTGAGTACAAAGGTTTCACAAAAGGTCAAGAGGATGCTTATCTGATTTGTCAGAGACCCAGACTCCGTTTAAAAACAAATTTTATAAAGTACTAAAGCAGTAATGGGATTTTCATGGCTAACATCACTCCTCAGTGAGCTTTACTATATTGGTTCCTGAAAGCATCATAGAAATTCACACAAAGAATTTAGGCACTTTAGGCAGAAGTAGCCATGATAAAAAAGGCTTCTTTGATGTGTAAATCACAAAAACAATGGAAGACCCACTGACTTTGAAATTGAATAATCCATCATCTAAACGCAGTTTAAACAAGAATTTAAACATATTTCCCTGTGGAATGATTGTTCCATGAAAACATATTTTTTTTAGCATCTTGTACTTAAATCCATTAAGTTAAACCTCTCAGAGTGAAATTTGAATTTTAAATCTGCGTGTTAATCTAAATCTACATAAAAGTCTCTGTTTAATTGGTTATTTTAAATTATAACGCGATGGCTCTTCATTCTCTATTGACTTTTCTGTTGATAATAAATCAGTTAGCCCTTAAATGACAGTCATTGAACAGCCATTGTCAAGTTCAACACATGTAGACACAGGTGTGTTGTTTGGTAGCCAAGGTCTAGCTCAATGGCATTCCTTTTAGACTTTTTACCCCAAGACTGTCGGGTCCTTTTGGTCCTTGGAACATCCACAGCACGACCAGGGTTTTGTGGTAACCCCACCGCTGCCGAGACAATACCTTAAGCCGTGGTTACTCACCACATCCATCCCTTACTCAACCCTAAGGTCTGGTCTTTATTTTTCTACCATTATTTTCCCAAGACCCCGGTAATGTGCAAGGACATCCAGAGCACAACCTGGGCTGTGGCAGTCCTCCTTCCCACCCGACTCGCCATTACACGCCCTACTTCAGTCTCAATTTTTGGGCCGAAACATGCCTAAAAGATCTACACAGCACTGTATTTGTCATGTGACTATATGCACTGTATTGTGACCCCTACTACACCCTATTGTGTTTTTCCACTCTCTGATACCGCCCTCACTTGGCTGGTCTCAGCTTTCCTTCCATTGGGGATGGCACCTGGTTCTATTTTCAATATCACCTCTGATGAAGTTCCAAGCAAGCTGAGTTGATACCAAAATGTGACACCAAGTCTCTGTCAACCACTGATTTGCCAGAGTATCATCACTAGCAGAGTCACAAGTGGGATGTACAGGACAGGAATGAAACCCTTTTTGTCTTGGCCATCATACTGCTATGTATCTCTTCTGTACATCTCAGATGTATTTTATTTCTCTGTTTTTAACCATCTCTGGAACAAAACTTTGCCTCCTTGCTGAGACAAAATGCCCCAGTTTGTGAACAAGCACACTATCATTTTGATTTCCCTGATTGTTGTGTTGGAAGTCACAGCATGCACAGCTGTGCAATGACGAATGGAAACCAAGGTGCCTGGTACCAATAGCAAGAAGAACCCATCCGAGTCATGCTGATACTAGATCTGTAAAAGCCCCATGAACAGCACTCAAGCTTCCTACTCTAAGAGTAAAATGGCTGCACTATCAATATGATAATTGTGGAGGTAATTCAGCTGGAACAAAGTTGATGACAAATTTCCAAACTTTTATTATAGAAGCAGACAAAAGCAGAACAAAAACAACAAACTTTCAAGCTAATCATGTTCTAACAGTATAATAATAAACAGAGTTTTAACCTCTCTCCAATGTGTGTGTGTGTGTGTGTGCGTATGTGTGTGTTTTTTAGAAAAATAAAGGTAGACAAAAAAGGCAGCCGATCCCCCATGAAGCCGGAGAACGGAGTCGACAGTCCAAGTCCTAAATCGCTGTCAGATGGAGATGCTCAGAGCCTACTAAGTGTCCGCTCATCTTCAACTCCTCATTCAAATAGGTGCCCTGGCTAAGCTGTTTGTTTGATATGTTTTGATCAGATTATCATTTCTCCTCCATAAGAGTTCACATAAACAATGCTCTAAGAAGCTCTCATGAACTAATTATGATAGGTAGCCATTCTCTCAACACTAATCTATGATGTGAAAATTTCACACAGGAAAATGATGTTGCTTTTTAAGCATCAGACATCTGATTTTGTTGAATGAGTTTGAAAAGTCAATAAGGTAAAGGTTTGATTGATTTAATCATTCACTGATATTATTTTGTTTTAAAGGTCTGGTGTTTGACTTGCATAATTGCAGTTTGATTCAAGACAAACATAAAAGTGCATAATCTTAGAAGCATTTGTTGTACAAAAAAGTGATTCAGCCCGTTAAAACATGGGAGTCTGTATTTCAGTTTTGACGATAACATTCTTTTCTCTCTGTTCAGAGCATGTTTAAGGTCAGAGATTGTGCCATTATGCAGCCTTCAAGGTTTTATTTCAATGACTGAAAAAGAAAGCTGCAGTAAATTATTTCTAGTGAGATGGCAGTAAAATGTTCAGTCATGTAAAATATCTGTTGGTAATGTTTGAAGTCTGGTTTATGCTTCTGCATTGCCCTGAATCTACACGGAAGCCAACACATGGGTGTTGGTTGTAGAGGGATGCGGACTACAGATCTCAGACGACCCCTCCTGCAGACCACTGCTGTGGGATGCTGCATCTGTCAGGACTGAAGTGACACAATTTACTGGTACAACATATTTCTTGTTTAAGATGTTTTGTTTTGTTTTTTTTTCCAATCCAAATTTATTCATAAACAAAATCTGGCAGTTGTTACATTCATGAACTAACCATATTGCAAATATTACACAGGATTCCCAAAGATCCTTGAAAAGTCCTAAATAGTTTTAAATTGTACATTTGAATTTCAAGGCTTAAAAGGCTAAAAAAGTCTGATTTTTACCAGTGAAGTCTTAAATTTAAGAGAGCATGTTGACTAATGCTAACCTTGCAAAGCAGATGGATACGCCTGTTTCCGTGTTTCTCACTGGCGAATCCATCTTGCAAAGCTCCTATCTGGAACGTTTGGGCCGGGCTAGAAAGTGACAGGACCAGTTGGCGTTGAGGGGCAGTACTTTCAAGCGCGGCGGGGTCGTGACGTAAGCGAGCAGCAACAAGAGGCCGTTGCAACTATGGCAGAAGGCATTAGCATGGATGCTGCTAAAGCGCCAGTTTTATCAGAACTTAACAACATGTCTTCTTTAAAAGAACAAAAAACAGCAGTGAGTTGTTTCCTTTTCAGAAATGACTAAAGTCGTGTACAGACATGTCTACAGTCGCCATGGTTTGCGTTATGCAGCTCTAATGGAGTTTACTTCTTCGGTAGAGGCACAGCTCTCTGGCAGCTACGTCATGTGTTTTGTTGCTCTGATTGGCCCATAAAGATGTGACAGACAGAATGTTCATCCAGTCACCCTCCGAGTTTTTTTCAAAGGCTCCGTCCTTTCCCAAATGCTGTGTATGAGAAGTTTTCCAGATGGATGTGTGCCAGGTTAGACTAATGCTTGTTCTCATCCAAACTTTGTGTTGCATTAGACATCAGACCTTTTTTTCTTTTGCATGTCTTCGTCTGTAATGTTGATATTGTAATTATGTCATGAATTCAACTGCAAGACTTTGTGAATGAAGTTGAACTAAAAAAACTAAGTCTCAAATGTTGTACCGGCAAGTTACGTCCCTTCTGTTCTTATAGAGGCAGCGTCTCACCTTAGTGGTCTAGAAGAGAGGGTGTATGAGATCTAAGTCTGTAGCCACACCCCTCTTAAAAATTTTCTGTCATCTGCCTCAACTTTGATTTCATCCAATGTATCTTATCTTTTCTTCTTTGCAACAAATGCAGTTCATTAACTGCAGCTAAATATTTATCAACTCCAACGATACGCTTGGTTTCAGTTGGATACAAACAAGCAGAGAACGTGATGGGCCTGGAAACCACCACGTTCATGTATCTAGCATAGAAACCACGCTGCTGGCTGGCATTTTGGTGATGGATTGCAAAATGACACCAACATAACATGCCAATGCACAACACAGTGCTCTCAGTGGCAAGGGCAACTACAAGGAAGATTTGATGAAGAAGGATAAACCAGGCTTGAATTATAGACTCCGAGCAATGAAAATCAAATGAAGTTGATGGTGTTTCTTGATCAAAGACAAAAGAATCATCATTAGTGAACTTGTTTTCCTCTGGTTTCAGGGCTGCAGTAGCCTTGGAGTCCTCAGGATTACCCACAGTCCCCAACAACCTGCGATCCAAAACTGCAGACAGATTCCACACTAGCAACGATAACCGGAGGGTCAGGGTCAGCAACTCATGCATACAGTCAAAATGACAAATTAACTCACTGATGGGAACAGTTAAAATTGTAATCATTTTAAACCGGCTTGGTTTGTGTTTCTATTTGTGTTTACATGCAGCCTGATGGAGCTGAGAGCATCGCCAGTTTACACTCCAATGACAGCACACCAGAGAAAAAAGTTGACGCATACCACAGGAAGACTTCAGGCACCCCGACCATTTCTGTATCCAAGGCCTCGGTGTCATCAGGTATCTGTGCAACAGTGTACTCCTCTTGCTTTACAATCCTTTATTCTGCTCTGCCTCGAAGTGACATTCCTCCTGCTCTTGTCTTTTCATTTCACAGCGAGCATTTCAATATCTGAGTCACATTTTCAAGATGTGTTAGAGGCAGACGAATTCAATCAAGGTTATGTTAGACAGCTGAACCAAGGCCGTGCAGAAGACACTCAGCTGCTCTCCAAATCACACCATCGAGCACCTCGTAAAGGACAGGGACTGTCACTGTCTGCTGCTCCTCTTTATGCTTGAACTCTCTCCTTTTTAAAGTATAATTATGCCCACTTTGTCTATCTCAGTGTCTGACCTTTATCCCTACTATTTAAAACTGTTACCAAGCATGCGAGGGTTTTAAAATGGCTCTATTTAGTGTCATTAGTTGGAAGAGAGCAGCTGAGTCAGTCAGACTTTATTAAACCATCTCTCTCATAGCTCTTTATTACCATTTCAAGGGAAGATTTTTAAGATCCTGGTACTTTTCTGTAATTTTATTCATAGACTTACGCCTGACTAAGGTCTTCAGATCATCACACTTTTGATTCTCACTTTACAAAAAGCAGCCTCTTACATGAGCTTCAGCTCTGCATCTCCTTTGTTTCAATTTACCTCATTATGATATTTACTCAAATGCCATTACACATCAGAATGATGTAAAATACCCATATCTGTGTTTATGATGCCAGAAAGCATTGAGTTGCTTTGCATAAAGACTGAAAGCATTGAAAACAGCAGTGATAGCTATATATTCAGTTTCACAGTATGCCTTCCAGCTCTAAAACGAAACAACAGATTTTGTAAACCCCAAATCCCAAAGCAAAAGTGTAATAAATGGATTGAAGTGGTTATCTGCTCAGATGAAGACTGAGTCACTATTATGTATGGCTTAAAACATCATGACTTTCCTCATTATTTACCAATAAACTCCTTTTGCTTAATCTCAGTTAAGAATCACATGGGGAAAAAAACTTTATGGACAAAATATTTGGCCTCCTGACCATTAGAGACTTTAACAGAGACTTTAATGAAACTGCATCCAAATACGTACATGTAACTAAATATGGAGTTAGCTTCCTTTTTGCAGCTTAAACAGCCTCCAATCTTAGAAGCCTTTCCAAAAGATTTTTGAGTGGCGAGCTTAGATGGGAGAGACTTTGCATATGACAACTGTTGTCCAGGTTCTTCACCAGTCAAAGCTTTATGGGAGAATTGCAAAGAGAAACCCACTCAGGTCAACTCTTGACTAGAGTTTGCCATAAGGCATGTTGGAGACACCATAGTCAAGTGGAAGAAAGTTCTTTGGTCTGATGAGACCAAAATGGAGCTTTGAGATCAGACATGTTTGGCGGACACCAAACACTGCACATCACCACAAACACACCATTTCCACCAAGGTTGTAATAGTTTTGGATTTTTCTGTTAGGTTTTATTTTATTTTGTCTTCACTTTCTGTGCTCAATTTCAGTTAAGTTTCAAATAAATTAGTTTTCACTGCTGGTTTGTTTGTTTAGTTTAGTTTCTATTTTGCAAAAATGCTTTGTTTAAGTTTAGTTTTTATTAGTTTTAGTGTTGGGTTTTTTTTGGGGGATATATGTCAGGGCTGAGTGAACATCATGCATTTTTAAAAATATATTCAGGCTACTTTTTACTTATAATTTTATTTATTTATTTAAAGATGCTGTTTGACTACAACTCCAGACATAAAACTACCACTGTGTGAAGTCTAGACAAATCAATTCAGGACATTTTACATTCCCCAAACTTGGACGTTGTTCCCAGTCAGTGTGGTTGTGTCAAATACTAAAACTAAGGGTATTTGTCTCTATTTTTATTTCATTTTAGTCAGTTTTGTAAACACATATACAGTTTTAGTTAGTTTTTGTTTTTTTGGTAAAGCTTAGTTTTTATTTAGCTTCAGTTAACTAAAAGATTTTTGAATTTTAGTTTTAGTTAGTTTTAGTTAATAATAACCTTGATCCCCACTGTGAAACATAGTGGTGGCAGCATCACGCGTCAGGGATGCTTCTTAGCAGCCGTCCCTGGAAGGCTTGTAAAGGTAGAGGTTAAAATGAATCCAGCAAAACATAGGAAATTCCTGGAGGACAATCTTATTCAGTCTGCAAGAGAACTATGGCTCTGGAGTGGCGGATTCAAAGCCTAGACCTCAATCCAATAGAGAATTTGTGGGTGGATTTGAAGAGGGCCGTTCACACCTGATAACCTAATAAACCTAATAAAGCTTGAGCAGTTCTGCAAAGACCTATCCACACACTCAAGGCTGAGATTGCAGCCAAAGGTGCATTTACAAAATACCTACTCAAAGGGGTGGATATTTATGCAGTCACTTATTTTACATCATATATTTTTTTTTAACTGACATTTCTTTGTAGTAATCTGTTTTCACTTTGACAGTAATTTTTTTTTTATCAAAAAGACAGATTATATTGATCAGAATTAATTGGTAAATAGTTAAGACATTGAAGGGGGTGAAGGTTTTGGTTGTTATCCCTCAGTCTATAGTGTATATATCGCCATTGCAACTCCTGTTTGTTCAGACTTCTGCTTTTCAACATAACCTCAAATACACAACAATATTGGTAGTGTTCCCTGGGGTTAATTCAGCATCATAAAAATCACATAGAAATACTTGACCAAGATTAGCCTAATCTATCAGGAACTTCCACAGCAGAGAAGTTTCTGGTCAATTTGGCTTCTGAAAAAGCTTCTTTGTGGTTCATGCAAGGTTAGATATGAGTTAAGATAAAACTAAGAAATTTTTTACAGGGGGAAAGCTCAAAAATGAACAGCTCTGGAGTTGATGAGTTGAGACACAAGAAAGAATTTTGATTTTTATTTGGTCCTTTTTTTGTTACTTGTCTCTGAAAGCATGGATTACCCATAAACTGCTATACAAGATGAGTATTTCATTAGTGTGAATCTTCAAATCTTAACATTGTTTACACATTCTCCAAGCATATAACATGATGATAAGGTTTGGCTTCTACCTCTTTCTTGTTCTGTGCCTCCACTTCCAGCTTCTGCGTTTCGATCCCTGACTCCCTTCAAACAGCATTTTTAAAACAACTTTTTTTCTCACTCTTTCTCTCTATCCCCCTGGTCTCTCTCCCCTCGTCCTTCCTGCATCAGATCTCAGTCGCTCAGAGATGGACCTGTCAGCTCCCGGTTCTGAACCCAGTGATGAAGTCTTCAGAGCCAGGAGGCATTCGGTCCCAGGGGTCCATGATACAGTAAGAGGCTTCAGCCTGTCCCTTCTTCCTCCTCCATTTGTATCCTTGCAAACTAATCACATATCTCTGCACCAAAAGCATTGAGTGTAAACATTTGTGCAGCTTGTTTGAGGTTTTAGTCCATGCCCTTGCTAAGCGATTACATGTTCTGTGCTGTATCGAGATCATCTGTGGGCTGATGAACTTAACGTGCTGCATCAGGCATGGGGCTGAATGCTAATTTCCCTTTAGAGCTCACTTCAAAGAGCATCACAAGCATCTAAACGGCTGTAGGCTGAAAACAGGTGGAGGATCTGATGCTCCGTATAGAGCTGCTTTGTCTCTGTGATTACTCAGTGTTCATCTTCTTTCAAACCACTCCACAAAAACAGAGCATCTCAGACTCATGTAGGATTTTTTTCTTATAACTTACTCATCCATTCATGCTCACAAGTGTACTGTAAATCCAGTGACCTTGTGATTTTTGGCGCGTGAATAGTGAGTAAACAAATAACCACGCTCTGTCCTGACTTGTCTGATTAAATTTATGGAAACTCGCCGCATCCGCCCACAGAGAGCTCATGTGTGGAGAACTCTGCAAACACAAAGACGCTTTGGCCAGCTTCCCAGATGCCATCTCCTCTTCTGATTAAATCTGAATGCTGTCATCTGCAGGACTTTACTGATGAGGAGACAGAGGAAGACATTGATGCTCTGATGTCGGCTCACGGAAAGAGTGCCAAACAGCGCCCCAGCATTGCCATGTCAATGGTAACGCCTATGTTAAAGCTATTACAAACATGACAGCATGAAAGTGCAGCTTTGGGATGTACTGTATGCTCACGTACAAAGCAAACATGGACATTCACAGTCTGTGTAAATCATCACCTGATGCTTGAGTCATGTATGTGTGTTCTATTGTTGACTGTGTAAACATTGTGGGAGACAGCTGGTGTCACGAACACCCTCCACTGCACACTTAGGAAGCTCGCCGCTTTACATGAACTAACTTGACTTGTAGTATGTTAATCAAAGGATAACTATTATGTGTATGAGGTAACATGTTACAGTAATATGTTTGAATTTAGTTACCACTTCTTAATTAAAAATGAATTCTAGGTATTTTCTCTAGCATTTGTTCTTTTGCAGAGTCAGTGAACCAAAGTAGCAAACTAGTATAAGCCCTCATGAGTTCAAAGGTCACATATTTTACCCCTTTAAGACTAATTTATATATGCTTCAGAGGTCCCCAAAACATGACTGTGACGTTTGTTGCTGAAAAAAAAAACACTCCAGTGTTGTAGTTTTGCATGTCTAAAAACCCCTCTGTTTCCGCCCTGCTCAGAATGAGCTGTTACTGTGTCTGTAGCTTTAAATTTTAATGAGCTGTCTGGCTCCGCCCCTCTCTAGAAATGGATGTGGCTTAATGGATGTGTCTCTCCTGATCCAGCTGAAAGAGGGATCAGGAGAGGAAGGCAGAACTTTCTTCCAAGCAGGGAGGGCCAACCGAACCTGGGGGTGGTGCTGACTCCCCACATGACATCATGAGGGGGAAATCTGAGAACGGCTTGTTTCAGCACACGTTTTCTGAAAGGTGGAGAAAGAGAGGGGGAGGGAATGGATTTTTCTGATTCTTGGGGGGATTGTGGACAGGCCAGGGGCACATATTTTTGCTAGAGAAGCCTGAAAAAGTGTATTTTGCATAATATGTGACCTTTAAGGCAGTTGTGTCTAATTTGTCTGTTCTCGAGACAAATATAAGAGCTAAGAACAGTTTAAGAGCTGCATGGTGGTGCAGGGGTGAGCCATGTTGCCTCAAAGCAAGAATTTTGCCTGTTTCCACTGTGCATGCATGGGTTCTTTTCATCTATTCAGGCATCCTTTCACAGTTCAAAGACATGCTTGTTAGCTTAACTGATGAGTCTAAAAAAGTGGCTCCCAACCCAGGAATTCCTGGGAGGGACACCAAAGATCTTGACGCTGTCAAAATTGAATGTACATTTTTTCAAACCATGATTAAAAACATTATGTACAATAGCATATTAAAGCCAACATTAAACATTTTTAAAAAGAGAATTCATTAAATATTGAGCAAAAAAATAACATTTTGGGGAGGGTAAGAATTTTTAAGATTATAAAGTCATATATTTATTACCAAGAGAACAAACTTAGAATTTTAGGGTTTTAAAACTTGGAAATTTACGGGGGAAAAAACATGAAATTTGCGAGTTTAAAAGTCTTAATTTTGACATAGAAACTCAAAAATGTAGAATTTTCTAATTGTAAATTTACAACAGTGCAACATCAAAAATTTACAAGAAACTAAACTGAAAACAGAGATTGTATTTTGACTTTACAATCTCAAAAATACCAAGTTTTGGTTTCATGTACATTTACAACTTTTAGAGACAAATATTTCTATATTTTTTTCATGTAAATTAATAAATTTTTAAACATGAGATTTTGGAGGGTTTTATCTGGAAAATTAACAGATAATCTTTATTTCATTTTAAGTGTTATTTACAAGAATATCTCTGAGTTTAGAAAGTAAACTTATGAAAGAAAAAGTAAATCTCGGAGTTTAAGAAGTTTTATATTTATGAGAAATTTAAAGATTTTTCTGAGTTTAGAAAGCTGTAAATTTATGAGCTAAAAAGGAAATTTCTGAGTTGAAAAAGTTATAAATTTATGTGAAAAAACATTAAATTTCTGAATTGAAAAAGTTGTAAATTTTATGAGAAAACATGGAATTTTCTGAGTTTAGAAAGTTGTAAAATTATGAGAAAGAAATACAATTTCTGAGTTGTCAGTTTACTGGATTGACTGATTGACTGGCAAGCAGTCAAGAACTTACCTGGGTAGTGATTTGCGCTGAATTGATACCAGTTGCATGAACCAAGCCGGTGCAGATCTAATCAGCCCACTTGTTGTGTTACCTGAGATTCTGTTTGTCAAGTCACCATCAGCTGTTTTTAGAGCATAAGGCCTGTCGTGTGTTTCAGTAGTCAATCACTGACTCACAGCCCAGAGAGAAAGTCATCTAGTCGCACCAGTTACAAAGTTGAAAACAGTCAGCTGGGTGCAACGGCAGAGTTTTGAATGATGGAGAGAGAAGATTTATTGATGTCTTTGTTAAAGTATTAGCCTTGTCTCTATGAACTAGCCTCGATAAGCAAACTGCTCTTTTGTCACATCATGTAGCTGGAAAGTGATGCTGCTTTAAACATCTGCTGTATTTAATGGACATGGGTTACATCCTGCCATGGGCATGCTGAAATAAAAGGCCTGGCTGACATCACATATAGAGCTCTCAATCGCTACATATCCCCTAACAGTTTGACGTATATTAATAAGCATTAGCCAAATCAAAGACGGACCTGATAGAAACAAATGAAGTTCAACCATAAAGGCCCAGTTAGGGACTGCTTTTGCTTGGCAAAAACCAGACTGAAACAGAAAGTAATTCTTACCACATACACACAGAGCAGCTTTGCTAGATTTCCTGGCTTGGCTCATGGATCTGACTAATAAGCGTCCATTTTTTGATCAGTTATCAAACACTTAGCAATGCTGGCAAAGAAAGGTGTCTTTTTAACAGTCAGAAACCTCAGGTGTCAGTAGGAGACAACGAGCCACATCAGCTGTCTAGGCTTCAATATCATATATAAGAAATGACGTAACTCTGTATGAATCACTCTTTTGAAAAATGGGACATTTTGTAACCTCCTAATACATAGTGCCCAACACTGAATTTTAGCTCCTTGAAGCAAATTGTTTTGGTTTCTAGGCCACAATCTTCATGTTCGGATTCACTTTCACAGCTCTCATTAGCAGAGGGGATCGGTTGTCAATTGAAAGCCTCTGATTAACCTATTTTACACCACCTGCTGTGCACCAAACAGCAGCATGAGCAATTAGCTAGTGAGCAAACTGATGCATTTATCAGCTAAAGTGCCAGATATCTCTATTAGCAGGTGGAGCCTGAGAACTGCTGGGTGAGAAATAGACAGCTGTCTGCTGTGATGTTTTCAAGGGGGATACACTGTACATTGTTAAAGTCCAAAAAGCTTCCATTGAGACATACCCTGCATCTCTTTCTGTGCATAATTGTTGAGGTTAGATTGCATCAACACGGTCTGCAATTCAATCTATTTTGTTGTTATAGAGGCAGAAATTATAACAAAACATGGGCAAAAAAACAAAGCAAATGTGCATGGTTAAATGAGTCATTATCTCACATTTAAAGATGGTATTCTGCTCAGCAAACCCACGCGACCATCTGCATAGTGCTTTGTCTGGCACACCATCCAGTTATTGACCTGGCCGATATAATTGGCTTACTTCCTGACTCATATTGTGTTCATTGTTGTTCCTGTGTCTCTCTGTGTCATTTGAGAACTGCATAGGTAAGCAGACAAGGCAGACGCCCTGCCTGCCTGACATTTATCAAATTATCATATTAATGTATAACAACCATCCCTGAGCTGCTATCGGCTGTATGAATGGAAGTGATAGAGAGATCTCATTGAATCAAGCTCTGATGTTCTGTCCCCTACGACATGATTCACTTTATGGAGGGCTTTGGTGGGTAATGAAAGCCCAGCTGAAGTAGTAATAGTTCTATTATTTAACAGAGTAATCGCTTTTACTGTTAGATCCAATATTTCAAGGATGGAAAGAATAAAAAAATCAGATTTTTTTTTATTAATTCGGTCCTGGAATAAATGCCTCTGTCATGAAGGTTATATTTTGCATGGTGAGGTGATGTTTCAAATACATGACAGCTGTGGATGATGAGGTTTGCTTTTGAACTGTTTTCATTTCTCAGAAAGATTCACTCCTCTCTCACTGAGATGGTGAAAATAATAGAACCCCCTGTCAGTAAAACAGCTGAGGCTGATGGCAGTGTTATTAGATTCTCAGGTTTGAAATCAAAAAATAAGAAACCTCTGGCAGCAAAGTCCAAATTGACAATATTCCTGAGTAAGATAGTCTACCTTTCTAATCAGAAAATTAATACTTTTGTTGATTTCAAGCACTTTTTAGGACAGCATGAGCCATAAAGTGTGGAATACAAGTCACACCAGTATAGAAGTGGTTTGTCCTTCCATGGCAACAAGCAGTTTCTGTGCAGCTGTGTAGAACTTTTGGTACCTTTTGTTTTTTTCATGTGGAGTTTGCACTTTTGGTAGCTACTGGTGCAGTTTTTAAGCTCTAAACATACAGTGATAGTTACAGAAAACACAAATAAAAATGTATCTTGAGAAAAAAGTCACACCAGTCTGGTCTGTGTCGTTACAAACCAGTGCATTTCAAGCAGTGAAGCGGCAGGTTGCAAAACACAAAGAATACAGGCGAATTTTCAGTAACCTTAGATAACGTGAAATATGTGATGGTGGTGGCTTTACTAATGGTAATGATGGCTCTTGTCTCAGTTTTTTAACTGGTACACTGGTCATACTGGTATATAGGACCCTACCAACTATCAAGGTGGTAAAATGTATGTATTGTATGTAGTGATGTATCAAAAGTGCACCATATGCATCAGATTTTCTGGTATATCGAAGTCCAATTTAAAGTAAGACAGAGTTTTTACTGAAAGGGATGTATGCTTAAAGGCATGGCTGTCATGAAACAAACAAAAACCCTAAAAGATAGAGACACAATGCATACTTACCTTCTCCACCGCTACTTTGACTTCCTGTTTACAGTGTACTGGTGAGACCTTCTCTTTCAGTTGAAAAGAAACAGCTCAAGGTAGAGTCAGTCAACTATTTTTTGGTCATTGTTCATATATCTATGACATGTTTGTATTTGACATCTGGGCTGTGACCTCATTAATCCTTGCAGGTTTATTTTACACGCAGAAATTCAGGAGAGAAGATCTTAAACCCCCTGTCAAAGCCTACAGGCTGATTCTGGGGTAGACCATGGTCTTAAGCAAAAGTGAAGTCTTGATTCAAGGCAGAGCAGGCAATAGCAGAGCAGAGGAAGAGGCCAAAAATCACAGCTTAAATAGACTGTCAGATTAGGAGGATGTTTATCAGGTGATTTGTTTACAATGCGTGTCAGATTTGAAAACCAGCATGCGTGAGTTGTCAATCTGAACTATCTTGCAGGCGTCACTCTATGTTTTTACGTTTTTTTAACAGTATTAAAACATAGTTTTGGACCGGTATATTCTGTTAATGCATACTAATCTTATATACTGGTGCTTAAGTGATTAGCAGTGATGACAATTCATGAGGGTAGGAAACAGAGAGCTCCAGCAACCCCTGTAGTTCAGAGAACACCTTGGTTTAATAAAGATGTTCTCTCAACTACAAGGGTTGCTGGAACTTTCTGTTTCCTTCTATGTTCTTTATTCATCCTCTGTGATCTTTGGCAGCTGGTGAAGTTGTTCCAGAATAAATTGCTTCAATTCATCAGAGGTAGACATGAATGTTCAAAACAATCCATGCCCTACTATTAGAGACGTTAAATGCTAAATCCCAAATCTAAGTGCAGATATAGCTGGGGGTAAAAAAAAAAACAGTCAATAAAATTCTTCCTCTGAGGTGGGTTTCCATGAAGTGATTTGCTTGATTCAGTAGTTTGGTGCTGTTAAAGGGATATTTCAGTATTTTTGAAGTTGTGTAACATACTTGGCGATACTGGCATCGGCCACCTCTGATTTCAGTGAGTGTTGTCTTTTTAAACAGGACGTACACTGAGAGGCAAGGCTACCCACAGAGAAAGCCTCTGTGTTTGGCACTATTTTGCAATGTGAGCTTTGGCTACAGGCTCTGTGCTCTTCCACCACAAAAAATTATTAAGTGATGTCAGAGTGATGATGACATGCTGTTAACTTTGGATACAAGGAGATACTTTTTTGACCCTGAGTACACAGAGGAACTTCTATAGATGGAGACTCAGCAGGAAGAAAGAGGGGAGAGAAACTTTAGTGAAGACTAGTTAGCAGGAGATATCCTGACCTACTTGCTGGCATAGGTGTGTAAACTGTGAGCCTATGCCCAAGAGAGCTACTGTTGTCATGAGTGGGACTTGAAACACTTCCTAAAGACATTTCTGATCAAGTGCAGTGGCTGGTAGACGCCTGCAGCCTGCATCACTCCCCATCCTGAGTTCCCTGTCTTACTGAACGCCAGTGTTTTAAGGACCCTCTTCCACTTTCTGAATATAAATTGGAGAAACTGTCTCCCATGAGAAGAGCTGAATGGAAATTTAGCATCTAAGTAATTTTATCTCTTTGTTCTTCTGACTGCTGATAGTAAGACAAGCCACTGCTGAAGTGGAAAACTGGGCTGGTAGCCGAAGCTCAGATTGCAAAATAGTGCCCAACATAGATGCTTTCTGGGTGAAATAAATGCCTCAAAATTCTCCATGAACCGTACAGTTAAGCCAGGATGTTTTTTGGCCAATTTTTATCTAAAAGTCACAAAGTTACACAGAGAATCTATACTCATCTGTTATGCTGTATGGCCTAGCTTCTCCAAGCACAGTCCATTTGAAGGGTCGGTTCACACTGACATCACTCAAGGCTAATAGCACTACTATCACCAAGTACCTCATACAAACCAACTTTAAAAATACCAAAATATCCCTTTACACTTGATCTTGCTTCCCACCACTGAGATATCTGCTTGAACTCCTCTTCAGTCATCTTTTTTCAGTCACTTCTTCATTCCCAACAGCGCTGTCCAGTCTCCTCTGCATTTACTCTTCACCTAGGAAGGTCTCCATCTCAGAGGTCGTCCTTGGAGCAGAGCTACATGCTGACATGATTCACACTAAAGACTAAGAATAGCCTTGAAAATACTCTCTCAAAATCCACAGGAAATTTGAAAAAGAAGTGCTTTTTGTTTGTCTACAATACAGCTGTCCACTGGAAGTGACAATTTTATGACCAATCAACAGACTGCAGTGAGTCTAGCTCACTTCTAGGGTCTGATAGGTGTGAAGGGTGGCTATAAAGTACTAATTTAAAAATTGGGTATATGAGTACTTTTCCCATCTTTCGACAGTGGAAATTTAAATATACTGAACCAAACTGAGCCGGACCACTTGGTGGAAACACTGCTTAAATTTTACATCATTCTATGCAATAGTTTTTGTGATATCTGGATCTTTCTCATCCCTTTATTTATGCCACTGAAGGGGTTCTTGAATATAGATATGAAATAAATAATCAGATAAAAAGTAATTTTATAGACATGCTAATGATCGATGAGGAAAACACTTCCTCTTCCTTCCTGACTGTTGCTCTGTTTGTGTGCATGTGTCCGTGCTGATTTCTCCGATTCCAGATGAGTTGTAATCTCTGTGGTTTCATCTGATAATCACCATGGTAACCGTGTGTAATGTAGTGTGCTGTGGTTTCTGGCTGTGCTGCTGTAGACGGGGGCTTTCTCTGGCTCCTCCTCTGGGGCCTGGGGGGGTCTATGCTCGGGGTCTGCTGCTATCACTAACACATCAAAGAGCTCAGATCTCTCACTCTCTCTCTGTCTTATCTTTTTCTTCTGTCTCCTTTTCCTCTTTTTATCTCTCTGTCTCTTAAATGAATCGGCTGCTAGTCTTCCACTCCCGGCTCAGACAGACGGTTTGGACGCCTCAATGTCCCTGACTCGGATGCTGAGACTGTAAGTCTCCTGGTCCATGGTTCTGCATGAATTCTCATTCACCACCACATTATAGAACAATGAAGTGCAGCAGTGAAGCACCGCAGCACAAGCATTGCATCTAACCCTGAATAATTTGTTTGATTTTTTCCTTAAAGCTTCTGAATGTTCTGTTCTGTGTTTTTGCTTGTGTTTTTAATGTGATGGCAGCTACTTTTTATTTTCAAGGAAACTGAGCTTCTCACATTAAACTGCTCTTTTATCAAATCAGCTCCCTGCAGGAAACAAATGAAGTAGACTTTCTAGTAGAAGAAGCACAGTGTGTCACTCAATTCAGACCTCTTTATTCTCCAGACATGATCATATTATCAGGGGATTATTCCAGTTTTATTCCCTCCAGAGCTCATATATTCAGCTCTGCCTTCTGCCTAAGACTTTCTCGATAAAAAAAGAAATACCTGCTGTTCTTAGAGTGACTTGGCATCTTTGTTTTTTTAAGTTGGCATTGCAGGTTTAAATTAAAGGAGCGTGCTTTTTGAAGTGTTACATTGCTTTTTAACTGTGATTTGGTAATCTGTGAAGAGCAAGAGAAGCGCAATATTTGTCACTGTTCAATAGTCAGTATAGGGGCACAGATGGTCTAGAGCAGTGGTTCTCAACTGGTCCCGAATCAGGACCCCACAGTCTGCCTTATGACAGGATCACAACCCAAGTTTCCAAAAAAATTTCAAAAATGCATGTTTAGTTAATTAATTATGTTGCAGTTTGGAGCATAATTGGGTCAAAACACCTGATATAGAAAAGAAAAGTGACAAAACTGACAAATTTTATATCCTCTTCGCGCATCATTGGAAGAGGAGAGGAGGAAGAAGAGGAGATAAATTAGTTGAAATATTGATCAAACATTTAAATTTACCCAATTTCACAGTAAAACAGGGTAAAATGAAATGTATCCGTGCATGTCCATTAAGGACTTCAGGACTTCTGCCACCATTTTTTTTTTCCAGACATCTCGTCCCAACCCACTGAAAACTGCTCCACGACCCACCTTTGGGTCCTGACCCACCAGTTGAGAACCACTGGTCTAGAGGTTAGGTTAGGCCCTACATGCAGAAGCTAGTCCTCCAAGCAGGCAGCGCAGGTTTAAATCTGATCTGTGTCCCGTTTTTATGCATGTCATTCCCCACTTTCTCTCCCTGATTTCCTTCACTATCCACTGTCCTTTCTTAAATAAATATAATATAGAAATCTTAAAACAAAAATGATCAATATAAAGTTAGACTGCACAGATTGAACAATTTGGTCCCAGTCTATATAGAGGGCATGTGAGTAATAATTAATCAGTATTAGACATAGTGTTTTAATTTGAAATAAACAATGTGAGGAACTTCGAGCGCAGATGGTCAAGTGGTTTAAGGCGCTACCCATCTATGCAGGCGGCTAGGGTTCGAATCCGGCCTGTGGCCCTATGTCTCTCCCCACTCTCTTCCCTGTTTCCAAGTCTGTGTTTTAGCTCTGACTCTGGCAGCAGCTGGTAATAAATACACTCAAAAAAGAGTAAATTTTATGATTTTTGATTCAATTTTAAGTAACTGGAAAAATTACTCTCTTGATTTCCAGTGTGCAATTTGCAGATTTCCCTCTTTTCACAAATGTCTGTTTACTATTCTGTGCATTTGTTCTTTTCATTCCTTTTATTAGAGCTTTATTTTTTGTTGGATGTGCTTTTCTTTTCATCCAGCTATCTTTGCTGTCTGTCACTGTAGTTCAGTGATCCCGGGGGCCCACATCAGGCCCCCCACATCTTCCCTTCCGGCCCCCAGAACCAAGATCAAATTCAGAAGATGTGCAGAGGAAACATACGCTGTGGTATTTTGGGTGTTTCTTTTTTCCTAAACAGCTATTAAACACCTCCAAAAACAACTAAAACAGATTCATCAGAAATGATTTTATGATTCCTTCATTTTTTAGAGGTCCCCCTTTCAGCTATTAGAAGCATTTATAATTCATGTTAAACACGTATTTATCCGTCCATGATAAAAACTCATCAAACCCAGTAACAGACAACATGACAGCCATAGAAATATTCAGCTAAAACATCTCAGTCGCCCCCTTGTGGCTGGCTGTGATTGAAATAAATAAATAAAAAAATCTAAACAAAAATAAGTTAATTAGACCATTCTAGAATTGTCTTTGTTTATGTGAAAGTTTGGCCTCCAAAGTGCCTGATTATGGAAAAACTGGCCCTTGTACAAAAGTAGTTGATGACCCCTGCTGTAGCTGATCAATAGAGAAAACACAGTGGCAGTAAACTGGTAGAACAATGAAGTATATGACTACAACACATCTTAAAAAGTCTCATAATATGGGTAAAATTTTTCTGTGACATGTCTGAGATATCACACCATATCACTGTATAGGTGGTAACTTTTAAAACCCTGTCAGTCACTCCCACAAAGGAAGCTGCCCGGGTAGCGTTGAGTTTTTGAGAGTAATAAACCAATCTAGAATATACTGGAGGCTGTTATGTAACATTCAATCTTTTTTTAAGGTTTCACAGAGGGGTAGAACATTTAAATTTTCTTTCTGGGATTATTGCCCTTGTCCACATAAAAGTTAAGCTTTTAATCCTTTTCTTTGTGTGTAATTGGTAACCCACTGATTTCAACATAGAGTACAACCCTTTTATTAGCACTTTAAAAGAAAATTCTGTTAACATCATTAATGCCAAATTTCACTTGTTATAATACATATAGATGCATAAATCAGCATGATTCTAAGAATGATTGCATCCATTAGCAGACATTGAATTTGACTGTTTCTTTATAAATAGATCAGCTATTTTTCAGTTGAAGAAAGCCTACCCCATTAATTAGTTAAAACCAACAGATGTCACAGTGGAGGAAGTGAAAGTAAAATGACAAATACTCATTATCCTCATCAATGATAAAGTCTAATTATCTGCTGTAACACAGCTTTTTTAGACCTGCGGGAGCGCCGGCACTCCCATTGCATAGCTATTTTTAACCGCAGGTAGAATTGCAATCAAATAAGAGTGCAATAATTCTTTTTGCATATTAAACCGTAGGAGTAACACTAACATATCAAACATTCAATATTTCCCACAGTCCTGTTTCCTTCCAGAGATATCTTTCCTTCTTTCGCAGAAATGTAGTAAAAAGCGCACACATCAAAAACAATATACTTTAATATAATCCGGAGCGCTGCTTTTAACAGCACTTCCTACTTTACGTGTACGTGATGACGTATGATGACGTTTGTCTGCACAAATTTATCGCCTTGTTTTCTCGCAGGTCCCATGTCACACTTTTTATTGTTTCAACATGGTCTTCTGCAAATATGTGTGCTCAGAAGTATCTGGCAGGGCTGGACGATTATGGCAAAAATAATAATCACGATTATTTTGATGGATATTGAAATCACGATTAATAAGCATGGTTATTCATTGATTTCAAAATTTGAGTATTTATTGAACCACAACTTAAAAGAACAATCAAAAATAAATTAGTAACAAGTAAGATAATAATAACAATATATTACATAATAGCAATAATAAAACAGTAAATAAAAATAAATATCCAATCTACATGCACTCTTGTAAAACTTGCAAAATTTGCAACATGCAAAAAACACTAATAACACAGCCAAAAACACAACCCAGAAATACTCTTTGAAGCACACATTAATCGTTTTTCTTCAATTATAATGTTTTTATGATCATGAGAAGCCAAAATTGAAATCACGATCAAAATTCAATTAATTGTCCAGCCCTAGTATCTGGCACACTTAGAGATTTGTTTGCACAAGTGTAGATAGTTTATTTTTTATAAACATGCCTGTCTTTTTGAAAATTGAGCACAATTTCCCTTTCTTTTGTTTTTGTTATGAAATGATAACTTTCTCAAACTGCCCCCAAGCCGTTCCTGCAAACAGTGTAAGCGAGAGGTCTTGTAATGTTAAAACATCTCAGTATTTCTCATTAAAGTGAAAACTGTCTCATGATATCAGTACATAGACGCAGAGCAGCAGTCATCTTGATAGAGTGATGTCGAACTGGAAATTACCACAGGAGATGCCCCTGCCACTTTTCATGTGATCATGTCCAAAACTGTCTTTGGGCTGATTGCCCCACCATCAGATCTTCACTTAAAGCATTGAGCAAATCTTTTGATATTTTACATTCATGAATCTCTTTTTCTGCCCGAGGTTTCCCTGCTGAAGGTTGATCTATGATTTGTAATTAAGCTAAGCTGCAAATGGGAGAACGTTTTCATAGCAACATCTATTGTTTATCTCCTGGATTGAAATAAAACAGAGGGGGAGTCAGTGGTTTCTTATGGGGTTAATTTTACTTGCACAGCGGTTCCATGTATAAATCACCATTTATAAAATTTTGATTCATTCAAACACTATTTTATGACACCCGTGCTTCATAATAAACTTTAAGGAAAAGTCTCCCTGAGTTACCTGATGGCTGTTCTAGTGTTTGTTGCCCTGTTATGTAAGATTCAGGCAACTTTGAAGACAAAAAGGTATTAAAAGTGTATCTTACACCTTGTATTTAATAACTGCCAAGTTGATTAATTTGATAATTGAATATTATTGTTTGCAGACCCGTTTCTTTTAATGTGCGCATCAGCAGTGCAAATACTTTGGAGAAAAAGTTCAAGCAAACACAGAAATAGTGTGTCACCAAGTGTCACCAATTTGCCTCTAACTTGTATTTTCAAGTGTCCATATGACTATATTCATGCAACTTTTAAATAAAACTATTTTCTGCACTGTTGAATGTCTGAAATGACAAGCCACATCTTTTCATAGACTGTAACCTTTAAAACCCTATGAATCTTTCCTGCAGAGGAAGCTGTCCATGTGGCATGTAATTCTTAAGATTAATGAAAAAATTAAACTGCAAACCAGTGAAACACACAGCTCTGTTAGTAGGACTGTTGGATTCTGAAGGTTTACATCTTTAAAATTCCTCAGTCATACATGCAGGCCTGCTTTATATCAGTGCTGTCTTTATCATGTATTGTATTGTAACCTCATCTGCTCTGTACAGCATGTGCAGCAGGCCTCTGCTAGCCTGAGGGCTACAGTATACATAGTCATGAGACTGTACTGGTAGCACTGTTATTTCACAAGGCATTAGCTTCATCCTTAATATCACCATATATTGCACAGCCTTATTCAAGTTGTTGTATTTCCACTGTATTTCATCAGCATGTCTAATGTTTTTTTCTTGTTTTCCTCATCTTTCTCGTCTCTCTTCTACCTCACGCTGTTGCTCTCATTCCTTTTCCTTACCCTCTTCAACCCGCACATTGACCGTCTCTCCCCTCCTCATTAACTCTGCCTTTCTGTCTCCTGTGTGTGCATTACAGAGTAGCATAAACAGCATGTTGAGCATGTACAGTGAGTCTGGTGACTATGGCAACGCCAGGGTGAGCGGTGAGATCCTGCTGAACATCAGCTACAGCTACAAAACCGGTGCTCTTAACGTCCTGGTGAAGGAGTGTCACAACCTGGCAACGGGAGACGAGAAGAGGCAACGCACGGACGCGTAAGAGTAACACACAAACAGAGCTGGAGCAGATTGTTTTTCTTCTTAATGGAGGGATACGACTTTCTTAGAAATTCACTCAAAGCTCAGCTCAAAATAAATAAATCTGGTGTCTTAGTTGTCACGTGACCACATCCAGGAGTTACCTCAAAAAGCCAGTGGCGTCACTCTGAGCTCCCTGCTTAGAGACTTTGGCAGCTGTTGAACCTTGTTGGCATTTTACGAGATGTAACACCACTACTTATTAGCCATTTCTTCATACTTTGACAAAAACAACCTGAACACAAGGTCCTCGTACATTACTAAGCTTGTCTGGAGCTTGAACTGTGCTACATATTAGCAGAATGGCAGATTGAGTTTGATCTGTAGTCGTGGAAAAGGATTAATACACAGCACTTTGGGGATTATTTCCCTTGTCAGCATAAAAGTTAAGCTATGAAAATCCTTTTCTTTTTGTGTAATTAGTTACTCACTGATTCTAACAAAGAGAACTCTTTTGTGCACTGTTGTGGAGAAACTTGTCACCCTCCCACTACAGTTGTTAAAGAAATTGACGTCATATTTGAATGGTTTCTGGTCGTCAGAGTTTAGTTTTATTTCTGTTATTCATTCCCTAATGAGCTAAAAAAATACCATGTGGACACGACATCTCTGCTTTCAGCAGTCCTTGTCTACATGGCTGCACAAGTAGTTCAAGTAAGCAGACTTTAAAGTTGACTGTCAGTAAATAGATTACTTGTTTTCCTAGCAGAAGAAAGCCAGCCCTTTTATTTACTTATCACTAGCAAGGGTCAACGATGCAGGATGCAATGAATCGCATCCTTTTTAGTGCATTTTAAAATTCCAATATTTTGCATTAAAAACTGTTTTTGTGTCATTTTGGATTTTTTTACTGTTTTAAAGGTCACATATTTACCCCTTTAAGACAAGTTTATATTGGTCTCAGAAGTTTGTTGCTGAAAAAAACACTCCAGTATTAGATTTTTTGCATTTCTAAAAACCCATCTGTTTTAGTTTCAGCCCTGCTCAATGGAGCTGTTTCTGTGTTTGTGGCTTTAAATGTTAATGAGCTGTCTGACTCCACCCCTCTCAGGAAATGGATGTGGCTTAATGGATGTGGCTCTCCTGATCAGGAGGGGAGGGTGGAACTTTCTTCCAAGCGGGGGGAGGGCCAACCAAACCTGGGGGCGGTGCTAACTCCCCACATGACATCATGAGGGGAAAATCTGAGGACAGCTTGTTTCAGCACACATTTTCTGAAAGGTGGAAAAAGAGAGGGGGGGTGGATTTTTCTGATTCTTGGGGGGATTGTGGACAGGCCAGGTGCACATATTTTTGCTAGAAAAGCCTGAAAAAGTAACATGGCACACCACATGGATTTGTTTCACACATCCATCTGGAAAACCTCTCACACACAGCGTTTGGGAAAGAGTAGAGCCTTTGAAAAAAACTCGGAGTGTGATTGGATGAACGTTCTGTCTGTCACATCCTTGCGGGCCAATCAGAGCAACAAAATATCTATAAAGATAGACGTCTTATAAAACTATGTATCAAATATGATACAGTTGGCTTTAAAGGGTTATTCAGCCCTACTTATCATGAACTTTTTAACGCAAATCTGTTAATTGAAAATGTCACACACCACTCTCTCAGAATCAGGTAGCTGCCACAGGTGACAAGGACATGTCAGAAAGTTGCTGCACACTAAAAACTAACCATCTACCTCCCCTTATAATAGAAATATAACAACATTAAACAGAAAGGCCACTTTGCAAACAGACTGAACATGACTCAGCAACAACAACAGAAACTGGCTGATATGAGCCTGCATGCATAAAGTAATTCCTTACTCCAGCAAGTAAGAATGGCTGTGATGTGATGGATTTAATGTGGTAAATAAATAACTTAATAACAAGACAGATCAATTCTGCACAAATCCTGTTACTGTCACTGTTGAAATGAAATTGATGATTAGTACGGTTTTTACACATTAATGAAATATATTTTTGGTAATTTACAAGGAATTTGGCAAATGGATGAGTTTCAATGAGAGGCTAATACCATGGGGGGGGGGGGGTCCTTAGTATCACAAAGTCTGGGAACCCTAATGATAGAAAATATTCCAAATTTCTTTTTTAGTGTAAAGAAATGGGAGCACTGCTGAATTTCTTCTGTGGCGTCTCAGTGATAATTAGTGCTTTTGTTGGCCAGGGAAGTCTACTGCACAAGCAAGTAGACTTTTAAATCTTTTGAAATGTAATTTTTCATGTTTTTAGTGAACTGTCATGCAGGGATGGCTCATTAAGTGCTGATACTATAGTGGTTTTGGTTGCTTTGTTCAAAAAGTGCTTCAAATGCTTTTTACCAAGTCTCTGTTCATAAAGCAGATATCATCTAATGGCTGTGTTTAACAATCAGGAACTCAATGTCAACTCATTTTGATTTAGTTCAATTATCAAGAGACAAAGTGCAATGACATTGATCATTCATACTGTATGTGAGAAATGAAGAATTGGTTGCACAAGACTTTGTATGTCACTTGTCATGTTGGAAGGTGAACCAGTCTGAGCTCCTGAGCACTGCAGAACAGGTTTTCATTGAAGATATCTCTGTTCTTTGTTTCATTCAGCTTTCCCTCAACTCTGACCAGTCTATCAGTCCCTGCTGCTCAAAAACACCCCCACAGCATGATGCTGCCACCACCACGATTCACTGCTGGGCTGGTATTGAGGGGTGATGAGCTGCCTGGTTTCCTCCAGACATAGTGTTAAAAATTGAGGCCAAACAGTTCAATCTTGGTTTCAACAGACCAGAGAATCTAGTTTCTTTCAGTCTGAGAGTCCTTCAAGTTCTCTTTTTTTGCAAACTCTCAGTGAGCTTTCATGAGTTTTGCATTGAGGCTTCCATCTAGCCAATGTGCCATAAAGCTTAGATCAGAGGAGGGCTGCAGTGATGGTTGTCCTTCTAGAACTTTGTCCCATCTTCACACAGGATCTCTGGAGCTCAGTCAGAGTGACCATCCGGTTCTTGGTCACCTCTCTTACTGAGGCCCTTCTTCTCTGATCGCGCAGTTTGGCTGCTCTGCAGGCAGTTCCTTTGACCTCATGGCTTGGGTTTTGCTCTGATTTGCATTGTCCAAACCATGTTCAATCAATTTAATTTATCATGGGGGGACTCCAGTCAAGGTGTAGAAACGCCTTAGTAGAGATCAGTAGAAATGGGAGGAATCTGAGCTAAATTTTAAGTGTTTTTACAGAGGGTCTGAATACAGATATTTCACTTTTTCATAGATTTGGAATAATTTCTAAACTTCTGTTTTCACATTGTCATGATAGGAAACAGAGTGTAGATTACTGAAAGGAAAAAAAGGGGTTTCTTTTTAAATTGTAGCATCAGGCTGTAACGCAGCAAAATGAAGGGAGTCTAAATACTTTGTGAATGCTCTGTAGTTACCAGATAGTTTCATTAAAACCAGTAAATAAGGTTTTAAAAAATCAGTAAAATACACCAAACTTGTTATTTCCAGAAAGATTAATATTTGGTGTAAAGATAAAGGAGGAATACTGGTATTGAAAGGATTCAAATGTTTTGTTAAAATTTGTTCTCAGGTTCTTTAAAGCACTTTCTATTTAAAAGAAGAGTTCATGTTCATCTCACTGCTGTATTATTATTATATTGGAAAGTAGCATTGAGTATATAATGAAGAAAAGTAAGGAGGTGAGACTTTATTAAAATTCATTGAGATGAAATAAAGTGCTGTTTAGATGCAGTGTGAGTCATAACTAGACAGAACCATGCCAAAATATAAGCAGTGGCATTTATAACAAGATGATTACTTGTGTATTTCCTATTGTGTAGCCTAATGGAGCTCCTGTGTGTGTTTCCTGGCAGTTACGTGAAGACCTACCTGCTGCCAGACATGTCACGACAGAGCAAGAGGAAGACGAGCGTCAAGCCCAACAGCATCAACCCGGTTTTCAATGAGAATCTGAGGGTCAGTGTCTGGAAAACTCAATAAGCACCACCTCAACACGGGTACTCTGTAAACTCAGCAAGCTCATTTCAGAACTTCTTTCATCACATTCATGTTCTCCATGTGTCGTTCAGTATGTGATCAGCCACTCGCAGCTGGAGACCAGAACCCTGCAGGTCTCCGTGTGGCACAACGACCGCTTCGGACAGAACAGCTTCCTGGGTGAGGTGGAGCTGACATTTGACTCTTGGGAGTTCGACACTCAGATTGAGGAGTGGTACGCTCTGCAGCCCAAGGTAGGATGCAGGATGAGCTTGTTGTCACACAGGTACAGTCTTTAAAACAGAAGAGCTAGAGCAGATTGTGGCTGATGTATTTGTAGGTGGAGAGCAACATGGACACAACAATGCCGTACAAAGGAGAGCTGACGGTCGTGTTGAAGTACATTCCTGGAGAGAAGAACCTCATGCCTCTGGACGAAGTACCAGGTACATAGATAGTTGTTATATCTTCAGCCATGTTGGAGCCCATATTTTCTAAAACTTTGACATTAAAGAGTAACTAACTTCTGGATAAATGGCCCGAACAACAGGATATAAACACTGTCCCTGAATGTTTTCCCTTAAGTAGCTTTTAATTTATCTCTATCCATCCACTGTCTTACAGTATCAAATTCACTCTCCCTGCTTGTTTCAGCTTTACAGTAGTTTAAAGAGAGATTAAACGCTGAGAGCACTTTTTGTGTGCTGAAAATGTGAGTATACTGTATTTAGTAGTGTTGCTGATCAGTTAAGGTCCAAATCTTGACCCTTAAAAATAAAGTTTTTCAATTGTACTTTCTGATAGAAAACATACATAGCCACTGCCCTCTACAGGTTAAAACCTGGCTACTGACACTTGAATTTTCTATTGGCTGAGCTGGATTTTATTTTTTTATTTTATTTTTTATTTTTTATTTTTTTTATAATTACATTTATTTATCTGTTTATTTATTTTATGATCATTGTTATATATATATATATATATATATATATATATATATATATATACATACATATATATATTTGTCAGTCAGCAACCGAAAAAGGAATAGGCTGAAGCCAGTGGCTTTTTTTGGCTATCCTTTACCACCAAAGGATTAACCCAGAAAATCAGTAATACAATGAAAAACTAATTACATGATAGTTTAAATTAGAAATCAGTTTTCATTAAGTTTCAATGCACATTGTAACCTTTGATTATTTTACATCTTAAAGTCTTTTTGAATACCAACATAAAATTACACATTTTCAGTTTTGACTCCACTCCTTGATGTGAGATCCATTTGCACCATGAGTGAAGCTATCTACTGAGTTAGAGTTATGGCCTGTAACTTTAAGTGCTTCTGAAAGATGTATAGTGAATACTTTTCATAAGTATATGCCTTGCTATGAGGTTGAATCTGTTTTGCCAGGGGAGACCAATAGCCAACAAGGAAATATCATATTTTACTGAACAACTCATGAGTAGCTTCTCAGTACTTAAAGTAAACTTTAACTAAATACTTTATATTTTTACTTGAGTAGATTTATAGACTAGTACTTTTACTTTTACCGCAGTTAATTTTAACCAGAGTAACAGTACTTTTACTTGTGTACAATAGTCATGTACTTTTCCATCTCTGCATATGTGGTGTCAGTCTAAGACATTGCTTTAAAACTATGGGATTGTGGTTAGTGTAGTGTTTTGTTTGGTTTGTTTTGTTTTTTGTTTTTTTTTTAGAAGAGATCACAAATAATCCAGGTTTTTCTTAAAATAACATTGACAACATGCAGACTTTTGGTCTCTACAGGAGCATATACCATTCATTCCCTTTTTAAATTTTCTGTCCTTAAAAATGACTGCTTCATTCACCAGCAGTAGCCAAATGCTTACACTTCACAGGTAAAATCTAGTTCCACCAATCAAAAATGCTCTGACGCTCCAAGATAGTAGGTTTTGTATTTTCCCTCAGACTGCAAACAAATTAGGTTTCCTGAAAATGAAGTTGATAACACATTAACTTATGTCTTCTACAGGAGCATATACAGTGTATTCAGAAAGTTTCTCGATCCCCTTCATTTTTTTCAGTTTGTAATGTTGCAGCCTGATGCTACAATTATTTAAATTATTTTTTTCTCTCAATAATCTGTGCTCAGTACATCATCTTGCAAGTACAAACAGAAGTTAAGATTTTTTTGTAAATTCATGAAAAATTAAAAAACTGAAATATCACATTAAAAGAAGTATTTAGACTCTTTGCAACAACACTTAATATTTAGCTTAGGTACCTCCCATTTTTCTTGAATATTGCTGAAATGTTTCTACACCTTTATTGGAGTCCAGCTGTGGTAAGTTAAATTGACTGTACATGATTTGGAAAGGCCCACACCTCTCTATAGAAGGCTTCACAGCTGTTAATGCATATCAGAGCAAAAACCAAGCCATGAGGTCAAAGGAACTGCCTGCAGAGCTTAGAGACAGGATTGTTGCAAGGCACTGATCTGGGGAAGGCTACTAAAAATCCTGCTGCACTGAAGTTTCCCAAGAGCACAGTGGCCTCCATAATTCTCAAACGAAAGATATTTGACACAGCCAGGACTCTTCAAGAGCTGGTCGCCCGGCCAAACTGAGCAATCAGGGGAAAGGGGGCCTCAGTAAGAGGGACAACTGAGCTCCAGAGATCCTCTTTGGCGATGGGACAAATCTCCAGAAGGACAACCATCACTGCAGCCCTCCTCCAATCTGGGCTCTATGGCAGAGTGGCTAGACCGAAGCTTCTCCTGCAAGAAAGCACCTGAAGGACTCTCAGACTGAACAAACAAGATTCTCTGGTCTGTTTGGCCTTAATTTTTAATGTTGTGTCTGGAGGAAACCAGGTAGTGCTCATCACCCCTCAATACCATCCCAATAGTGAAGCATGGTGGTGGCAGCATCATGCTGTGGGGGTGTTTCTCAGACACGGAGAGACTGGTCAGGGTTGAGGGAAAGCTGAATGAAACAAAGTACAGAGATATCCTCAATGAACACTTGTTCTCTTGCACTCAGGACCTCAGACTGGGCAGAAGGTCCAACAAGACAATGATCCGAAGTACACAGCCAAGTCAACACAGAAGTAGTTTATAGCGACAACTCTGTGAATGTCTAAGAGTGGCCCAGCCAGAGCCCTGATTGAACCCTATTGAACATCTCTGGAGAGAACTGAAAATGGCTGTCCACCAATGGTCCCCTTCCAGCCTGACTGAAAATCACCCAGTCCAGGTGTGCAAAGCTTGTTCCATTAGATTCAGAAAGACTTGAGGCTGTAAGTGCTGCCAGAAGTGATTCAACTAAGTACTGAGTAAAGGCTGAGAATACTTACTTTAAAAGTAAAAGTCTAAAATTCTGTCTTCACTTTGTCATTAAGGGGTACTGAGTGTAGACTAATGAGAGAAAAAATAAAGTCAAATGGTTGTAGCAACATTATAAAATTGAAAAAAGTGAAGGAGTTCTGAATACTTCCTCAATGCACTCTATACGGGCTAAACCAGGGCAGATGTACATCAGCTAACCCCTGGGGTTTAGTTGCTCTCAAGGGAAAGTAAGCTGTGATGAAAATACTAAATCCTAGTCCTGGTGTTTGTATATTTCACTGTATTATTTTTCTGTTTATTATCAAAAAATAAAATGTCACAATTTCAGGATGCCTACCACAGTAGTTCTTTTTGAAACGTTTTGCTGGTTTGGCCAGTGTTTGTTTACACAGCATGAGCTTGTTATAATGACTGACCCACCAGAAGCAAGCTCCTTGTTAACAACGATAAAAATAACATCCCAACTTACTGTTACATCCAAAATAAAACGCCTCCATCCTCCATTTGACCTAAAAAGAAAAAAAAAGTTGTTTATGCTTTAATATCCTATCTTTATCCCCTGTCTCTAATTAGTGTAAAGTGCAGCTTCTAGAATAAACCATAATGTCTGAATCCATGCCTCTGTTCTCTGATATCAAAAGGTTTGCAAGTTCTCTTGTAGTCTATCACATCAAAGATCTGCTCATATTTTGTGGTGGTGGTCTCAAAATACCCAAGCCACCCCCTTAAGGTTTCACAAGATAAATCTGAGTGGTTTTAGGATCACGAAAAGCACAGACATTCAAAACGATAGTTTTGATTTAAAATAGTTGATTTTCAAATGCAACAAAAATAACTGTGATTGAAAATTGTAATCCCTACTATTTTCAGCTGAGAGTGCAGCAACAAAAACAGCTGACTCTTTTTGCTCTCAGGATGCTAAGTGCTGAAATGCTGAATAGCATTGGTTCTGTGTAAAGAAGTTCTGCCAGTGCAAGAAATGGCATTAGGGTGATGGCCCTTAAACCTTCTGTTTATAGAGTATATAAACCAAAACTTCAGACTGAGAACTTAAATCCATATGAGGTGACTTATGTATTACTGTGGACTTGAAGACGTGAATGATAGATTTGTTGCTGAATTATTAAAAGGAACCCTGCATGATCAGACAAGTTCATCTTGATGGAGAGATATTTGTATCTCTCATATGTATATTGAACTAAAAACTCACTAGAAATCTGCATTTTGAGTGCCGTGAGTTTATAAACTCACCAGGAGGCCGCCATGTTTTGATCTGAACTGGCACCGTGACGTCACAGTGCCACAGCGCTCCTTACCGTTTCTATGCAGTAACCGCTGTTTCAGTCTGGCAGCCAGGGTCAGGGCCGCATCTTAGAGATGCTGCAAGTCTTACGCACAGAGAATTTCAAGGTTTGAAGTCTTTTCTATTTTTTTCTTGCACCGTGAGCAGTTATCGGTCCAACTAGACAGGAAATGATAAATACAGGGCCATATTTACCTTGTTGTAGCAAATATGTTCGTCCACATTGGTAGGATAAGTTTGAAATCTGTTTCTTGATAAAGGCCATGAGCTATTTAAAAAAGTTGTTCCCCAAACTTCTACTATTTATGACACTTTCTGTTTACACACGGTTCAAAATGTTGCAGGTAAAGAAAAAACATAGTACCAAAACACTTCTGGTTTGCGCTTTTCAAAGTAAAAGCCCACTTTAGCATTTCTTTGGAGAAACTACCTTTGTTTGTACATAATGTTTTTATTTTTAAAAGTTACCAGCATGCTTCCACTATACACTGAATCATGTCACTTTCAGGGAGGTCACTTGTATGCTCAAATTTACTCAAAATGCAGATATCTAGTGAGATTTTTAGTTCAATATACATATGAGGGAAACAAATATCTATCCAACAAGATGAACTTGTCTGATCATGCAGGGTTCCTTTTAACAAGCAAAGCGATATGTTTATAACAAGAGATTCAATTGATATCCATTATAGTGACATTTCATTAGTTTTCAAATTCCTACATTATTAATTCAACCATTTTAATGCCTCTAATTTTCATTCAGTTACAAATTATAGGAGAGAAATTTGTTTTCATTTCAAGTGAGGTCAAGACAATTGTCTTGTCAGTTATCTGCATTAAAATTCATTCATTTATTCATTCAACCTTTATTTAATCTCAAGATGCCATTTAGAACATGCTCTCATTTGCAATGACATCGAGAGTACATTAAAACAATAAATGCAAGACAATAAACAAGCAAGGAGAAAGAAACACAAATGCAAATAGACATAGATACTTGAGAATAGGCACAGGAAGTGGAGCACAGTTTAAAAACAGTTACAAATATGTACATAGTATTTCCTTATCATGTTTTGAAACTGTCCTATGTTAATAACTGAAATAAGTTTTAGTTTTTGCTGTACAGTGTTCCAGGTGTGGGCTGCACAAAAGCTGAAAGATGTTACTCCAATTTTAGTGTTTACTCTTGGAACTTCAAGCATTTTCCAGTCACTTGAACGAGTTTGATAATGGCTAGTGGACACGTTCAAACACACGATTAAACCATAAACAACAAAACAATACATTATAAAACAGTATACATGACTGCAATATGTAGTGTATGTGGCCATGAAAGATTGAGAAAAATAAACAGCTTGTAAAGAATACTCTGTGTCTGTAATCTGATTAGTAAACCACTGTTTTTAGAATAGATTGATTAAAAGTGTCAGAACAGAGCACTGTGGTTCCTGAGTGTCTCATTACCATGTGTTAAAAAGACAAATGTACAGTACTGAGTGTTTTCTTAGTTATGTAAATACAAGCTGTTTTTATGTCTACCTTGTCCTCATGTCTAAGGCTTTTCACTACAAATATGTTTTGTTTTTGTGTTGCATAATGAACCTGAATCTTTCCAGTGAGGATTGTTTGTTCTTTGTCTGCTCTCTCCTCCTCCTTCAGTGAAGAAAGGGTTCCTGAAAAGCAAGAAGACGTCCGGCTTCACTCTGCCTGAAGGGGGCATGGTCGAGCTGCTCGTCAAAGGAGCAAAAAATCTAACTGCCGTCAAGTCTGGAGGCACATCGGATCCTTTTGTAAAAGGGTAAGATGATCCCACCAGGGGAATGCAAACTGTTGTATTGGGGAAGAACATAGTGATTGTGAAATACAGATAGAACAGTTAGATCTCCCTTTCCAAGTCACAAATCCCAAAAACAACTGCATTATTAAGCAATTAAACATGATAGACCAATGCAAATCAACAACTTATTGCATCACTATAAGCATACAACCATGGGAATAAAAAAATTTATATATTTTATATGATGACTGAGGTTGTTCTGCGTCACTTTTGATGGTCTTTCTTCCTTTGTGGCTTTTTGTGTCTTTGGTATCATTTTACTTCTCTGTGTTAGTTTTTTTTTCTTTTAGAAATTTTAATTCTCTTTTTTGTCATTTTTTTGTTTTTAAAGATGAGTTTATTTTCCTTCAACTCTTTGTAAAAATTGTATGACTATGTTTTATGTCTCTTTTCAGAAAAAACATGCCTGTTTTTGATCATTTTGCTTGTCTGCATTGTTGTATTATTAGTCATTTTGTGTTTGTGGTGATTCTGTGTTTCTTACCACTAAGTTTCAATATATGAAAACAAATTCCAGGTCTTAACTTACAGTGCTGTGAAAAAGTATTTGACCCCTTCGAAATTTGCTTATATTTGCTAATTTTTCACACTTTAATGTTTTAAGTCGTCATACTATCTTTTAACCTTGTAAACCAGATGGATACGTCCGTTTCTGTGTTTGTTACTGTCAAATCCATCTTGCAAAGCTCCCATCTGAACCATTTGGGGTGGATTACATAGTGACAGGACCAATCGGCATCAAGGGGCAGTACTTTGGGGCGCGGCAGAGTCGTGACATATGCAAGCAGCAACAAGAGGCCGGTGCAATTCTGGCGGAAGACATTAGTGTGCATGCAGCACCAGTTGTATCAGAACTTGACATTTCTTCGTTCAAAGAAGAACAAAGAACAGCACTGAGTTGTTTTCTTTTCAAAAACAACAAAAGTTGTGTACTGACATGCAGTTCTTTATGCTGCTTGCTCTTTGGTAGCGGCGAACCTCAGTTTGGGGCTATGACATCACGTGTATTGTTGCTCTGACTGGCCCGTAAAGATGTGACAAACAAAATGTTCACCCAATCACCCTCTAAGTTTTTTTCCAAAGGCTCTGCCCATTCCCAAACGCTGTTTATGGGAGGTTTACCAGATGGATGTGTGAAACACATCCATCTGGCATGTCAGCTTAACAATCTTTAGTATTATACAACGATAACCTGACTAAACAAGGTGAAGTTTTTGAATGACTATTTCATTTATTGATGAAAAAAAGCCATCCAAACCTACCAGATCCTATGTAAAAAAGTCATATTTCCCCAAAAACAATCGCAAGCCAGTGTTAATTTTGACAGCTACTTTTAATTTTAGTCTCAGTCTTTTTGGCCCAATTTTGTTTGCAGAATCGTTTTAACTCCAAAAGAGCATGAACAGTCTGTTTATGTCCAGACTTTGACTAGGCCATTCCACAACTTTCATTTTGTTTTTTAGGCCATTCAGAGGTGGACTTGCTGGTGTGTTGTGGATCATTGTTCTGCTACATAACCCAAGTGTGCTTGAACTTGAGATCACGAACTGATGGCGTGACATTCTCCTTCACGATTTTCTTGTCGTTAAAGTTAAATTGTTTTTCTTTTCCAAAGATACCTCCTCCCTGACAACAACAAGTCGACTAAGCACAAGACAGCAGTGGAGCGACGTACTGTGAACCCTCAGTGGAACCACACCTTCACCTACTGCGGCCTGCAGCCTGGAGACCTCAACAACGTCTGCCTGGAGCTCACAGTGTGGGACAAAGAAGCCCTGGCCAGCAACGTCTTCCTGGGGGGAGTGAGGCTCGGAGCTGGAACAGGTGAGTTTGTAAGGGTTAGTGCTGAAGAAAAGTTGGTTAGACTGTAGGGAGGTATTTCCTCATTCTCTTCTCTCTTGTAAGGTCAACATGCTCTGAATCTTAAGTTGAAATTTCTCTGTGGGATTAAAAGGCTTAGTGAAAATGTAAGGAGGCTGATGCTGTATACCTAAAGGAATTATCTGAGTTGTCAAGCTTGATGAATAAAAATAAGCTTTCAAAGAAGGACGACTTTAAAGTGTCTTGGAAAGAAAGTTAAAGTAAATAAAAAAACAAACCCAACCAAAGTCTATCATTTAATGTCGATCTCCCTCAGACAGATCTTTAGTCAGAAGCGAGTTGTTTTCTTCCTCTAGCTATTGAGGTTGGCAGACTGAGAAATAGTCAAAGGGAAAACAGATTGTGTGCTGTGTGCTTTGGGAGATGTGGAAAGGGAGGCTCTTTTTCTTTTGTATGCTCTGCAATAAATGAAGGCTCAGGTTTCTGGGGGAAAGCTGACAAAACCCTGACATATACCTGCAAAGAAAGAATCATGTTGAAGTTTTCTAGTTTAAAAGCAAAGTTGATGTTTTCATGTCGTTTGCTGTTGAACTGATGAATTATTTAATTATGTTTATTAACCAACTTCACCTTTCTATGATTTGCTATAATGCTCTGGCCACAAATGAGTGAAAGTAGAAATTATTAAAATAGTTTTTATGTAAATTCAGCCTTTTTATGAGAACATTTTGGCCATGCTTACAAAAGGAAGAATAAACCTTTTATGAAGAACTTTGCAAAAGAGAGTCTTTACAACGTAAAAACAGAAACACAACATAATTAAGATAACACAATTTAGTAGAGCTGAACAGCTTGTTTTTGTTTTGATTGTGAGCCCACTGCTGCAGAAATTACGTCACATACTGCTGCAGCATTGTAGCTGATTTGGTATCATCTGTTTTTACCATGTTGAGTTTGTACTAGCTCTCAGCGTATGGTGATATGATCAGCTCAGTCCTTAGTTCTCTTGCTGCTGGATCTGTCTACTGCCTTTGACACAGTAAACCACTGAATCCTCCTCTCCACACTCTCTTCACTTGGTATCTCAGGGTCTACCCTCCAGTGGTTCATGTCCTACCTCACAGGTAGATCTTTTAGAGTATCATGGAGGGGAGGTGTGTCCAACCTGCCTGGCTTATCAACAGGGTCGCCTCAAGGGTCAGTGCTTGGTCCCCTCCTTTTCTCAATATACACCACCTCACTTGGTGCTGTCATCCACTCCCATGGCTTTTCTTATCACTGCTATGCAGATGATACCCTGCTTTTCCTATCCTTTCCATCTGATGACTCAACTGTCTCAGCTAGGATCTCATCCTGCCTTGTTGATATTTCTGACCCACAATTTCCACATAGGACGTCTGTGCCACGCTTTGCAGCTCCACATTTTTTCCCCCGACCAAGGGCGAGCGACCTCTCCCACTAGAAGCCCTGATCAGTGGGTAGAGATCCCGGATCACGTATTTTGCAATAACTGGATATTCTATGCTTTTGACTCTCTGTTTGGAGCTTTCTGATCGATGGGAGTTGACGCGGTTTGGTAGCGGCCAGCGCTCAAAATAGACCTGCAGCGTATTCCCTGCAAAGCACAGTGAAGTGGCGATTCAGGGACTGGCTGGTGCCAGACTGGAGCGCAGGCAGTAGAGCTGCTTTGACTGACTAGAGAGGGAGTGATCTGCTCCGCAGTATGATTCGCTGGTGGATTGTGCCACAGCTGCTGTATGTGGAAATTGCAGGTAAATGGATGAAGGAATGTCACCTTCATCTCAACCTGTTCAACACTGAGATTATCATTCTAGCCAGTCCCACCGAGCAACCACAGATTAATATCCAGCTTGGATCAAATAAACTCATTCCTACTAAGTCTGTCCGAAATCTGGGTATCATGATTGATGACCAGCCAACCTTTTAAGCTCTAAGTCACTAGCTCGACTCTTCTCTTCTGTTGTCCCTAAATGGTGGAATGAATTACCCAACTCCATTTCATCCGCAGAGCCCCTGTCTACTTAAAGAAAAAGCTAAAGATCTGTCTCTTTAGAGAACACTATACACTTAACAAGACTATTCTCCACTGTTGTCCCCAGTGGCAGAATGAGTCTCCCAACTACAGATCGCTCGCACTGTCCCGCTCTTCTTCTGGGATTTTTGTGCCCAGCTCTCTGTGAGTGACCCAGCACTTGGTACTTTGGTCTTTATTTGTTTGTGAAGACAGTTTCATTGATGGTGATGATGAGTGGTCTCACATTGATTATTGGTTGTTCCATTGCTGATGTTTTTTAAAAAAAAATAAAAGTTTCTGATGTGCATTGCCTTAACACCATGGCAGCGCCTTTGTCCAAATGGATTTGGAGCACTTACTGATGTTTTTCTACTTGTCTAGATCTTTGCTTGGGTTGTACTTAATATCAAATTTTCATTGTAAGTTCAGACTCTCAGCCCGCAAGTTGCTCTGCTCACCTCCTCTAGTTACCTGCTGGGTTTTTTTTTGTTTGTGTTTGTTTGTTTGTTTGTTTTTTTTTGAGGAGTCTTTTCAATCAAACCAGTACTTTATAAGGTTTAGGTACCAGCATAACACGTTTCTTTTATTATAGCCTAACAACAGCGAAAAACTGTTAAAAGGCATCTATTCTTCCCATCACATATTGTCAACCAAGCAACCTCTGGAGATACTTAGTGGATGGGGGTGATTTTGAAATCACATTATGTTGTATCTGTGGATGATAGTGCAGTAATTATGGCACTTATCAGCATTTTATACAGGTATAATGATCACCATAGTTAACAGCTAACAGGACACTAAAAGTACATCACACACACCAAATATTACAGTAATTATGCCCTTACAGCGTTTAACTTCTATCTGTAAGGATATCCCTTCCCAGTACATTGAATACTGTAGTGCTGAGAGAGTGTTTATGTCCTCAGGCTCTTCAGTAGTACCAACAAAGTAAAACAAATTTTAACTTGTTTGTCCCTTCTCCCCTCCAGGCAAAAGCTACGGGAACGAGGTAGACTGGATGGACTCATTCGGGGAGGAACAGCGGCTGTGGCAACGCATGATAGAAAACCCAGAAGTCCCTCAGGAGTGTACTCTGATGCTGCGATCAAGCATGGGCAAGTGCAACACATGAGCTGGGCCTGTGAGCACAAACAAGAGAGTCTGAAAGAGAATGACAGAGAAGAAGAGGAAAGCAAAGAAGTGATGTGAAGACGTGAGGAGAGAGCTGGAAAAGTGGAACGGTCAAGAAGAAAACAGAACAGTGACTCAAATGCCCATAAAGGAACAAAGACCGTCCTCTTATCCCTGCGTCTCTCCCCTTTTTAGATCCCTTCTCTAGTCTAGATCAGCCAGTCATGCCTTACACTCACATCCACATGTGCCCTGTGCCCTCCATAGCATCTAGTTTTGACCAAGCACTGCTGTTTACTGCTGTATATGAAGATGATGTTGTGTATTATCCACTGAATAAGCACACAGTGTGAGTCCTGATGTGTCTGTCCTTGTCTCTTTGATTCATGTAACAGAGCTGTGTGTACGTGTAGAGAGCAACTGTATGACATTTATTTAGTAAGATAGACTTAAACATTCCCTTTATCTCAGCCACTGATTCCTGGTTCAAGTCTAATGACAATGTTGGGATTCATCCCCTTTTAAACATGTATGCAGAGGAGGAAAGTGTCTAGTTGTTCAACTCTGAATGAACACAAAGTTGGTCAGTTATGAGGTACTAATTAAGTTAAACTATAATAATAGCACTTTTGGAGACTTTACTTATAATATCAGAAGCCATTGGCTAATGTCTGATGGCTATATAACTTAGGAAGCAACTGCAAACTCTTCATGGCCGTTATCTGATCAACATTTATGTGATGGATTGCTGTGATATGTTATTCCACAAAGACCAAAGAGGAAATTGGAGTAGAGCAAAATCCATAGCACAAGTCACATGGTATATAAGTTGTATTGTTTCAGCGGGTCTCCCAGATGAAAAAATGCTTCAAATTGTATTCTTATCCAATTGTGTTCAGGCAAGCCCACAACATGTAGTTTCCTTGTAGCTGTGTAGCTCTTTCAGTACCATATGTTTACACTGTGTGGAATTTGCACTCCTTCTAGCTACTTTTACTGTCGTTGATCTCTCAGCCTGTGGTGATAGTTGTGAAGTACAGACCCACAGCCTACAAGTTGCTCTGCCCACCTCCTCTGGTTCCTTATGTTCTTTTTTAAGGGGTCTTTTTAATTGAACTAGCACTCCACTGAGTTAGTCTAGGTACCAGTATATTGTTGTTTTCTTTAACTGCATTTATTTTATAACCTGACACATCAGATAGACTGAAATAGTAATTGCATGGGATATAAGTTTTCAGTTAAACATCGAACAGTGATTGGATTGGACGACCGTTGTGTCCATCTTATTCATTACAGGCCAATCTGAAAGACAAAACATATGAAATTGTAGGTATGGGCAGCTCATGAGAGTGAACTCAACTAACTATTTGTTAGCAAAGCCAGTTGGTGAAACAAAGTCTAGACAAAGCCTGCTGGGAGAAGAGCATAAACATATTTTCATAAATAAATAAAATAAAACATTTCATAAATAAAACAGAGAATAAGGTCAGAGGTCTAACCCGAGGTGAAATTATGTATAGACCCATTTTAGAAGTAGATATGTAAAAGGTGTCTCACGCTAGCTTCGTTAGCTTTCGCTACAGCTAACATAGCTATGCTAGATACATAGTTACTACATAGGCTAGTGTAGCGAAGTTACCTTTAGCAATGTGAGCTTTAGCAACATTGAGCTTTAGCAACGTACACTTTAGCAATGTGAGCTTTAGCTAACGTAGCTACAGTTAACATAGCTACCTACGCTACATACACAACATAGCTAATGTTAGCTTTGTAGCTTTGTTAGTATAGATATTCATGAGATTTGTGAGCTTTAGCTATATAGCTATGTTAGCTATGTTATCTCCCTAGCTAAAAGAGCTCCATTACCTACATTTGCTACATAAAAGTACTTTGCTTAATTAAACGTTTTGTAATCAGGTTTTGCAGGTCAGGTTTTTTACCTTTTGGTATCTTTACCCTTACCTTAATTATGACCCTAACCTAAATGAAAGTTGAATCAACAATTTTATGAAAGTTTTAGCATTTATTAATATTCTGCTAGAGGGGCCGTCTGAGATGAACGGTCTGCAGCAGAACCAGCTCAAGCTAACTGCTCAATTGGCAGCCATTGTTCAGCAGCATGCATTACAACTAAACCCTGTCCATAACTACTGCCTCGTTCTCCTCAAATGACACCGATTGGTCCTTCCATTCTCAGACCAGTTAGGATTATAACTAGGGCTGGGACTTATCACGTTAATTAAGATTAATTAATTACAGAAAAAAATAACGCGATAAAAAAAATAACACATTTAATCTCAATTTATTTTTGCACTCCAAACACAGCGGAATGTTTCTCATTGCACAAGTTCCCGGTATACCCATAATACTGATGCACAGGACACAACACGACAAACACCATGGAAACCGATGAGAAGTCGTTGCTGGGTTTTGTGGGCGTAAAATTTAGTTTGAAAAACTACCGGATGGACACCTGAATAAAAGCACAGTTGTGTGCAAATTGTGCAAGAAAGAATTTGCCTTTCACCAGAGCTCTTCTAGCCTCCGCTGCCACCTTAATGCCAAACATGCTGCAGCTAGCACAGACAACATTCCTAGTTCGAGCAGGCAGTATCGCCAATCCACACTCGACAAGATGACGGGGTTCAGAGCCAAAATGAGTAAGTCCACGACTGACAAATTAACAAACTCACTGACAAAATGGATTGAAGTGGACTGCCGACCACTCTTGGTGGTAGAGGATAAGGAGCTAGAAGCGGTGCTACAGATAGCATCCTCTGACCCAAATTATGAACTGCCATGCAGAAAGAAAATTTCAAACAATGCAATCATAATATTCCTTATTCATATTGCACTTTATGTTAACACTCAGTGATGAAAATCAACACGATTTTGTTGTTTAGGTCATTTATGTGTCTATTCATTGATTCAGTCATAAACCGAAATTCATCTCGATTGAAAAATGCTGCTTCTTGTGTCAAATATTGATAGGCGATTAACTGAGATTAATTAATTACAAAGCCTCTAATTAATTAGATAAATTTTTTAATCAAGTCCCACCACTAATTATAACCTAAAGAGGGGGGAAAAGTCAAAAGAGTGGGGCTGCTAGCCTGGTACTGTTGCTATTTATCACAGCACACTTTTCCAACAAAAGGGCTTTTTGAAATACACAACAAATGATGGTAAAGTGCCATCAGATCCCATACAACTGATGGTGGCAGCTGTACCTGTGGTGATGACAAAACACCTCTCTGTATTTTATACTGGTGTGTTGGTCACACCAGTATAAAAGATTCCCACTTTTTAGATGAAAAATAAGTCACAAGTGTGGCTTAAACACTGAATTTTACAATATTCACATGATTTGCCACCAGTCATTTTGTGCTTTTATCAGGTCATGATTTAAATGAGTTCAATGGTTTCATTAATGACCCAAAAATTTCTATATCTAGACATCCCTATCAGTACTTGCTTGTTTTAAGTGCTGAAAGAAAAAGTTTGCCAATAGGCAAATCTAAGACAGTAGACATATTGGCATTTATCCAGCAAAATATAAACTTTTTTTGAGTCAGTTAGCATGTTGATGTTAGCAAATAGCTCAAACCCCTGTTACACCAATGTGGAATGAGTTCATATCTGGTTTGGTCATATAAAGTCAAAAGTATAAAATGGAAAATAACAAAAAATCAAAGTTATTTTCTGTCTTTACTTTCAGGTTTGATTGCCAACAATTGGTTTGCAAATTACATTTGAAGAACCATTTGCATGCATTTGCATCTTCTGTATCTTTTTATCATTAGTAGTCAGATCATGCTTGTTTATTTGGAAAGGAAAACCTAATAAGTGAAAAATTAGACGTTTGCATCTCTTTTCTTTCATTTCTGTTGTGTACTGTGCAGTACCTTCTGTTTATGAGACTTGCTTTGTTTTAATTGTGCAGCTCTTAAGTGATGGTAAAGTGGGCTGGTCACTGGATTGTACAAAGGCTAAGGCCAATAATCTTTCAGAAACTAGCTCAAGAACCAGGGTTGTTAATTCCTCAGATGAAATCAGCCATGATCATGGCTGCACACTTATGTTGTTGATTTAGTAATGATTTCTGTTTATGGACTAATCATTATATCAACTGTGAGTGCTTCAAAGACAATTCCTTGAAAAATGTACTTGCAGTTGAAAAAAAATCTTGTCAGAGTACATGTTTAGAGTAGCTTAAATGTAACTGAACATAGCACTGTATCAGTGTGATAAGAGAATGTGCATGGTTTAGATGAATAGTGTCATGAGAACAAAAGGTTATCTAAAGCACTGATAATGACATCACTTTGAACTCAGATGAGGAGATGATTTTAAGTGTGTTCCCAGGAGCCTTGAGACGGCGGCTGTGTGTTACAGAGTGAGTCAGCGCTGAGCTTTTCATCTCAGGGGGAGCCTAATAATGAGTCAGTGACAGGAACCTTGTCCCTGTCGCTCCCAGCTCTGCGATCCTCCACCCTGCGATGAATCACATTTTTCACAAAAACAATTCTGAAGTTAAAACTCCTCTACAATCAGTTTTCATAAGGAATGCCCCTTCTGTCTGCCTGTCCTTGGCCTCCCGTCGGCTCTGAAACTACAAGAATGACACTGTATCTGCACAATTCTAGTAATAATACATGATGTTTACTGTATAGATGAGAGGATCGTGCAATACCTGATTACTGAAGGAACTTTTGATGTACAGCATGTACTATCTCTGTAGTATCTGGTTTCAAAGCATCAATCTCAATGTATCCAAGCCTATTTTGCCCCAAATGTGTTACAGGAATATTTTCAAATAAACACATCTTTCCATACTGACTGCTTTTTTTTCAGTATTTTCAATATTCAAATAAAACACATGACTTATTCCTGTATTGTTTTTGTAAACTGGAGATAATGGTTGAATTGATGTTGGTGAATTAAATTATATTTAATTCACTTTTGTAAAAATGAGTTTTAACAAAGCTATATACAGTTTAAAAATATTGAAGAAACAAAACATCTTTTTGTTTTGTTAAAATTCCCATAACACTTGGATTTGACATGGAGGTGTGTCTAAAATGCTCCTCTTTACATTACCAAGGATTTTAGTACTTTTTAAAAGATTTCAAGATAAGCCCAGTTTGTTTCCTGTAAAATAAGTCTTTCACTCTTTATAAGGCAAAATGATATACAACCAGAGTCTAAGTAGCTAGTCTAAGTATAGAGGTACCATGTTCTGGTTACCAGTCACAGATACAGTGCCTTTAAAAAATATTCACCCCTTTGATGTTTTTACCCTTTAATTGACTTCATAAATCAATCAGGTTGATCCCCCTTTCGAGGTGACTGACCTAATGTAACAGAGGTCCAGTCTATAGGTGTCAGTAGTCTCACAGTGAAAATGGGGATCACCTGAGTGCAGTGAATGTGTCTCAAGTGATTGTAGGATAAAGACACCTGTGTCTGGAAGGTCCAGTCACTGCTTAATCAGTATTCCTGGCAACCATTAAACCATGAAGACAAAGGAACACTCCAAGCAACTCAGAGAAAAGGTTATTGAAAAGTGTAAGTCGGGATGGATACAGAAAGAATTCCAAGGCACTGAACATCCTCTTGAGTTCAGTTAAATCCATCATCAAGAAATGGAATGAATATGGCACATGTGTAAATCTGCCTCAATCAGGTATCCTCACAAACTGAGTGACTGTGCAAAAAAGAGACTGGTGAGAGAGGCCACCAAGATACCTATGACCACTCTGAAGGAGTTGCAAGCTTCAGCTGCTGAGATGGGAGAGACAGCTTACAACTGTTGCCCGGGTTCTTCACCAGTCAAAGCTGTATGGTGGAGTGGCAGAGAAAACTACTGTTGAAGAAAACTCTCATCAAACCTCACCTAGAGGCATGTGGGAGACTCCAAGGTCAGGTGGAAGAGAGCTCTCTGATCTGATGAGACCAAAATGGTGCTTCTTGGCCATCAGACAAGATGCTATGTTTGGCGGACACCCAATGCTGCACATCAACATAAACACAACATCCCCCTCTGTGAAGCACAGTGGTGGCAGCATCATGCTGTGGGGATGCTTCTCAGCAGCCAGCCCTGGAAGGCTTGTAAAGATAGAGAGAGAAATGAATGTAGCAAAATACTGGAAAAATCCTTGAGTACAATCTGATTCAGTCTGCAAGAGAACTACAGCTTGTGAAAAGATTTATGTTGCAGTAAGCCAATGAAAAGTAAGCAAAACTGCCCAAGCTCAAGCTATTTTTTATATTTTTGAGTGGCCCTAAAAAGTCAGGTTAGGTCAAGTATGTGGGCATATGCCGGTTGAGCACTTTGCTGTGTCAACCTAGGTCCTTTTTTGCTCTGGCCTGCACCAGGCCCATGCCCCATCTCTCCAGGTATTCTTCTAACTGCTACCTCAACGGGGCACACGGTTGCTCCAGTGTCTGGACAAGCCCTCCTGTTCCTGGGCACCCAGTATGCGGTAAGCTGGATCAGGCCTGGGAAAGCGTGCTAGGTGCCCATAAAAGTGCAGCTGCTGTTCCTGTATCAAACAACTCACCCTTCCCATCCCTGCTCTCCTGAGCATGTCAGTGTTAGACACATGGTTCAACAATACCAGAAAAAATGTGCTAGAGAGAAGTTGTCACAAAGTAGTCCAGCCAGGCCCTCTGGCCATCAGTCAACGTTCAGGCCTCCCAAAAATCTGACAGAGTTTTTTGGCCCAAATAAGAAATCAAAATCTTGGCTGTGTAGTGTAGATAACCAGAAAATATTGAGCAGAGCTGAGAGTACTTTTTAAGTTTTTGTTTGGGGACATACCAAGAACCCCTTTTTTAGTGTTTTTGCTCATCAAAAATAGCATTCACATAGACACACAACAGACCACATGGTCATGATAGACATATTTAATCAGTGTTTTGGTGTACAGCGTACTAACAAAAGCAGCAGTCGCTGACATTATTATTCCAGGTGTGAGACATAAATATCAGACAGGTGAAGAGTTTTGAGTTCATACAGTAAAAATACTTTTGTACAAAACAGTAAAAACATAATTCTGCTCTGAAAATATAATAATTACTATAAAAAACATACAGACAGAGAAGACACAGGAATCAATATGATTGTAATCGACTGTATGACCCATTTCATGAAGTTACTCTTTGATAAATCGCTTGATTCTGATTAGCACCAAGACTGACATCTTAACGGCACACACACACACACCCACACACACATACACACACACATACACAGACGACGCACACACATCCTCTGGACAGGACTGGAGGAGTTCAGGTAGGAGTGTGTGACGTGGAAAGGTCTGAGGAGGAAGAGGATCAAAGGTGGCTGAGAGTCTCTGAGCGTTTTATGATTGACAGCTCTGCCCCGCCTCCTGCTGAAGCACCATCTCGTCTTTGCGGAGCGGCAAGGTGTCGATGGTGGTGAATAATTCAGCTGCCGTGATCGGGAACGGGTAGCGCTGCTTATCCATGCCTTGTTTGTCTATCAGAACCATTTGGAAAGACCTTTGAGGAATGCGAAGCAGTATCCTAGAGAAAACAGAGCAGCCCGGTAAGCAGCTGGAGGAAATGAGGACACTTATGCCTTGTGTCTGTTTGTGTGTCAGCGTACCTGAGCTGTAGGGCCAGAGCTGGGGGCAGCAGTCTGTGACGAATCCGGCCAATCTGTGCTGGGTAAGTCCCAACCACCTCAATTACTGTCACATGCCTCAGATCCAGTCCACACTGAGCGTGCTGGAACAACACAAAGGAGAGGGGGAAAGAGAGGCTGATCGATGTGTTTTGTGGTTTTAAAGCTTTGTTATTGATTTCAACACAGGCTACAGAAAATTGAGCACCGTTCATACCACAAAGAATGTGAAACTGAGGCAAAAAAAGTTGGCTTATTTGCACCCAGGATGCTTCTCTTTTGAAATATATTTTTTGCTTAATATTTTCTAGGTTTTCCTATTGTGACCAAAAAAGACAAATAAGCTGCACCAGCCTGAAAGATTTCAGTCTAATTCATTTTAAATGAGCTGATTTTCACCTCTGTATTTCCAGGAGACCCTCTGGGGTACACACAGAGCTGCCTGTGACTCACTGATATACACCTACAAGCACTGGTTGTGCTTTTTAACGGCAGATTTGTTACACACTGCAAGATAAACTGACTTTATCAGCACACAGAAAGAAAAGTGTTTCCACAGTGTCCTCAGCATACCAAACATTGCTCTTTCAAACTTTTACAAAAAAAAGACTATTTTCTGAAACAGCAAAAGTAAAACATAATTCAAGGCCGTTGTTAGTGTGAGACTTCTTTCACACCGACATGAAAAACAAGCTGTTTTTGTATTCAATCTCACCACTCATCGGCTATCAGGGAGTGACTGGGCCTCCATTGTAGCTTGAAATTAACAATGATGAATCTCCTGGCTATAATGACTTTTGCATAGCTTAATATTGTTGACAGGCTTACTCACAACTTGACAAATAAGAACAGGTGGAGACTCATAAGAACGAACATGTAGCTTTTTATGAAGGGTTAAAGCAACAAAAATGTAATGATAAAAGTGGTGATAAAAATCATTTGGATTAAATAATGAAGTAATAAAAATGCATTTCAATATAAAAAGGAAGTGAAATTATAAATTTAATTTGATGAAAATTGTTGCAATTTAATGGAAATAATGGCAAATTATATCATCTTGTGTTTCAATTATCATTCATAATAAACAGTGAAAATATTTTCATTCCTTATGTAAGAAAAGAGGCCTCAAGGGTGAAAAGTAACAAAAAGTAATGATAAAAAAATCAGGTGATTGAAATGTATTTGTTTTGGATACATAAGCGTAAAAATGCACCCGAGTTGTGATGATAAATGTTTGTGAAGTGAAAATAAAAGTGATAATCTATTAATGAAATAACCACTTTTATCGTTTACAACATGCACTTTTAGTTACTTGGAAATTTATTAAATCAGTAGCCTTGTAGATATCTGCCTAACTCTATTCTCCTAACACTGCTGATTTATTGTGCCTCATTGCCTATATCCTCAGCCAATCAGAGTGCTTGCTACAATCCCTAATCACTTGATGCCTAAGTCATTTACTAATATTATCTATTAATTCACTTTTATTTGTTATGTACTCCTTGTTGTTGATTTTCTTCTTAAGAAACTTGTTCACACATCTAGTATAATTTACTGTTACAATATAAAAAATCATGTGATTGTCATTTTTTTTCTCTGATACCTTAAAATATGACTTAGGCAGTTATGATATGAGGTTAATGATATACAACATGTAATTTCTGTTATTTCCGCCTTGTTGAAAGATCAAGCTTCCAGTCAACCCCAGACTTAAATGAAACTTCATCAGGGTCCCTACAAGCTTTAAAATATCAAATTAGAGAGTTTTAAAGACCTGAACTGAGAAAAATTAATACCACTTTTTTTGCACAGTACGCTGTCAAAAAAGAGAGGCTTGAGATTTCCCTGTACACCAAACCAGGACTGAATTTTCCAATTTAATGAACTGTTTATGAAATGTCAAATGGTATGGGGCATATTTAATGCTTCTATACCATCAATATATGGTATACTGATATTTATCATCACACATTTGTGCAGCTGTGCTGAGCTGATTCCAAACAGTTAAACTATAAATAAACAGCATGTTACTTTTTGTAAGGGCCTGTTAAAATAAGGGGGGGCTATAAGGAATTTTTGTGTGAGCAACCCAGTAGTCCAGATGTTAGGGAACTGGACTAGTGTTTCACAACAATACAGAGCTCATTAAATCACAGTGAGTCAGACAAAGTCACAGAAGGGTCTCAGGTCCTCCTCCAGGAAATTTAGAACATCCAACTTTGAATTCCAAGAATTATGGAGCATATCTATGTAACAGTTTGTTTGGGGAGATGATTAAAATCCTATGAGGTGGGCTAGAAAACAAAGACATGTCTGACTCAAAGTGCCTACTAAAATTTCTCACCTTTCACTGGTAAAAATTAAACTGTAAGGCTTTCTATGGACTTAAATTTTAATGGTGCAATTGTAAAAAGCAGAAATTTGGGTGCTTTTTCATCACTAAAATAACTCCTGGAATTTTTGAGGTTAGAAATTGATGTTGCTGATTGTTGATATTTACAGTTTCTCAAATATTGATGTCAAATTGGAAATATGCTCCATTGTTTTCAGAGCTGAGAAACTCCAGGCTCAGCCAGATCAATTAAGTCAGAAAGCCATTTAGGATCCCACATCTCAGGCAGAAGGCATATTTTTCCGGTTCTGTAACTGTAAAAACATCACTCATTTTGTCACTAGAGCCTTAAATTATATATACGTAGAATGGTACTGAACTCTTTAAAGTCTACTGTATCATATTTGACACACACTTTTATAAGACCTCTGTCTAATCAACATGATCAATAAATGACTTACAAACCCTCTGAACACAATCTAATAAATGACAAAAATGTCCTTCAGTGGATTATTAGTTGCCAAAAACATCAAATCTATCAAATGTGACAAAAAATGTAAATGCCATTTTTAATGCCAATCTTGAAAGTTTTTAGATAAGAAAGTGATATTTGGGAATGTTAATTTGAACAGTTTTACATTTATTAACAGATCAGAAATGCCCGGCAATCTGCACAGATGTGGGATGAAGTTATAATACTCCAAAGGAATTTTAAGTCAGAGAAAAAGGCAACAGTACAGTTCAATTTTTCACTGCATCAAAATTGTATATTCTTAAGTATTAAGGAAGCTGGTTGGATTGGTTCCTGGATTTAAAAAAAAAATGTAAGTATTTCCTGAAAAAATCAACTAAGGACTTGAATTGGGAACTTTACTTTGCTGTTAAACTTGTCTTTAAAATGCACCTGTGATTTTGTATGACTTCTGCCCTGGCAAGATCTCTAACATAAGACTTGTTTTTTTTTTAAATCTCAGATAACAAAGCTGGTTTTCTTTTATTAATTAGTTAATTCTGGAAGAACTTAAGAAAATTACTGAAATTAACCTGTTACGACAGGATACGTTTTTCAAGTTCTCAAGAAAACAGCAGAATTTTACTCATCATACTGGTAAAACAAAATTTTAAAAAGGTGTATTGATGCATGTCCTCTTAGGGTTTCCATGAATACTCAGGAAGAATTAATCTTTGGGGGAATTAACATATGGTAATTGTGAGGTGCTTTTTTGGTAGATAACTCAAAAAACTGATGAGACATCAACATAACAGTCTGTTCTTATCAAATGATAAGCAATTTAACCCTCCATATGAGACTCCAGGACTTCTCGTTCAACTTTTGTGTGTTAACGTGATCGCGACTGTCAGCTGATAACTGAGTCACTTTGAAAGGTCGAGACTCTAAAGACAAGCTCTGACTTAATGGTTTCTGATGAGCGGGTGAAACATCAAACCCAAGAATAGCCTTATCAGAACTGGTGTCACTATCATTTGTTCATCACCTTGACATTTTCTGTTCATGCGGGCACCCTCTACTCTCTCCTTTTTATTTGTCACAGTGCTTTGTCTCACTTAGGCACCAAAGTCAGAAAGAAAACCTGACACAAACACTGCAGAAGAGACACAAATCACTGTGGTGAATTCTTCAAACTCTTTCTCCATCTACTCCTTCGCCCCCTGTATAACTTGTGTTTCTCCTGTGAGTCATGCCTCACCTGTAGGTTGGTCATCTGGAAGCGGTAATTATGATTGGCAGCCGTTGGTGCCGAGATAATGAGGAGCCGTCTCTTCTCGTAGAACTGATCCAGCAGAGCAGCGGCTGTACGCACTCCCACGTTAATGTTCATGGCTGCAACAACATCAAACGCACAATTAAGTGATAATGACACGATATGAAAAGAGTGCAAAATTCAATATGAATTCATGCTTAAATGCTGTATAATTTGAATGACTTTGAACACAAAAAAGGAACTTTAGCCTCATCAGAGATGCTTTAACAGTGAAGCTGAACATTGACTTTAAATTGTGCTGCTCTATTGCACAAGGGCTGCAACACAATCCCTCCTATTCTTCTATTTTTAATCTATCACAGACAGAGGTTTAATTTTCTCCTTCACTGAGCTTCTAAGAAAGAGCTAGTTGAGCCAATTTTTGCATTCCTACTTTAAAAACAAAAATACATACAGTACCTATAGAAAGTTTCATCACCTTGGATGTTTTTACCCTTTTATTGATTTTATAAATCAATTAAGGTTGATATAATTTGGCTTTTTTTGACAAAGAGAAAAAGAGCTTCAATGTCAAAACAAAAAAAGCTTTCAACAAACAACAATAAAATAAAAATATGAGATGTAAAATCATGAGAGTGCATAAATATTCACCCCCTTCAAGTCAGTTTTTAGTAGAACTATCTTTGGCTGCATTCACAGCACTGAGTCTGTGTGGAAAGGTCTAAACCAGGCTTGCACATCTGGACACTACTCCATTCTTTGCAAAACTGCTCAAGCTCTGTCAGGTTGCACAGGGATTGGGAGTGAACAGCCCTTTTCAAGTCCAGCCACAAATTCTCTATTGGATTGAGGTTTGGGCTCGGCCACTCCAGAACATTCACCTTGTTGTCTTTAAACTATTTCTGTGTAGCTTTCGCTGTATGCTTTGGGGCAATGTCCTGCTAAAAAATAAATCTTCTTCCAAGACATAGTTCTCTTGCAGACTGAATCAGATTGTCCTCAAGGATTTTTCCTATATTTTCCCTAATTTATCTTACCCTCTACCTTTACAAGCCTTAGGGATAGCTGCTGAGAAGCATCCCCCAGCATGATGCTGCGACCACCTTGCTTTACAGTGGGGATGGTGTGTTTGTTATGATGCTCAGTGTTTGGTGTCCACCAAACAGTGTCTTAGACCAAAGAACTCTCTCCTTAGAGTCTCCCACATGCCTCTAGGTGAGGTTTACTATGAGTTTTCTTCAACAGTGGCTTTCTCTTTGCCACTCTCTCATAAAGCTTTGACTGGTAAAGGTAAGCAGAGTCTGTCCCCTCTCATCTGCTGAAGCTTGCAACTGCTTCAGAGTAGTCATAGGTGTCTTGGTGGTCTCTCTCACTAGTCTCTTTCTTGCATGGTCACTCAGTTTGTGAGGACAGCTGATGGAGGCAGATTTACACATTTACACATTTTCCTTCCATTTCTTGATGACGGATTTACCTGAAACTCATAGGAATATTCAATGCCTTGGAAACTGTTTTGTATCCATCCCCTGACTTCAACTTTTCAATAACTTTTTCTCTGAGTTGCTCTGAGTGTTCCTTTGTCTTCATAGTGTAATGATAGCTTGACAGTCACTTTAGGGGGTGAACATTTAAGCACTCACTTGTTTTACCTTAAATATTTTCATTTTATCAATATAATTTAGTAGAAAACTGTTTTTACTTTGTGACTGAAGCAATTAAAAATGATAAAAAAGCTAAATTATATTGACCATGATTGATTTACAGAATCAATAAAAGGGTAAAACATGCAAGATGGTGAATACTTTTTTATAGGCACTATATGTGTTATGGTAACAGACTAGTGCTAAAACAGACTGAAAGTAAAGTGATGAGATTTATTTCTGTAGCTTACACTTCACTGATTCTATAACTTTTTTATGATTATCTTAAATGATTTTCCTTTTTTTTTTTTTTTTATTTAAAGATAATCTATAAAATTTGTGACCTGTGTCATACTGGGTGTTGTAATCTCACTGGCTACAAAACAAATATACCTACAGGTAAAAATAAGTAACCTGAACCTGAAAGTTTAGTAATAAAGGACAAACTTTTTTAAAGCATGTTTGTGTTTATCTGCATGCAGTACATACCTGCACAGGTAGTATCAGTGCCAGACCAAGTGAGTCCATACTGACACACTCTGGCAGCGCTGCCCTGAAGCTCGAAGCCACCGGTGCATTTGAACTCACAGGAGGCCCCGTAGTTGTCTTTGTCGCTGTCACACTTCATGTAACCATTGTCAGGGGGAAACAGCGGGCTGCAGCGGCGCACTACAGAAAGGAGAGAGGTTAATGAGACAGAAGTCAGTGAAAATATGAGAGGGAAAAACATAGCATTGAATTAACTATTAAAAACAAGTGGAAATGGAGGGGTTAGTTTATTTACCACCCTATAACCTATAAAAATACTGAATTACTACTCATACTATTTTTTATTATCTATGGGGAAATATAGCACTTTCAAGAATGTAAAAGCTTTATTTCATAACACTTATTTGTGCACTAGGACAGGCAGATGTCTCTGAAAAACTCCTCCCATGCAATTTGTTACCTCAAGGTTGGATTCGGTAATTCTTTTATCATGCTGCCCTTGTAAGCCATTTAAGGCCCTTCATCTGGTCCAAAACGCTGCTGTACAGAAACTGACTAGAACTAGAAAAAAGGGATCGCATTACTCCTACTTTAGCTTCTCTGCACTGTCCTATAACATCTAGAATAGACTGTAAAATTCTTATTCTCACTTGCAAAGCTTTTAACTACCAAGCCAAACTTATCCTAAGGAGCTTATTTGTAAGTTGTCAATTTTAGGGTGTCCTCAGGTTTCAGAGTCAGGTGTCAGATCTCACATAGAAAAGTATGAAATCTAAGAAAAACCTCTGATGTGTCTCAAACTTCAGACCAAATGTCTCAAGACAGCTGTCATACCTTTTTACTGAAGGTCTCAAGACAAAAGGTTTCAGAATTACATAAAAAGTTCTCAAGACAAAAGGTGTCACACTTTTATAAAAGATCTCAAGAAAAAAGGGTCAGACTTTGGAAAAAGGACTCAAGACAAAAGGTGTCAGACTTCGGTACAAAGATCTCAAAACGTGTCAGATTTCGGTAAAAAGGTCTCAAGACAAAAGGTATCAGACTTTTGTAAAAAAAAGGTCTTGAGACAAAAGGTGTCAGATTGGTAAAAAGGACTCAAGACAAAAGGTATCAGACTTTGGTAAAAACGTTTCAAGACGAAACGTGTCAGATTTTGGTAAAAAGGTCTCAAGACAAAAGGTATCAGACTTTTGTAAAAAAAAAAAAAAAAAAAGGTCTTGAGACAAAAGGTGTCAGATTGGTAAAAAGGTCTCAAGACAAAAGGCATCAGACCTCAGTAAAAACGTTTCAAGACAAAAGGTGTCAGATTTTGGTAAAAAGGTCTCAGGACAAAAGGTAACAGACCTCGGTAAAAAGGTCTCAAGAAAAAATGGGTCAGAATTCAGTTAAAAGGTCTCAGGACAAACGATTTCAGACTTCAGATGAAAAAGTCTCAGGATAAAAGGTGTCAGATGATGGAAGAAAAAGTCTGGGGTAAAAGGTGTCAGACTTCCAACCAAAATGTCTGAAGTTTTTGGCCAGGCTGTGACATCTTGGTGGCAGTTGTGACCATTTTGATATCTTGCCATTTTACAGGAAGTAGGTGTTACTCTCATATGAAACATCTGATTGACTTAAAATCTCACATGCATGGTCAAGGTCTTTCCCTCCACACAATTAAATGTTCGTATCATGGTTTTGCTGTAGCACCACCAACTGTAAGCAGCCAGTAACTCCTCTGACATAAAAATTTTCACCTTCGTTGAATTAAACATAATTTACAGTCCTGCAGTGATCACATCTACTTATTACATCTTGTTTTCTCAGACTGCCACCAAGTGTTGACAGCCAGAGGTACTGCATATGCAAAGTGCAATATACTGTTCTTGAGGAGGCTTGAGGTGTTTTTCTCTGCCATTGTCCCTTTGCTAAGTGTTGCTTAGTGCTGAGCTCATGGTGGATTAATAGTGGGTCTTTATAAATAATATAACTAAGAGCACTGTCTAGATCGGCCCACTTTGTAAAGCATCTTGAGATAACTGCTGTTATGACTTGGCACTACAAAAAAAGTGATTGATATTCAGATAAAATAAGTATAACAGTGGATCACAGTCTCACTCCTTAAATGATGTAAAAGTACACAGCAATCTGCAGGAAAGCCTCTGGGGAATAATGAATAAAATAACTCAAAACTAAAAATGGAGATGCACACTAAAACATCAAAAGGTTTCAATTTCTCGAACCACAGTTTGAAACTCACCGCGCACTCTGACAGTGAAGCGGCAGGATCCTTTGTTCCCAGCGCGGTCATACACAGTGTACGACATCTTATGGAGTCCCTCGGGGAAGTCTGATTTTGGAGGTTTCCCTTTCAGGATAACACTGCAAAGAGAGACACTGTGTTTTAATCTTGTCACTGTGATCTCCCTCTTCAGAGGAGGATAACCATCAGGGCTAAAACAAACGGAGAGCACTGAAGCAGAATGAGAGAAAAGTGGCTCAGAGAGGCGGGGGTGAGACTGACTCTGTGAGGATGCCGTCTGCAGTGTCAATACCCTCCGGAGTGTCCCAGGTCACCCTCGCTGTCAGTTTCCCTGGCTCTGCCCACTTATCCTTCAGAGTGGGACACTTGATCTTCGGAGGATCAATATCTACAGAGACAGAAAAAGACAAGTTTAACAGACCAGGAATAAAAAGACATTTCTAAGTCACATCCTGCATCTTTAACATGTATCATACTATGTAATCCATTAATGAAGGAAAGGAATTTCTGACTCTATTTGCCAAAGCAGCAAGTGAAGCAATAGTTTTCCACTCTAATCAACAATAACAACCACTGAAGTCATGAGAGGGTTTGAACACAGTGGGCCATTAATTTTAGAAGAAGATGGACAAAAGTTGATACAAGTAATGAATAAAAAATACAGAGGAAGTTTCACAAGTGTCTGTTCACTAGGGCTGCTTGAATTATTCTGATTGTTTTGATTGATGTTGAGATCCTAATTACCAGTATTATAAATAACACTCTGCATGAATTTTACATGATTGAATAAAATCATAGCGTTGCCTTGATGGGAAGCCAAAGCTGCAGTCAACAAATTAATTTTAGTCAGGTCAACTTTGTCAAGAAACAGGATTTGCTGCTATATGTATTTGTTTTATAGTCTTCATCAGCACTTTTTGCTGCTTGTTGCTGTTGCTGTTCTGGGATCACCCTGTCTTTCCAGAAGCCTATGTGGAAAGCATCAAGCAGGAACGGCACACATTACTGCTCTTCCTGTACCTATAAGGAAAGCATAAGGCAGGGAGAGAAGCAGCAAAAAACCCAGAGCAGAGCCGGCATCACTGAATGACACTGATTAAATCAGAAGCAGAATGAAGGAGGAGCTGGGGCGGAGGAGGGTTGCAAGTGCAGCTTGCAGAAAGAGCAGAGTATAGCCAGGCAAGAGTAGTTTAAATAAGGCAGCATGAGAGCAATTAGCCAATAGTTGCCTGTCAGCTGATGAGAGCTTGCATGAGTTTATCTAATCCCAACTATGGCAGTGCTTGACTCCATGGCCTGCCTAACGCTATACACTCGATTTGTAACAAATAAAGCAGGATATGCACTGGTCAATGATTTGTCTTTGTATTTTTGTTCTGTTATTAAGATCCTGATGTTGTTCATGTTTTTGCATTTTTGATTTTATTTTATGATATTTTACATTTAATGTGTATGACGATGAGTATAAAGTTTTGATCTTTGAATTCTGCAAGTACTTTTGCATTGTTACAGGTCAGACTTCTGAAACCAGAGGGTTTCAATATGACTGAGGTCATTTCACTTTTTTGTTAACCATCGCCCTCCTTTCCATCATCTTTTTAAGCTCTCTAACTTTCCAAACTAACTGGAGTATGTGCCATGGCTCTCTCTCTGCTCCTCAATCAAATCTTAGGGGGCAGAGGACACATCTGTTGTAAAGGAGGGGAGCTTCATTTACCACCTATGGACAAAAAGTGTAACAAAGCATGCGGTACAGTAACAAGTCAATCTCAACGATCTCGTTTTCATGATTGTGGGCCAAATTTTTGTTGAAATCAAAACTTGATTACTTGCCTAGTGCTGCTGTTCACTTTTGAGAATTAACATCTGTGAAAAAATGAGCAAGAGGATGTGTAAAAGAGTGCATGGAGGGAAAAACTAACAGTTGGTTATAATTTCATACCTTCTAGAAAAAAAAGGAAATTGTTACAGGCTTAGGCGGGAGAAATACTTGAACCACATTTGCATATGCATACAGCTGGGTCATGAGCGTTTTTGTAAATATTCTTGCCTATTCAAGATACAAGTTGATGAACAAACAAGATAAAACTCCAAGGCACTCTCTTCAAGCCTTAAAATTCCTTTATTCTCATAGCATGGTCATGTCAGTTTTGACTTCCTGATGAAAGCTTGATGGCGAAACGCGTTGAAGTGTGTTTTTAAGATCTACACATGACCATGCCATGAAAAAAGAGGCATTTTATTGCTTGAAGAGAGTGCCTTGAAGTTTTTCTCATTTATTCATCAATTCCATGGCTGTTTCTCAAAGCCAAGGAAGAATACTCAAAAGGCGGTTTTTGGATGATACTATGTCAATGATTGCCACCATAAAACTGTTCCAATGTTGAGGATCCTCCAATTTTTTCCAAGGACTAAGTCTTTCAAACAGAGAATTTTTAAGGATGCACATATGTATCCTTCGCTTGTAGGAATTACCTACAAACTCAAACTCCTCCTCTCCAAACTCGTCAAGCTAACTTACTGTTATGTTTAATTAATTTTTGTCAAATATTAAAGGATGTGTGATATAGGATGCCCATATAACAGTAAGTCAATCTCAGATCAAGGTTGTCCTTATCTTTTGGGGACCTCTGAGACCAATATAAACTTGTTTTAAAGAGGAAAAATATGTGACCTTTAAAAAACTCCTTTTCTTCTGGTAGATTCTCTCAGCAAAGCCTGGTGCAATTTCATAGACACCATTTTTGGGAAAATCTGTCAAAAATTAACAAACTTATTAATGTTTCCAAGAACTTTTTCAAGGTGATTTACGAAAATAAGAAAAGTGAATCCATTATCTAAAGTAACCAACATGATGATAATGTCCTTGGTGTCACTTCAGGAGCAGTGTGTTCTGGACAAACATAAAACCACACTGTTTACCAAGGTCAACGGTCTGTTTGTGCATATATTTATTCATAAAACACCTACATAATAGATCATCTCATTCAACAGAGTCCTTTTTCAAACTCAGAGGGCAAAAAATGTGGAAAATATTTATCATTTTATGGTAATAAGTGACACATTAGTGTTTTTGTACCATTAGATCTCTTGCTAACAATCTGCAGGCTATTATCTGCTCCACAGGTTTTTATAAAGCAGCTCAGTGGTCTTTGGTCTCACAGCCTCCATGGGAGATTAAATTGTGTATGAAATAACAGCACAAACAGTCTTACCGACGCAGGTGGGGACTCCAGCACTCCACGTCTTGGTGTGTTGGCAAGTTGCTGTCTTTTGGCCCTTCAGGCTGAATCCAGGGGAGCAGAAAAACTCACAGCGGGAGTTGAAGTAGGAGCCATCCGAACACTTGTAACCACCGTTAACAGGCATGTCAGGTTTGGCACAACGGACCTCTGCAAGACAAAAGCATCAGTGAAGTATAAGTAGAGGGAATAGTTTTAAATAGGTGTCCTAAACCTCTAAGAGTAGAGTCACTGACTCAGTCATTAACTACACCTGTTCAGCTGGTCATTTTTGCAAATGTCTGATCAGCCAATCACATTTGGACATGATCAAGATCCCTAGCAGTAGATCTCAGTATGGTGAACAAAGGAGATTTAAGGGACTTTGAACATGCCATGATTGTTAGGGGTCTGACAGGCTTTTATAGGTGAGGGTCAGTGTAAACAACATGAAAGCCTGTCAGACTACCACCACTACCTCACGATCAAAGACACATAAGTCCCCTTTCTTCCCCATTCTGATGCTCAGTTTAATTTCAGTAGACTGTCATGACCTTGTCTACATGCCTACTTGCATTGGTTGCTGCAATGTGATTGGCTGGTTAGATATTTGTATTAATAAGCAGATAGAAGGTGATGAGTGTATAAAACACATAAAAATGCATTATCCAAATGAATAATAATATAACTAGAAAAGCACTCGGAGAGCGCAGACCTCCGCCATTAGTCCTATCGCCCAGTAGTACAGAATCCTTTAAAAATTCCTGGATCCAGACGGTGACCCGGATCACTCCCATGTTCTTCCTTATGCCATTTCTGACATTTCCTGAAAATTTCATCAAAATCCGCCCATAACTTTTTGAGTTATGTTGCTAACAAACAAACTAACAAACAAACTAACAAACTAACAAACCCTGCCGATCACATAACCTCCTTGGCTGAGGTAATAACATCTTGAATTTATACAGCACCTTTCTAGAAACCCAAGGATGCTTTACAAGAACAAATAAAACATGGACAGGCTATGTGAGGGACAGGATGAGTGTAAGGGGTGGTTTAGTAAAGACTGAACCTGACAAAGTTCACTGTTTTTGTGACACATGAAAAACAGCAGCAGAAACTGAGGTAAGACTGTGAGCACTGGCTTTACTTTCTCGATTATTCTTTATTCTACCAGCCTAGCCACTCATCTATGCTGTATTATAATGTCTGTATTTGTTTAATAATATGTTGATCCAGTATTTCTTCAAATCTATTGTTTCTGTTTTAATCCTAAAAGGTCAGCCAGCGAGACAAATTTAATCTTAGCTGCAGCTAGAAACCTGTCTGTGTGGCATCTGCTTTGTATTTTACATACAAAGCAATCCTCATTACATTTGCCACTTGAGCTTAAGACTGTCAGTGGGTGGCGCTAATGCTTCTGTCAGGATGATGCATAATTTTTCCTGAAATGTAAAAAGCACAAGAAAATTAAACTTAACCAGTGGGATCTACACCAAAATTAGTGGTTCCTAACTTTTTTCCTAAAGCCTCCCCAAAAACCACCCACTTATATCTTAGAAAAGCTGCGCCCCCCATTACCCCCTTGAATAAACTGTTTAAATGAATTAATAACATTTTCTTTGAAATGATAAAACCCTAAGACGTGTTCTTTTCAAAAAAAACCTTTGTATAAACCAGTGTTTTTTCTTTAGGACTCCCCTACTTGCATCTAAGACAAGCTAAGCCCCCCAGGACCCACTTGGAAAAATTAAACATCGATTCTAATTGTTTTGATTTTCAAAATCCCAATGAAAAAAGGCCTACATACACTTGTTCTTACCAAAATATCTATCAATTAACCATCCATTATAAAGGCCCTTCTAAAATATAAAACAATTAAGAGGATCTGCTCATTTTTGAGGAAAAAAAAACAAGCTTAAAAGGTTGTAGATTTATAAGAAAAAAAATGTTTTTTTCTTAAAAAGTAATAGAAAAAAACTTTTTTTGACATTATAACTTCAAAAATAGCAGATTGCATGGAAGAAAATCAGTTAGAGCAGTTTCCTTGCATTAAAAGTGCAACTGAGGACCAAATGATACTTCTTACTGGGACAGACCAGTAAGGAACTAGCTCAGAATTTTCAGTTTTTCACAGTTTCATCTGGAAATTTCTGTAAACTGGGGTTATCAAACCATTGTTTTTGGTTTGGTTTCCCATAAAATTTTGACTAAACAATATTGAAAATTTATGACTTTAAAAACTCTAAATTTTGAGTATATAAAGGCAACATTTATTAGTTTTAATTTAGAAATATATGACTTAAACTCAGAAATTCTTTAGAATTTGTCTTCTTGTAATTATCAAGCTTAACTTTTTTCCTCAGAAATGTACAGATCCTCTTGCCTCGCCTTGGTCAGACTGCCTAGAAGCATTTACCCATATCACTGCTGTCATATGAAATTCTCGTTTCACTGATTAAAAATCTTTATGCATTTCAGCTCCAGAACTGCATGTTCTTGTCCCAGCTGAGGGAATTTAGTAACCCTTGGGCATAAATGTGGAAATGGAAAACTGGGCTGGTTAAACTCAAAACGGCATTTGGTCAAGTTTCAAAACAAGGATGTTGTGAAACAAAAATAAGAACACCGTCCAGTTAAACTGTCACACAGTTCATCTAATTTACATTTAGGCAACATAGAATGTTGCATCCCTGAGCTTGGCTAAACTCTGCCACAACTTAGTGAGGTGCTAAGAGAAAGACTTAGTTCTGCACCACACTCCCTTTACTGTTGGTCTCTTCTGTGCTAAAGCTTTCTGACTAGCTGGACCACAAAAACTTGAATACAGAGGAGAAGCGGTGCTGTTGGCTCACTTCCTTGTTATCTTTTAGGGTGCTACTAATGCACTGTCATACATCATTTTTCTAATAAAAAAAAATATATATGGGCATCTAATTTTGACAATGTCAGACAGGGCCCTGCTTCCCCCTGAGATCTTTGGTGCCCCCTAAAGGTTCCCTGGACCCCATGTCAGGAACCAATAAACTATTTAACAAGTATTGTATCATGATTTTAGATAACATGTGAAGTTTTTTTTTTTTTTTTTTGGCAACCTCAGAGCAGACGAAGCCTTCGACCCCTGCCTTCTGGGTGACTGAAAATGTTCTCATTTGTAAGACCCATTTGAAACTGAAATGAACATGAAAACAGAATAATAATCATGTTGTTACTAGTTAATTTTATTCATAACCCACTTTCAATTTCAGTCAGTCTCAGAGTGCTACAACAGCCGCATAAAAACATGATCTTCTCCTTTAATTTAGTTCCAATTCTCTGTTCTTTTCTTCCTAATGTTTGCTGGTTAATAAGAAATTGAATCATCTTTTTTATTCTATTCATCCTCCCAAAATAAAACATGGAGTTTATTTCATATTTGTAATGCAAGTCATGCAGCTGTGATAAGACTCCAGTTTTTATGCACCAAGTATTTTGGTCAGTATGTAAATGTAACGCTGTCCAGATACCTCTGTTTATTTTGAACCAATAGTTGGAGCATTAATTTTATTTTGTGATTGCAAAATGAAGCTTGAATTTTGTCTTATTCTCTTTCTTGTTCACACATCAACTTTGATATCTTTCCCAAGGTAAAATTTTTTCTTTATCTTATTTCTCTTTTTCCTCAGTTTTAATATCGACTTTTTTCTCTAACTCTGCCGAGGTTTGTGTGAAAAACAGGTAGATGTACACAGGCCTAGTTTTGGGTTAAAAGCTTTGGAAAATTCCCCACCTGGACCGGCGTTTTCCTGGGCCAAGATTAACGTTGATTAAGACTTTTATTGGGAATCATTCACAGAAAGCTAGATTTATAGCCTGTTATAGAAAAAAGTCACTAAAATGACATATTACAAGTGATATATGGATGTTAGTTCTTACCTCTGCAGGCGTAGTTGGATGACCAGTGTTTGCTGGCCATACACACCACCTCTGAGTTGGGAGACTCGTATCCCTGCTTGCAGCGGATTTTACATCGTGTTCCCATAACGTTCCTGTTGTGCTCCCCTCTGGGAGTGCGACAACTCACATCACCATGTTTCAGCTTTATGGGTGCACACCATGGAGTCCCTATAAATGGAAGAAAGATAGATACTGTACTCTGACCTTTTCTTTATTGCAATGAGGGAATTATATTATATTTTATGTAAAGCCTTGGAGCAGTGGCGCCTTAATGTCAGTGTTTAATAATAAGTACTTACCGAAGGACTATAAAGCTTAGAAAGAGTTCCTTTGTTAGTTTGATAATGTGAAAACCACCCATCATCTGAGCTCAGACAGATACGGTGGATTTCTAGTTACCTTATCAGTGACCTCCCATAATCCAACAGTGTCTCAGGAGGAAAAAAGGATAGTTTCACTTGAGGAAAATACAGTTAATGAGGAGTGGAGAGCACTGTCATTTCAGATTGTGTGTGTGTGTGACATAGCTGCCAACCTATCTACCTACCGTATGTAGAGAGAAAATAATACTTCACCAAGTGTGTGTGACAGACAGCTCATTATCATTGCTAATAGCTCAATAACATCCTCTGTCAGTTTATCCTACCCTTTAAACAGCTAACATACTTTAGTCAGAAACATGATATTTCTTAGATTATATTAATTTTAGGTAAGAGTGCTGATACCTGTACTGGTACATTTTGGTTTTGTTTTTGGATAACTTTTTAAAGTTAATATGAAATTACTGCATGCCAGTTTAAGGGCCTTTCCCCAGTCCTGATCTACTAATGATCCCAATGCATGTGTGTTGGATCAGCAGCATTGGTGCTCACATGCTGGCTAACAGTTACCACATTTTGGAGCTGAAAAGTGTGTCGAGCTATTATTGGGTTCTGATGTTTGAATTACTTATTCATGCCACTTTTTAACCCCTTTTCATCTCTTTTTCTCACTAATTTTTGCCATTTTTTTGGCTATACTTGCCTATTTTTGTCACTCTTAACCCATTTATGCTACTTTATGCGACAATTTTTTGCCTTTTTTTGCTAGTTTTAACCCATTTTATCCACCTTTTACCCATTCTTGACACCTTCAACCAATTTTGCCACTTTTTAACCTCTTTTCACCGCTTTTACACCTATTTTTGACCCTTCATTGCCTTTATAACCATTTTTTTTCTTTTAACCCAGTGTTGATTCTTTGAACCAATTTTAAACACTTTCTTTCTTTCCTGCTTTAACTTTTTTTAATCACTTTTTATGCCAGTTTTGCCATTTTTAACACATTTTTCCAAGTTTTCACCTTCATTATCAAATACATTTAATTTCTTTGCTTCTTTGATAATTGTGGTTAGTATTCAGGTTAAATATAAGATATGGTTACCACAGATTAACTTTACACTTCTAAAGCCATCTATTAACCTATTTGATCTACTTTTACCCATTTTGACACTTTTTAACTGCTTTTCACCGTTTATTTTAACCGTTTGTTGCCTTTTTAAATCAATTTATTTATCTTTTTACCCAGTGTTCTGTTTCTTTGAACCCATTTTAGCCACTTTTTACCAATTTTTGTCCCTCTGTAACCACTTTTAACACATTTTCCAAACTTTTTTTCACCAGTTTTTGTTTCTTTGATAAGAGTGGTTATTCAGGTTAATGTTAATTATGGTTATCACAGACTAATTTCACAAAGGACATCCCCGGCAACCTTAGTCCTTAAAGAATGAAGTAAAAGATAATAGTAAGTTATCTTGATGAGTTTGACGAAGCTAAATTGGCAAAAGATAAAGGTGCTTAAAATTTAGCTTTAAAAGGAGCAAAGTTGGCCGAATCCTGTTACAGTCTTTATGTTAAGGTAAGGAGCTGCTAGCTGGAGCTATAATCAGGTCAGTGTGGGCCTATGATGTGAGACTGAACATTATCTTTATCTTTAGTCAAGAATGTTTAATTCCTTAGATCAACTTCACCTTTGTAACCCTACAAATACACCTCTACTCATCTTTACTACAGTAGTGTAAAAATATCTCTGTTCAAAGCCAAGATTTAGACGCCACAAGGTTTTGATTCCAACACAGGAAAATCTAAATCTGCACTTTATTTCCTGCTGGCTTAGGACAAACTCAGCACTGTGAATCAACACACACAACTGAATGCACTCAGCGATGAGAATACACACCACTATAGGCTGATGTCCAACTGGAACAAATAAAAGTATTCATTACACAGCAAGTGTCCAGAGCTCCCGCTCTCTCTCTTTCTGTGTGTGTGTGTGTGTGCTTGTGTGTGTGTGTTGGCAGAGTTTCTACAACCGCTAGAAAGTTAAAATAATACCACATTGGAGTTTTTACATAAGGAGGAGAGCTTGGTTTGGCCCCAGCGATAATGTTCCACGTCGGACTGACCCCAATATTTAAAGCTGGATGCTACTTTGACGTCAATTTACAAAACTGGCTGAACTAACTGCTGCTGAATGATGTCTCTTTAAGGACTCAGTGGAATAAAACACTCCCATTTTGGTGTTCAGCTATCTCTGTTGAATTTGAAATATAGTCCAGATTTGCTAGTACATGAAAGTACAGTAGAGGGTTACAGATAAAATCAGTCTTTTATAAGTATTAAAAAAAGGAAATTAATGTCCCGTCTTTATCACATACAGTCTGAACCCCATCAAATAGAGTGAAGACTTCACTATCAGCTGAACTACCTAGCTACATTTTGGCTTTCCTACAACACAATAAGAACTTATGCAGAAAACATTTTTGAGATCATGTCCATTAAGATTAAGTTATTGTCTTGAACTGTTCATTTCAATTTTCAGGAACTTTAACTAGAAATTTTAGGGATTTGTTTGGATACTGGATATGGAAATTATCAAGTATTTTCAAGGAAATTTGGGGGATATTGTGGAGAGTTTCATTTAAGTTTTGGGGAAAATATTCTTTATCTATTGAAGTATTTTCATAGAAATGTGGGAAATCTGTTTGGATGGGGGAATTTGTTTGGAAATTTTGAGGCATTTTCATTGAAATTTTGAAAATGTATTTTTTTCAAGGATGTATTTTTTTTTAACTTGATTTGAATATTGAGGATTTGGGGTGATTTGAAATTTTAAGGTATTATGGTATTTGGTATACCTGAAAATTTAGGATTTCATGGAAATCTCAGGTAATTTGTTTGGATATTTGGAGGACTTTTATATAATTTTTATGGAAATTTAGGGGGAATGTATTATTATTTTTTTGGAAACTTGATTTTAATTTGTGTGGGGATTTGGTTTGAAATTAATAGAAACTTTAATGGACTTACTGTTTTTCTTTTTTTCTTTTAAGGAAATGTGATTCAGAATTGGGGGCAGGTGTCCTTTTGAGTTCTCAGTAATTTTCCATGGAAATCTACAGGAATTTGTTTAGAAATTTTGGACAATTCGATGTCATTTTTATATTGAATCTGATGGTGTGTATTTGTAAATTTTGGGGAATTTGAGAAGAAATTTTACTGGGAATTTGCTTTAAAATATTGGGGAATTAGCTTGCAATTTCTCAGGAATTCACTTTGAATGTTAGGCATTACGAAAACGTTTCAGTGAAACTTTTTTATGGAATATTTTAAAATATGTTCAAGCATTTTTACAGAAATTTTAGGTCATTTATTTGAAATTTTAGGGAATTTGTGCAGATTTTGGAAAAGAAATTTTTCAATAAATTCCGAACTTTAAGCAGAAATTTTGATTAAGTTTGGCCTTTACAAGTCCTTGTGGTCCATCATCAAAATGAGTAGCTACTTAGAATCAACCACGAGAGCTCATGTTTATGAAGTGTTACTCTTTATTTATTATTACTGGTATTGCTTCATTTTCTTGCTGTTTCTAGTCCAATAAATTACTGAGGTGTGTTAGCTAGCAATCCTTTATAACTACAGGTTTATCCACATGAGCTGTAATAGAAAAAGCTCAGAAATATCACGCATTAGATAAAGGCACTACGGCCTAATAACGTACTAAAACACACAAATTGAGCATATAGCTTTTGTTCAGGCAGGCCATGAAGTCAGGCACTGCCATACATTTGAGATCAGCTGCTCTCTTGCAAGCTGATGGCCAGCTGATGCTTCTAAGCTTACTGGCTAATCACACTCATGCTGCCATATTAAAGCTAGTTTAGCCTGGCAATGCTTTGCTGCCCCTCCTGCTCTCCTCCACCCCAGCTCCTCCTTTGTTCTGCTTCTAACTAAATCAGTGTCAGCCTGTTGGCATTGGCGCCTGCTCTGCTGCTTTTTCTTTGTTTTGCTGCTAATCCTCAGGCTTTCCTTGTATGCACAGTAAGGCAGGAGTATGTGCTGTTCCTGCTTGATGCTTCCCAGGTAGGCTCCCAAGAGCCACACCACTAAATATAAATAACAGCGGTAATTGGAAATCAATGACTGCTGCTTATGAAAATATTCATAGCTGCTCTTGACAAAGTGGTCCTGAATGAAATACAGATAAATCTCAGACAGATGTTGTTCTGAATAATAATGAGCAGTCCTTGAATTTAAATGCGTTTTACTTTTCAGATGTAATGTATGTGCATGTATTTGCACTCTCAAGCAGAGCATGTAGTCACCTTTATATCTCCGAGAGTACCAGTCCTCGTCGTCTCCATAGGTATAATGTCCTGACCCTGAGAGGGAAAGAAAAGAAGAAAAAGCGACTAATACAATGAAAAGAGCTAAATCCAAGATGTTAGGCAATATTTGAAAGCTGTGTCCTTGGCTGAACTGTGGGGCCTTTTTTTTTTTTTTTAGACTGAAAAGCAGCACCAAGAACAGGCTTAGAAATATTGCCTAACTCTTCATCTGAGCCATGCTCTTAAGGGGGTCTGGATCTTTTGGACTGAAGAACTACACATGGAATGAATCTCAAAAGATCCACAATTTCCAGCTGGTTTGGAGAATAAATCTGTATGAGGCAAAGATTTATTCTGCTAAACCAAAATATGTTTTTGTGTGTCCCATGTTAAAATCAACAGATATGCAACTATTTTAAAACCTTTTGGTCCAAAATAGTCAAGGCCATACTTACCATTTCAAGACAAAATTCATATTGAGAGGCTCTCTTAGACAGAGCAAAGGCATTTTGACTATTAACATCAGCATCCAAGAAGAACTAAAGCATTTGTCAGTGGCGGCTGCAGAGCTAGTGAAGGACACAGCTGAGTGACACTGCTAAGAGACAGATGTGAGGGGAATTGTGATGAGCATAGAGGATTATTTTTGGAGAGAAGATAAGGGGCTGGATAGGGGATGGAAAGGGCAGGAAGCAATAAAAACTGAGAGGAATTGGTCAAGGAAGGGGTTAAATAGGGCGGGAGGAGTGGTCAACCTCGGCCCTGGGATGTTATGATCCCCTGGCGTGAATGTGTCCTCTGTTAAGGATCACAACGGAGGAGTGTTCAATCCTCCTGCTTCATATGTCGGATTCATGTTGGTCACTGAAACTGATCCTGAGAGCACATCGCACCGTTCCTCATTATGGATTTTCTTTTCAGTTTAATAAAAGCCGTCTGGACCAAAACGCTGGAAGTAATCTAATACACTCACAACAAGCCCAGAGCTTTTAGCTTTCTGATCACACAGCATGGACTGTACAGAGCAAACCCACACAGTGAATGAGTCAGATTTAGCCGTCCAATGGGAAAACTTTAGTGTCTGCTCCGTAATATGGGGAAAAGAGGGGGATGAGAAACGTATGGAAAACTCATTACAGGTGTTGGTTTGTGAGTGTGTCCTTCAGTTTTATTTCCTTTTAAAAGGAACATTAGTTAAAAGCAAATGCCAAAAAGCAACAATCACCCACTGATGACATCAGCTATCTCTCCGATTAATTGGTGCACACTGAGTAATGAAAACACAGCTTTTTGGATTAATGTAGGTTTAAAAGAAACAACTTGTACACACAGATACTGAGTAAAATATGAGGGACAGTAGCTAAGCATAAACTGATTTTTACTTACATCCAACAAAACAATTAAGTTAAAGGCATGACTAGCATTTCTACTTGTTGGCCCTTCATGCCGGTCAGATACATCCAAACTGTATCACAGCCCCCTGCCACTATCCAGGTCTGTAACCAGGGCTGTGACCTGCTTTAGCTTCATTTATTGGGTTGTCTCTCCTCGCTCTACTACCCTTAGGTAAACAAACAGATGGCATACAGCACAGCCACACAGTTCCTATAGAAGTATTCTCCCCCTTGGATGCTTTACCCTTTAATTGATGTTATAAATCAATCATGGTCAATATAATATGGCTTTTTTGACCCCCCCCCCCCCCAAAAAAAAACACAATAACCTCTTTAATTTTAAAGTGAAAGCAGATTTACACAAAATAATTTCAATTTAAGAAAAGTAATGTAAAATAAGTGACTGCATAAATATTCCCCCCCTTCAAGTCAGTATGTAGTAGACGCACTTTTGGCTGTAATCACAGCGCTGAGTCTCTGTGGACAGGTCTCAATCAGGCTTGTACATCTGGACACTGCAATTTTACTCCATCTTTGTAAAACTGCTCAAGCTCTGTCAGGTCGCATGGTTGCATCAGGCATGAACAGCCCTTTTCAAGTCCAGCCACAAATTCTCTATTGGACTGAGATCTGGACTTGGACTCGCCTGGTTGTTTTTAAATCATTTTTGTGTAGCTTTATCTGTTAATTCGGGTCATTGTCTGACTGGAAAATGAATCTTCAGTACTTCTCTTGCAGACTGAATAAGATTGTCCCCAAGGATACTTTGCCATATTAATTTGACTCTCTACCTTAACAGCCTTTCAGGGCTGGCTGCTGAGAAGCATCCCAACAGCATGATGCTTCCAACACCATGCTTCACAGCGGGGATGGTGTTTGTGGTGATGTGCAGTGTTTGGTGTCTGCCAAACATAGCGTCTTGTCTGATGATCAAAAGCACTATTTTGGTCTCATCAGACCAAAGAACTTTCCTCCACTTGACCATGAAGTCTCTCAAATGCCTTTAGTGAACTCTGGACAAGTTTTCTGCAACAGCTGCTTTCTCTTTCCCAATCTCCCATAACGATCAGACTGGTGAATGACCAAGGCAACAGTCATATGCAGAGCCGCTCCCATCTCAGCTGCTGAAGCTTGTAACTCCTTTAGAGTAGTCATGGAAGTCTTGGTGACCTCTCTCACTGGTCTCCTTTTTGCACAGTCACTCAGTTTGTGAGGACAGCCTGATCTAGGCAGATTTACACATGTGCCATATTCCCATTATTTCTTGATGATGGATTTGACTGAACTCCCGGGGATGTTCAGTATCTTGGATTTTTTTTGTATCCATCTCCTGACTTCTACATTTCAATAACCTTTTTCTCTGAGTTGCTTGGAGCGTTCCTTTGTCTTCAGGGGTTAATCAAACCAGGAATACTGATTAACCAGTGCCTGGACCTTCCAGACACAGGTGTCTTTATATTACAATCACTTTAGACACATTCACTGCACTCAGGTGATCCCCATTTCACTAATTGTGAGACTACTAGCACCAATTGGCTGGCCCTCTGTTGAGTTAGGTCAGTCACTTTAAAGGTGGTAAAACTCATTTTACATCACATATATTTTATTAATTGAAATTATTTTGTAGAATTCTGTTTCCACTTTTTAGTAAAAAAGCCTAACTTTTTTGACCATGATTGATTCACAAAATCAATAAAAGGATAAAACATCCAAGGGGTGAATACTGTTAGAGAGACTGTATAACCTCCGTATAATTTATAAGTGCAAAATGTGATGCACTTGAAATAATGTCATCATGTTTCCCATGTTTTCATACCACTGATGACTGTCTCATTGTTAGCTCTTTATTCCTTTTTTCCCAGTGTCAAGGCTGCTTGATGTTGCTGCTAATAGGAAATGAAGCTTTTCTCCTGCAGCTGCAGGTAATTCAACTGGCAAGGCACAAGATGGCCTTTTTGTGAATCAGTCCAAGGAAATGTAATTTATTTATCACTCTGATTTCCCAGCCTGCAATCACTCTCCAAGACACTTATCACCACAAGAGAGAAAAAAAATGCATTTAGAGACGCAGGCATTGGGCAGAACACCACCTACACAAGTCAACAATTTCACTTTAATTCTGCTGGGTCCAAAACTACTCACTCTAAAAATCACGTTGAGCATTTTATGAAAAAATTAAAGCACTTTTTTGGATAGAATTCTTTGCTGAGTTTGCATGCCTTAAAAAGATGATTCATTTGCTGTTGCAATTCCTGTGTCACCAAAAACACCCACAGGTGCCACCAGTTTAACAAGGATTCGCTGATAGTAAAACTCAAATTCAGTTAGCAGTTATGAAAACTAAAACAGCCTGCAGGCATTGTGTGTTGCCACAGCAGTAACTTTTTAATGCTTGTACCACCTGTCGGCCATAATGATGTTTTATTGAAAGTCAAACTTAACAGTCACATCACCGTCACATATTCCATGCATAGTTTTTAGCATGCAAAGACAAAGTCTGATCACTTACAAAGCGCTGACATGCTCAACTCAAAAAAATCCTCACAGGATGTTGGCACTGACTCAAGGAGAACAATATAGCAAAAAACATCAGCAACGGCAATGGAGTGTTTAAGTTTTAATGACAGAGATAAGCAGCAGCTGAAAGGAGAAAACATTTCCGCCCCAGGCTGTCATCAGTGACACATCATATGAAGCTGAGCGTAAGTTGAAGTGGAAGAACTGTTCCATATTCATTCATACTGCACACTCTCTCTCTCTTTTCCTTCCTGTGCTGGTGATCAGCTCATTTTGGTCATTTACTCTTAAATACAAAACAAACCAGATCTCTCACATCAGCTCTCCTCTGCTGTCAGCTTGTCCTCACCGGGGATCTGTGTGACCCTCCTCCACCCCAGTCACCACCTGACCAGCAAACATCCTTCACCATCACCACCAAAGCGGAGTAATTGGCCTTATTCCATGTCTGTCATCAGGCAGGTGCCTCTTCCCAAGACATCTGTAATGGACCAATCAGTTTGGTTTGAGGAAAACAAGGTAATAGTCTTGTATAGTTTTACAATAAGCCTCTAAACAACAGAGTTTAGCATGGATGCAGCTATAGCGGCAGTTCTATCGGAAGCGGACAACATTCCTTTACTAAATGAAGAGCAAAGAACTGCACTGAAAGCTTTTCTTGGTGGAACAGCTTTGAAACGAGTTTGGCCTTTTTCAACTAGCTCCACTGCTAGTGAACAATGATAACAGCTGCCTGTCAAGCTTGCATTATGTAGTTTACCTCCCCCTTGGGCGGTGCATGCCTACTACATCAAGAGACGAGTATCAAGTACCAACATAGTACCGGTTCCAACACATCTGATACCTACAATTATTTCAAGACAGATTTTGGTGCTTCATATTAGTACCTCCCTGCCTCAACTCAGTGCCGCTCCAAATATGTGAATATATGTTCAATTAACATCTTAACTCAGACAGCTTTTAAGCCCCTGACTTTTAACACACTTTTTCTATAAAGAGTATCAATTCAGACACTTTTTAGGCACAGAAAGCATCAGTTTAGCACCAGTATCAGGAAAAACCCAAATGATAACTACATCAAATGTTTGGCTGCTCTAATTGGCCCCAAACTATTGTGACAGACAATTTTCACTTAATCTTCCTCCAAGATGTATCTAAAAAGTTCCTCCCTTTCTCATGAAGAAATATGCTGTAACCCAAACGGATGTGACACATAGCCCATGTCATGGATATGTGAGTCAGATCACACCCACATGTGGCTTGGAACTGCTGATGATATCCTCAGGCTGAAATGCAGTTGTTTCTTTCAGCTACTGCTAACCTTTGTCATTAATATTTCAGTACTTCATTGCAAATGTCAATCAATAAATCAGTCTTTGTTTGTATGACACTAATTCATCGCTGAAGTTATCTCAGGACACTTTAAAAGGTGGGTAGGTCAAGACCAGTGTTTCCCGACCATTTTTCCTTGAAGCCCCTCCTGCGTGTACCTAAGAAAAGCAGAGCCCCTCCAGGACCCAAGAGGGAAGAAAAAGTGACACACTGCTGCCAAAAATAAACATAGATTTTAACTGATTCATTGATAAAATCCTAAAAAAGGTCTATGCTTTCCTAATCAAAAGATCTTCGTACAAACTACTTAATAACTGCTTTATTATGGTTTCAATCAATATTTGCACATTTAATTTAGGTAGCCTTAGAGCACACGAAGCACCCTCTCCTCCCCCGAAGGGTTCCAGACCCTATGGGAGACAGTGGTCTAGACCGTACTCTCCGTTGTGGCCTATTATAACAGACCAGCATTAGCAATAATATTACAATAAAGACTATACCCTGTAATAATAAAGACCAGCGTTAATCACCATCACCAATTATTGATGTTATCTTTTTTTAGTGTATTACTAGGATTTTTGATCAATCAAAGCAGCCTTGAACACTGAAGGTTAATAAATCCAATAAAGGGAATCAATTCAGATCTAAAAATGAGTTGAAGTATGAAAACTAAGAGGACTGTCATGGTTGATCTCCTGCATCTGTCAGTTTTATGGATGGATTGTTCCTTGTGTTGGAGAGGAGGCTCTGTGTCATTACTTTCTCACTGCAGGTTAAGGCAGCCTTACACCACAAGACTTTGCTAAAACTCTTAAAAGACTCTAAAAAGACTAAAATCTGAGACTGTCTCAAACCTAAAGACAATTTGTCGTCAAGTCGTTGAGTTTTTAGTCTCAGACTAAGATTTGGAAAAGACTGGGGGTCACAAGACTAGAATATGATTCCTTTTGAGATTATGTCCCATCATGCATCGGGTGGAAATTAACAACATCAATTTTTGAGCAGAGAACAAGATGCGGAAGGAGATGGAGATCATATTCAAGTTAATATATCTAACAATACGATGTTTTAAATCATTTAAGTCGAGTAAAAACAAAAGGAAAGTTAAACATCGAGGCAACTTTGTATGTTACTGCAACAAGGGGTTGCCAGGTCTGGGTGACAAATCCAGCCCAATGGCCATTAAAAACTAGCCCAAACCCAGCCCAAAATCAAGCCCAACACTGAAATTCAACATAAGCCAGTAAAACCACATATATTGCTTGTGTGAGTGCAGGTGTGCTGCTTCTGTATATCTATGTGCCAGTGGCAGATATTTGTTCTATGTTTTCCTGCTTCTCTGCTGGTTGATTTAGTTGCATTTGAGGGTAAATAAAGTTGTTTATTCTGCTTTGGGTATTAATACACATACACAAGACATCAAAAATGGGTCTGCTCAATCCATAGACAGAAAAATGGACCCACTGAGGAAAATCGTGGACCTGGCAACCATGCTGCAACAACCGAGGTTTCCAGGAAATACCTCAGAATAAAAGTACTGTACAAAAACAATATCAAAAAAGTTTGACACGATCGTAACGCCAAGACTGAAGACTGCCTTAAAACAGCTAAAATCGAGACATATGACCACTTTACACCTTACAACGGGAGCGAGCTGTGACTTTAGCAAGACTCCAATGATTTTACTCTGACTTTGGAAATTTTTCTGCGACTTTGAAATCGAGGGAAAGCCAAGGCTGTAAGGCCGCCTTTAGTTGAGGAGAGCAGGAGTACTGGGCAGTCACGGCTGCAGCTACTCTTTGGACGACCGCGATCCTCAGTTTCATTAGAGGTAACTTGGCTCTCTCAACCTCGGCAAAGTGAACTTTTGCAAGAAAATTTTGCAACGACTCTTTTGACTTTTCAAATACTTTTCATCCTTTTCTTCTACAGTGTCTCCTACTTCCTGCCAGTGCTTCAGCTTGCCAACAGACAGCTCTCTCACCACCGTCTTGCACCATTACCTCCTGTTAAATAAACTCCTTTCACCTTCAGCCTTGGCTTGTGCTCTCCTCTGGGTCCTAGTCAGCTAATCGTCACAAGGATCCTAACATAAACACAGAGCAGAACAACTCTCCATCCTGATATAAATCTCCAAAACTCCCCTTATAATGACTTTCAAACAAAGTGTGCAACAACTTGCATAGCACTTCTGCAGAGCACATATTTTCACTGACTGTTAAACAAGGAGCTGCGTTTGTAAGTTTTTTTTTTTTTTTATGTTGGACTGAATTTGCAGGACCTGCTGGCGCAGCAGCTTCATTTTTGGCTTGAGTAGAAAGAGCCTAATCAGGTTGTCAGTTTTGCAGAAACAGTCTGTATTCCAACAAGCCTAGGAAGAGAAAACATTGTGATATGTGGAACTCATCAGCATTCATATTTAATAAATGTGTCAACATGATGAGGTGTGATCATCATACTCTTGTTTATCCCTTGTACATCAAAGCAGCTCTTTGTGAGAAAGATGTCAGAATGTTGAAAGAGCAGGAAGCATAGAAATGTATCTTTCTGACAAATCTCTGGGTGTGAATGAGCTTTAGATTTCAAAGCCTGATATTCCAATCAGCCTGTGATACAAACTACATTATATAGAAGCGTTCTCTCTCTGTGTTTCTGAAGTATGGCTACAGGCAAGTGGAGCAGATAAGAAAAGAAGTAGACAAGATGTCATTTTGTTATTATCAGCTCTGCATGAAGTGATAACAGAACTATATAATTCTTTTCTGAGCACTAATGACTCCAGTTACGTCTGTTGTACCACATCGGCAGATTCACCACCTGAGGAAAAGCTGCTGCCGTGTCCTTTATCTGCACCAGTAAGAACAACAAAATAAGGTGTAAAAGTGATGGATGCTTAGCTCACCATCATAAACATTATCATCTTCTGTTTTTAACTATTTGGTTGGCAGGCAAGAATGATGCATTTATAAACACTAACTAAAATATAATTGCTTTAGTTTGATGGAGTTTTTCAGTGTTGCATTACAAAAGAGACTACAAAATAAACACTTGTTGTCAAGCATAACATTTTATTGGCTAATTCATTTTATTGATTCATTAATTTGTGCACAGATTCACAGCTGGACACTAATAACTGCACACTGCTCTACTAGCGAAACACAAATTAAGCCTAGCGTTAGTTCATGCAGGACACGGTAGTCATACACCCAGCTGTAATCAGCTGACAGCCAACTGACCCAAATTATCCCCTCCCAGCTCCCATAGCCAATCACAGCTCTTTCTCTCAACACAGCAGTGTATTTGAATATGAGGTACTTCTCACTAATCCCTGCTTTCACTAATGCCGATGCTCCAAGCTGCTGCTTCTGGCAAAGACTGACCTCCTCCACCCCAGCCTCCTCCTTCATAGCATAAAGCTTGTTGCACCCTCATATTCAGATTCACGCTACTATGGATTAATTTCTTTGGAAGTAATTTCATTGTTTTCAATATACACAATATTTATTATACGGGGGTTTCTAGGTGGGGTGGGAATCACTAGTGGCCGCACGATATAATATCATCATGATATTTATTACACAATTCAATATTATTGTGATTTTAAACATTCTGCAATACACACAGTATTGCAATACCATATATTGTGATATACTGTTATCCATACCATTTTCCCAACTGTTAAGCTGATTTAGCATTAGCCTTGCCTCTATTTTTGTCATATAACTGCAGTATTTTATTTTCATGCAGCACTCCCTGCAAACTCCATGTCCATGTTGTTCGTGCCCTGTTTGCATTCCTAATGTCCTTTCCCTGGTGCTGCCATATTGGTCTAACTTTCTCCTGCTGTATGACCATGCTGACCTCTCTGGACAAAGGGCGCAACAGCATGATCAAGTGGACAGAAAGCAACTGATGCTATTTATCCAGTATCACAGACTTCTGTTCATACTAGCAATCAATTAGAAAAAAAAACAATCAATACTGATACGATATATCCCTGCGCAAAATATCGTGATACTATGCTGTATCGATTTTTTCCCTCACCCCTAGTTTCTAGCTATGTGCTTCCTTGAAAGTCAAAGCATGCTGCTTGACTGAGCATCTTCTGAGCAGAGCCGTCCCCGCCAAGTAAAACTTTATATCCATTTTGCAATAAAATGGTTAAATGTGTTTCTGACTGGATTTATTTTAAAAGCTGCACTGATCCTTTTTCTTGCAGTCAGGTTGAAACATGTTTTTCAACATGTAAGAAGGGGTCACTCACACTAACAGCCCCACTGTGAATAATCACCTGACACTGGAGCATCTCTTTACCTTCATAATGCAGTGCAGTGGTTTTGCAGCCCACATGCTTGTGTATAACAGACTGGGTGTGAGTGATTTCAAGTGGATTCCATTAAAGTCAAGGCAGAATGACAGCTCACACTGTGTAACTGAATCATTTACGAGCCATGAACAAAGTTTAAGATTTATGTACAAAGGTGGGTTTAGTAACTTGGAGGCCCCTGGGCAAAGACCAATATGAGGCCCTTCACCATTTCAATTGCAGTGAGAGAGAAAAAAGCATCTTTTTTAGCAAACAAAGCCAGAGAACTGCAGAACATATCCAAATAGCCAACAGTACTTCATTGATTCTTTGAAGGGCATCAAAACTCAAACTATGTCTCTGTGCTAGGTGTTCCTTTAAATAAATACAGTACTGTGCAGAACTTTTAGGCATGTTTGGGCAATAAAGTGAGGCTGAAGTAAGGCGTAGATGTGGTGATTAAACCCGCCTCAGGGCACCATCGGGCAGGAAGCAGGATCGACACAAATCCCAGTGCTCCAGATGTCCTTGCATACCACCAGGGGCATAAGAAAATAATATGTTGAAAACATAACAATGGCTCCATTTCACTTTCTATTAGATGTGCCCTGAGTCCATGGCAGAGCTTAAGTCTTAGTCCCTCACACCAGAGACTCATGGAGAGACTGAAGGAATCAAGGTGGAGGGCCAAAGACTGAGGACCAATGTTTTTGCACAAGAGGCCTTTCTCTCTCCAGCATCACATGAAACGAAGTCAGTTTGTGATGACAGCTGATCGTCAGTCAGTGTTTCTTACTGACAGAGTCCCGCTCTGTCAGACTTTAATTCTCTTCATAATTCAAACATGGAAAGTTACTCACCATTAAATATATATACACGTCTTCTGATTTTATGACCTAAAAGGTGTTTTAAGTTTGTTGGTGAATCAAAAAACCAATCAAATATTAAATTTGTAGTTATTCACAGTTTTTATAAAATCTGTGCTCAGTATTTCACTGTAAAAAAAAACTCAATTCAAACACTTTAAAATCCCACCCCATCAACTATTGACTCCTCTAAAGCTGGTGATATTTATCATCTGTTTAATGTCTGTTGTGTCTGTTTAAGGTCTATCTTAAGCTCACTTTCTCCTCCATTATTTAGCTCTACAGATGCTGTGAAGTTTAATCAAAGTCCACTGTGCTCCAGCATCCAGTAAGGGGTCGTGTCCTTCAGTAAAAAGAGGCTTCGGAACAGTCTTGAAAAATGGCGGGTCAGAAACTACTTTCAGATTGGAGGTTGATGTGGAAGCATAGCCTAGCGTACTGCCCTGGTGGGTAGTAGGCCACAAGCCCGTGGTTGTGCTGTGGATGTCCCAAGAGCCTGAAGAGTATAAGCAGTCCACGGGCGTATTACCAGGGGTGAAAAAGCCCAGACAAAAGAGATGCCATCAAGCTTGACTTTGACTTCTTGCTGCACCCCCCATCTCCACCCCCAGGTTACTGCTTGTCAGTCCCCGTGGTGAATTTTTAGCACCCAACATGCCTTAAACGTATGCACAGAGCTGTATATGTGGCCACTGTTGGTGCAATATTCATTCATCTGCCCAGAGATTTTAATATTATTTATTGCATACCATTTTACTCTATGGTAATCCACAAATCTGTTTTAATGTCTATGGGGATCTACCTAGTAAGACATTTTGTGGATTATTGAAGGGCTTGGACATTTTCCTCTTGATAACTAAACTATATTTTGATGATTTTGGCTTTTGACAGACTTCAAAACCAGCCATACGACTCAAAATTCAGGTCAGAATCAACTTGAAATCTCACAGTGTACAAGCTTTGACGACAACTCAATGAACTCACCAGTGAGTGAAAAGGCTCCGTTTTTTTTTGATTAGCAGGTTTGGTCTCTTCAGTGTTTGATACTTTCAAAATAAAGCCTGATCTTTAATGTAGAGCTGTCATGATACTGAAATTTTAAACTTGGACATGAAACGTTTAAAACTTGCAAACTTGTGAGAGTATGCATGCAACTTTTGATAGATGCAACCATCTCCTTAGCACCTATCTTATGAACTAGATGCATGTTTTTTAAATGTTGGTAGTTTTCCATACATTTGATCATTACATAACAGAGATAGTTTGGTGTGGTAAAAGTACTAACTTATTAAAAAACCTTTATAACCTTCTTTCAAAGTTGTCTACTCAGTATGAAGTTTCTAACCTTAAAAATACTGATGAAATAACATGAAATATTCCACTCTTATGAGACACTCCCTTAAATTAAGCTGCAGAAAAGCGAAGGAAAGAGTAAGAGAATGGGACTATTTGCATAATCATATTCATTTCTATATAACACTAAATGTCAGTGACAGTCAGATGAGATATGGTTCATGGAAAAACCTCTAATGTAGTTTAGTTAGAAGCAGCAACTCATGGCAGTATCTTACTCAAACATACTCATTAGAAAACGAGTTTATGGTTTTTGTTTATGTAGCTTTCCATTCCACTACCCAGTCAGAAGTTCTACAAAGTTTGGGTTTTTTATGTAACTCAGCGCTGACTTGGCTGAACCTCCAGCGAGGATGCCTGCAGGGATTCAGCAGAGTTCACTCTTATGTGTAGGATGAATCTGCCCCAGACTCACATCGTGCCAACAGTCATCATGGAAAGTTTGAGGAGGCTTGTAGGAAAAGGGCCTAAAAGGTGCAAAAGCAGCTCCTTCTTGATCTCATACATTTCATTCTTGTTTACTGCAGCCCAGATAGGAGGCACAAAAACTCCACTGATAACAGGCTAATTGACCACCAGAGCAAACATAAACACACCCCTGTAAAATAAACTCCTCGTAAACACAAATGCGCACACACAAACACAGAAGTACAGACCGGAGTCCTCACTGTTAGCTCCACAGGCACTTTTTTCTTCTGTCAGTGTAAATCTGCTCTGCAGCCTGCGTTCATGTTTGAGCCTGTATGATCATACAGCAGCGGTGAGCCACACTGAGAACTGTCTACAGGCACAGAGCCACTGTGACTGCACACACAAACATGCAAATACTGCATCCAGACTTCAGCTTTGAAGTCATTTCAGATTCTCACTGCAGGCTACAGGCCCTGCTCTGTCTGACCCCATCAAGCTCTGTGTTTTCTGATGTTGGATGCTTCAGTGTACGACTATAAATAAAGGCTGACTTCATTAATGATGAATCAGACAGTAATGTATTCAGAATTTCCTCTTTAAAGACATAAAAAATATCTGGGAAATGGTCCATTGAACCTCCCGAGTCTTGTTGCCTCCAAAAAATAGTACAAAATCCTCTTACTCCTATTATACTATGATAGGTCAAACTACGGAAGCCCTTAGCTGACATACAGCCATACATGTTATAGTACTCCATTTTTTCTGTGATAACAAGAACATTTTGGTTGTTTTCTCAAGATTGAAGTTGTTTTTTCAAAGCATCAAATTATTTATCTTGTTAATTTGGGATTAGAAACTTTGACTTCCCCATGATAAAAAGATAATCTCAAGAAAAGGGCTGATATTAACCATTTATGTTACAAAGACCCATATATGGTCACTTCAGTACACTTCCTTGGTCTACCCCAACTCTGTGATACAGCTGAACCAGAATGATTTTTCTCAGTCAATCAGTGGAGATCAGTCAACATTACAGAAAGTGACATCACAGCATCTGACCAATGAGCAGTGGCCCAGAGTGTCTCTAACTTCCTGTTTCCTCCAGAACTCTCAAAATGCAGTTTTACATTTCTTTTGGTCCCAAAAAAATGATTTTCATTTATTTCAATGAGTGCCCAATAAAGGGCTGACTTAATGTGACACTTAAACAAGTGTTGTTATCCTGAGCTAAGCAAGAGTGGTCTGGCTGCAAAATTTACATTTCTGACTGCCACTCTCACGCATACAATGAATTTCAAGCTTTTGATTTTTGTTTATAGATTCAACTTAATTCTAACAAAAGATTGACAGTCTGGCAGTCTAGCAACATTTTCAAAAAGAAAAAGAAAAAGATTGGAGGTCTAATCTAGGATTAAATTATGTAAAGACCCGTTTTAGAAGTAGTTATGTGAACGGTGTCTAACTTTAGCTTAAGCTAAAGCTAACAAAGCTAAGCTAGCTACATAACTATTGTTACTACATAAGCCAATGTAGCTATGTAAGCTTTAGCAATGTGAACTTGAGGAAATGCAGCCACAACTTACATAGCTAAGGTACCTTACATAGCTGCTTTGTTAGCTAAGCTTTAGTTATCTATTAGCTATGTTTGCTATGTAGCAGCATTATCTATAATTAAGCTAGTTTTAACAAATGTAGCAAAAGCTTATATAGCTACGTAGATAACATCCTACATAGTTTACATAGCTGCTTTGTCAGCTTAGCTTTAGCTATGTTTGCTATGTTAGCTACATAGCTACATCATCTATGGCCAAGTTAGCTTTAGCAAATGTAGCTAAAGCAACTTAGTTACACAGATAATGTAGATATGTAGCTTATATAGCTGCTCCGTGAGCTTTGCTTGAGATATGTTGGCTATGTAGCTCAGTTATCTATGTATCTTATGCAGCTAACCGAGCTACGTACGCTACGATTGCTGTATTATAATATTTTTAAGGAGGACAAGTTTTATTCTTTTAGGCAAACTGTTTACTTTGCTTCGTTAAAAGTTTTGTAATCAGGTTTTGCAGGTCAGGTTTTTAACTTTTGGTATCCTAACCGTTACCTTGAACCCTTTAACCTGAAAAAGAAGTGTATTGGTTTTTATTTTAAAAATTTCAGCATGTATTTCCGTTTTGAGATATACGGTGTCTCAGATAAACAGTCTGTGTGAGAGTGGACGTCCAAAATGAACGGTCTGCAGACATAAGCAGATAAGCAGATAAACCAAGATCTCAAGAGAACAACCAAAATATATCTGCTGACATGAAAAAACAAAGGACAATAAAACAGATGGATGCATGCCCATGTATGGCTTCTAAACAAAAGAAAAACTTTATCTAACATTAAAGAAGCTGCAGCTGGAGTAGCCTATTTGTGAGGGTTTCAGTTGCATTTCTGGCATTCATCATCATTTATTGACTGTCTGTAAGAAGGATTAAAGTCTTTTCTTTCCATCTTCCACCAAGACATAAGTTCATCAGTAAAATATCAATACTTCTAGGTAGATCAACATTAATAAGATCTAAAAGTCTACTTCAGCTTTATCAGAGTTAATTTAAAAAGTTGCTCTGATTGAGACATTGATTTAGAAGGAGAGAGGAAAGGGAAAATTGAACGTGCACTGCGGTGAAGTTTCAGGGCTTTCATTAGCGCCACAGACTCAGCTCTGTGCAAGGAAACGTCCCCCAGATGCACACTGCACTCCCCCCGCTGTCCTCCCCCTCCACGTAAACACAACCTCGGTTCACCATAAAACCAGTCGGAGGATAAGAAGCCTCAAAAACGTGCGTAGAGGTGACCCAAAAAACCTTCTCCACACACGACTCGTTTTATCCAAATCCAGCCTGAACATCAGTGATATCATAAAAGTATCACCACACAATCTAAAGTTAAGCGGTTCCTCTGTTCCATCCTTTTGGTCCAGGCAGGGTTATCTCTGCCTGAAAACATGAATGGAGCTCTTTGTTGGTCCTTACCTTCATACGCGGAGCAGAGGCAGAGCTGCACAAACAGGAGCACCAGCGGCCACATGTCTATGTTGAGACGTGGGGACGGACGCTCTACAACATGTGAAGGGGAGCCTTTCTGCAGGAAAACTTCCAGCGCATTCCAGCTTTCTAAAGGCCCGCCTCTTGCTCCAGAAACAAGGGAGGATTCTCCAAATACAGGCAGGCCCGGCCTGTCACCGGCACGAGGCGAGGCAGTTACTGAAGTTGTGCCAACCCCTGTGGGTCAACTGTGACATGGACTCCATTACCACCACCAGAGACTAAAACAACACAAATCAAACCCAGCTCTTCACAAAGAAGCCCCCCTGACCTCATTTCTCTGCAGTGGGTACTGAGAGCAGAGGTTAAGCTTGTTAGTCAGGGTCTCATAAGGGGGTGAGATAATTCAGTAGCTTGGTAAAAACAGTACACTTTTTTTCATTAGAAGTGTTAGATACATCTTGCATGCTTTTAAAAATGATAGAAATTACATTTTAAAGAGTAAAGTTACTTTTGGATGTAATGGGGGAGCCCTAAGTGAACATGTATGCATTTCATGTTACTCAGTTTTATCTCTGGTTTTCTGAGTTTTCTTTTTTCAAAGTTTTTATCAACACAAGTTAATCAACTCGGAATTGCAGCAGAAGCTCTTGTGCAGGTAGTTCAAGGGAAAACATGGCCCTACTGTTTTGTTTAATCCAATTTTTATTTCTGTTTGGATACACCATTGGGACATGCTCTTAAGAAGGCTATTGGAGGGAAAGCCTGATTATCTTATTATCACCTGCATACAGGTGAGAGCTTCAATAAAGTAAAGAAGAGCTCAGAAAAAGAACTCAGAAAAATGGGAAGAAAAAAAATCCTTCAGACAAACAGGGGGAAAAAGAAGGTTGTGTTCATTAAGTTGGCTCACGAATAATTCACTCAGATGTCACTCAGAAAAATACACCAAAAAAAGATAGTGAAAATTTATGTTGTTGTTCCAAGATAGTGATGTCTAACCTGACACGCCAGATGGATGTGGGAAACACATCCATTTGGTAAACCTCTAATGCACAGCGTTTGGGAAAGGGCAGAGCCTTAAAAAACAAACAAAAAAAAAAAAAATACAACTCGGAGTGTGGCTGGAGGAACGTTCTGTCTGTCACATCTTACTGGGCCAATCAGAGCAACAAAACACGTGACGTGGCCGTTAGCGAGGAGTAAGCTCCATAGAGAACTGCATAACACTGCATAAAAAATTTATTTTTATGTGTTGCAATATGCCTCCATAATTACAAGTCATTTTTGTTGTATTTCATGTTTTTGCTTCTCTTATGGCCTGCTTCATCATAGTTACGGATGGAGTGTGGCTGTTGTTGTGGTAGCTATTAGCTTGGATGTAGTTGTAAAGTGGCGGTTTAATTAGAACTGGACCACATTTCTTGATTAGAACAAGAGTGAAGAGCCACAATGAAAGCTTGTCTCTGCAGAGACAATGTTTTTGCATGTTTAGCGACTGGCTAGAGCTCAGGTAAGCATTAGCACTTGTTGCACTTGTTGCTCTGATTGGCCCCTAATGACTGGGACAGACAGAGCATTTGTCCAAACACTTTCCAAGAATTTCTTGAAATGCCCAGCATTTCCCAAATGCTCTGTATGGGAGGTTTCCCAGATAAATGTGAAAAAAAATCCATGCAATGGTCTATCTGATGTGCCATGTAAATTTGCTCTTTATCTCGAGGAATCTGAATAAAACAAAATGTATAGATGCACATCTTCTTATGATTTCCACAGATTTTCCTAATGAATTAGTCTGCAGCTATGCTGAGCTCAAAGTCTTTAATTCCTAGTATCAAAAAGCTTGTGAA